>NC_140217.1:13051283-13651283 GCF_951802725.1 Rutilus rutilus | reverse complement strand
ACAAAAGTGTCAGTACTGCTTACATAACTGTATAACACGCCACATTTGTTTTTAGACATAGTCACATAACACGTTGCAACAAAACCCATTATGTCAAGTTTGTGGAATCATAGGTCTGGATTTAAAAAGGCTTAATTTGCCCGGCTTAGCACTGGCCAAGAATGGGTTCTGGCACCAGAATGCGAACCATTTTGATGGAAAAGAGGTAATGAGGGTTGTTTACTTAGTGCATTTTGTTTCTCCATGGTTAAGCGTATCTGTTTCACTCAGAGAGAAATGTGAAATATACAGTGGACAAATGTAAATTAATTAGTTTAAACTGAGAGAAATAGACTTACTAATTTTGTCTTGCTTGTTAATATATAGCTGGGCAGTGGGCAGACTTCATTCTTTTGAATAAAAAATACTTTATCACCTGCTCACCCGGAATGGCCAATCACAAGCCAATCAATAGAATCTACATAACTGTCAAACACTTAAGATTAGATTTATCTCTGTTAAGACATTCATCCCAGACATTCAATTTTATGTGTATTTGCGCATTATGGGGACTGAGATGTTGTGGGTTTTATTCATTGTTTATTCAGTGTTTTTATTCAGTGAATTTTTCTTCTCTCCTGAATCAGGTCTTAGATTCTCTAAAATGATTCTCTCCTGAATCATTGACATCATTTGGCTGATGTTCACCCACACTATATTTCTTTTGGAGCACATTTTTCATCATTTTAGAACATATTTTACAAAAATATAATTAAAAATGTGATTGGTTTATGTAATTGGCTAAGTTGAGAGATCACTGATCGAGTCAGAGGACGTGATTATGGTCTGATCAATTTAAAAAATGGTTTCCATAACCACTGCCTCTTTTCTTTTGAACACTGTACTGTTGTATTACTGCTGTCTGCCAAAGGAAGTGCTAAGCATTAGTCGAACATTGTGGCACCAGCCAGATCAACATCATGGTGACGGGCCAAAGATTATAAGCTGCAGTAGTTCAACACTCAGCCTCTTTTACTTTCACGCCTTGTAGAGATTTTTTATTTTTCAAATCAAAATACTCCCTCACCTTGCTCACCTTCCGAGTTCTGTTTAGCTCGCCACAAGTGACAAAGAAAACGAACGCATGCGTGGTTTGAGGTAAAATGGTTTTGTTTTCCACTCTAGATATACACCTTTCAAAATGATGTATTATTTTTCAAATATAACATTAACACGTCAACACATTTGAATGTAGCCTTTTTAAAGATATAAAGCAAAACCTAAATGTGAAAAAATAGTATTGTCTTGTCGACTGGTCTCACACCTCCCTGGTGTTGCAGCTTGTCCTCTAGCCTGTGGTTATTTCTCTTGTGTATGCATATTACGACTGCTTTGTGATACTCCACCTAACCTGCAGAGGGCAGTGATCTGAATTTAAAGTCAAAGTGGATGACTTGTTAGATTGTAGTACTTATTGAACATATAATTGCTGCATCTCAATTCGCCTACTTATACTAAGCCCTAAAAGTATGTACTCTTTGTGAAGAAAAAGTAGATACTTTTGAGTGTGTAGCAAAAAGTAGATGAGCTTTGGGACATACCATCACGTCATACAATTGCGTCTTTAACGGTTGCTCTGTCGCATCCTTCCTGTCACAGTAAACTGACCTGTCAATCATCTTGTCACAGTTAAAATCCTCCACATTTTATTTCATTTCCTACCGTATCAGAGAGAAATGCAGTAGGATGTTGATCTGCAGTTGCGGGTCTTTCATGTGGAGAACTCTCTTCATATTAAAGGAGAACTCCGGTCAATTTTAACATTGAGCTCATTTTTTTGTACATTTGGAGTTCTGTCAGTACAGAGAACAACGACAAAAATCGGTGTTGCCTACACCGTGTTATCCTCGTTTTAAAATTTGCACCCTGTTGACTTCAATGGGGCAAGGTTTAAACCTGCTTTTTACTGTTTTCAGTCCACAGTAATCGATTGTCGAGTTCACGCGCATAGGTTTAGTACCTATGATCACGCGCGTGAACTCGTCAATCGACTACTGTGGACTTCGACCGAAAACAGGATGTAAATACAGGTATGTGCGCTGGCTGAATAAACATCATTTTTTATATATTTCTTTCACATCTACTGATTAACCCGCGTTCACTCAGAAGGAATCACTCACATGACCTGTGCACTTGTAATGACACATCAAGGATGTTAAGAGGCTAAAAGCAGGTTTAAAACTTGCCCCATTGAAGTCAACAGGGTGCAAATTTTAAACGAGGATAACACGGTGTAGGCAACACCGATTTTTGTCGTTGTTCTCTGTACTGACAGCACTCCAAATGTACAAAAAAATGAGCTCAATGTTAAAATTGACCGGAGTTCTCCTTTAATGCATAATGATTGCCAAACGGATCTTTATAAAAGTCCACATTGTTATTGCAGATGAAATATAACACGGATAACATTAAATAAATATTTTTTAGCAGGTTAGATTAGTCACTCAAACCTTTATCTAAACCTCTCACCGTCGGTCATGCATATCTGCCATGTTTTGTAGTTTAAAAAAAATTGTTTACTCGTGTTTGTAGTTCCTCCTCCAAAGCGCAATGGGTTGTGTGCAATAGCCTTTAGAGTGTGCACGAATCTTCCCTTCGAAAATCCACCGGAAATAGTTGACCATCTGGGGACTTCTGGCATACTCTTTTCAACATACTATGCTTTGGGACACCCTTATTCTAATCTCACATAGTGTTTAGGATGGATAGTATGGACATTCAGATGCAGGGACTGTTTCAATTTGACGTTTTTTAGATCTCTAACCAGCAGCAATGTGAGATGTTAAGTGTGCCTGTACAAAGCAGCAAACTATCTGCAACACCAGACAATTTTGATATGTTCAAAAGCTTAGTCTATCTGTAAATGAGACAAAGTGTTGTCTGGTTCCAGTCCATTATATTTATTGGGATACCTCCGGATTCTCCCGCAATGTCTACCACCCTGCTATATGCTTGGGTAACCAGCATTTTGCAGGTTCTTGCTCAATTCTGGTTAAGAGTGACTTTGCAGCACAGAATGCTTCTAGATTATACTGATAGTGATACTTACTGCTGCACTGCCTCCTCGGTGATCCTGCAAGACCTGCTTCACACGGTATCCATATATATATTCCACATGCTCAAATTCTAGTTTGACCTTGGCAAACACTCAGTGTTACTTGTAGGTTGGTTGCTGTAGTAAGGTGTCATTACCTAATCCAAGTTTCCTTCCAAAAGTCCTTATCTTTCAATGGGCCTGTTTACACCTGGTCATTTTATACATTTTTACTGATCGGATAGCTTTCCGGTTTAACTTCCATTTACAGTTTACCACATAAATGTGTCTCTGCAAATGAACATAAATTCGATCTTCAATTCCTGCGCTAAATTCAAATTGCAAGTGCAAGATAATTTAGTCTCACTGCTTTTAATGATGATTGTGTGTTAAGCTTCAGGATGCGACGCTGAACCTTGTTTCATTTTTGACAGTTTGCTGAAAAGATACTCGCTCGTCTGTGGCATGCCGTAAATGTGGCGGTGTGTTGCTGTAGAGCTGTCATATGTGTATCTCCCGGTAGCCTAACACGCTCTTACAGGTTTATTTTTGTACCTTTTTTGGAGGAGTAAAATTTACATATGTGTTTAACAACCAGATGCATTTACACTTGTCCAGTTTCATTTGGAATGCGTCTCAAACCACCTCTTGAAGTGGCGATCACTCTAATCTGCAGGAAGGCCCAATGGCCCTACCTGGTGGGATCACTTGTCATTCTACTGGAACCGTCTCGTTTTCTTGGCGGACTGGGCTTCTCCTTCCACCATTTCATTTTTACTCTTTCAGTTCAACATGTTCAGTTCTGCAGATCACTTTGGTGGACCTTAACTACTTTTCAGTTGAGCTGTGTTCCTTGTGTCTGTGTTGGTATGGGTCATCTACTAGTGCTTAGAACTGCCTCTGGTGGTCAGGAGGAATGAAACAGAACAGTAGTGGTTCTCTTAATTGAAAACTGAAATTCAGTGACTGCCATAGATCTTTGTCATTTAAAATGACAAGCCTATTTCTTGACATGTCTTGTTGGCATATTCTCTGTCTATCTGACTGGCGCTGCAATGATCCACTAGTGCTAAACACTGCCTCTTGTGGTCATCCGGAGTTTACAGAACCACAGTTACTTGTGTAACTAACTAGCGTTTTATTTCCAATCATTTATAAAATCTCTCTCTTCCTCTCAGTCCTGAGTCAGTTGAAGCAAGCCCAGCAGTAAACGAGAAAAATTACTCAAGTCGCAGCTGTGGGAACACACAGAATCATGGATATGGTGGCCTGCCCTATGCTGTAAGTTATTTTTATTCTTGTTTGTATTTTTACAGAATAGCCTATATATAGAGTATGGAGTATAGTTATAATTATAGTATAAGGTATTGTCATTTTAGCATCAGTGTGTAACCCAGTGGTTCTCAAACTTTTTTGCCCTCCCCTCCCCCCCCCCCCCCCCTAAAAAAAACCCTTCTGGAAATGGAAAGATTTTTTAAATTAAAAAATGCGCAATGAAAACGCCTGCAATAGTTTAATTTTGTAATATCATTAAAAAATACAGTAAGGGAGAATAATAGATCAGAACATACATTTTAATTTAAATAAACAAATGTAAATGTTTCAGTAATTCTTTGGATGAACAATATATAATCAGTGGCTCACAAGCTCAGCTTCTTGTATGCCTTCTCGTCGGAAAACATGGCAGCGGAGCAGCGTGTGTGTAATAGCAGCTTGTCATGCCGTCCGCTGAAGAGCTCTAAAGAAGAACGATTCAGTGGAATTGGCGTTCGCTGCCACTTTATAAAAGCAGAGCAGCAACCACTATTCACGCTCTTGAACGCTGTTGCAATGGCTATTTTCTGTGTGTGTGTGTGTGTGTGTGTGTGTGTGTGTGTGTTTTGTTTTCCCCTGCTGGGTGTGCCCCACACTTTGAGAACCACTGATGTAACCTAAGTAATGCATAGAGCTGAATCATATAAAAAATAAAAAAAAACTCTTGCATAATGCTACTTTTGTTTTGTGCACATGATTAAACTGAATTATGAATTTATAATGAAAAGTGTTTATTGTATAACCATTACCCATAGCCACAAACTCATTACCTCAATACCTCTCACTTTAACATTACTACAAATCAACCTGGACAGATATTGTATTTGAATTTGAATTTATCCAATTTATCCAAAGCAACTCACAAATGAGAAACATCTCAAGGAGTTTGTCTTATGAAGGATCCCACAATATTTTTAGTAGTGTTCCTCACTTTTTCAAAAATCAAGTTTACTTAAATGAAGTTCCTTTGTTTACTTTTATGGTTTCAGTTTAAGAAAGTTTAGCCCAAACATTCTTAGCAACAATAAAAACTGTTTACTTTTGAATGCCACATTTTTTAGTTTTTCATTCCCACCTCTTCTTTCTTCCTGCCCCTTTTCCCTGCTCCCCACCTTTCATTCTCTTCCCCCTCTCTCTCTTTCCTTTTCTCTTTTGTTGTGCCTGAACACCGTTGTTTGAAGATGCAACAGTCTTCCATTGTGTGTTGTCAGGATCATAACTATGGAGCTCCACCCCCTCCCACCCCTCCTGCCTCCCCACTCTCCCAGACCATTTTCTCCCACACGGAACGCAATGGCACTCTGGGACGATCACGACCCTGTTTCCCCACCGATGAACCAGACAACTCTGCCGACAGCGAGAGTTCATCGGAGGAGGAGGTTGTGGAGGGCGCAGTTCCACCTCCCTGGTGTCAGTGCCGTCTAATGCAGGATGGCTTCCTCATTAAGTGTGAGAATTGCAGGTGGGTGATTTGTATTTCAGATCTCTCGTTTCAGATGTAAATCTGTAAATTGCAAGCATTTTTTCATCAAAACTATGCACACTTTTTTTTTTTTTGTCACCCCCTTTTTTAGAAAAGTTTACATACCTGAAAAAAGTACAGTACACTTCAGTCATGAACATGTTTCACCCCATATGAAAATACGGATTTCACTTGATTTAATGCGAAGCACAGTCCATTTCTAAAATATATTTGATATGCTGTAAAATGTTGTGATGACTTGATTATAGGAAAATGTCAGCATGTTCACCTAAGCTTATATCTCACTGGCTGCTGAGGCTTTGTTTTCCACCTTAAAAACAAATAAATTACCAATAATAAAAACTTTATTCACTTTATTGGAGTTGAAATGTTTGGTATATTTTGGAATTTTTGCAGCGGTCCATGGTTTCATTTTTAACATCTTCACGTTCATGCCCGGTCTTAAATGTCTAAGCCTTAAATCAGCCCTGTGTAAATGTAAATGGGCTGAATCATCATAGCAGTTATTGGCCTTATAAGAACAGTGGCCAATAGTTCACTGCGAGTCATGGCAATTAGTTATTGCTCTAATGGATATAGAATCTATACTGAATGTGTTCTTATTACAGGGGTCTGGAGAAGAAGAAAGGGCTAGACGGGCAACGCAGAAAAGGAGAGAATTTTTCAGGTAAAACTGGCTGTTTCTCAATTCCAAGAACGCAAAGAATGGACTCGCGTTCTAGTGGAGACCGGTCTTGCCAGGCTACCTTGAAAGAACGAACTCGGAAGGACACAGAACACATACTTGTGAGAATTGAGATGTGCTGCAACTGACCGTCCCAGCATATTATAAGTAGTGGCCAATGCACAATAAATACAACATAACACCACAAACAAATGTCAGTACATATTAAAACATTTTTCATATTGTTATAGACATTATTTCCATAGTATATTATATAGTTTTAATTTACCATGCATTTGTGAACATTAATATGTATGTTTAAAGGAAAAGTTAACTTAAATGTAAATTCTGTCATTTACTCACCCTCAAGTTGTTTCAAACCTGTATGAATTTCTTTCTTCTGCTGAACACAAAGGAAGATATTTTGAAGAATGTCTGTAACCAAACAGTTGATGGACCCCATTGACTTCCATAGTAGGAAAAAAAAAATGCTATGGAAGTCAATGGGGTCCATCAACTGTTTGGTTACAGACATTCTTCAAAATATCTTCCTTTGTGTTCAGCAGAAGAAAGAAATTCATACAGGTTTGAAACAACTTGAGGGTGAGTAAATGATATCAGAATTTTCATTTTTAAGTGAACTATTCCTTTAATGTTACCTTTATGTTTTGTCAATCAAACATACATTATCCAGAAAACAACTGTCCATTACTACTCAACACTGATAGTAACAATAAAAGTCAAGTCATGTCGCCTTAATTTCTATAGCACTATGTACAATACAGACTGTTTTAAAACAGCTTTACAGTGATTAGCCAAAAAAATTCTTAAAAAAAATGCAGAGTTCAATCCTGCTCTGAAGCAGCTCTAAAAAGAAAGTGTCATTATTCAGCTGAAGTCAGTTCAGTTCCGTTGCAAAGATCATCAGTTATTAAATTAGATCAGTTCAGCTATAAAGCAGCTCTACAGAAAACAGTGATGTCGTCATCATCCAGCTCAGTTCAATTCTCATCAAATAGTGACATTGTTCAGCTGTAGTAAGTTCGCTGTTGATTCAGTTCCGTTCAAAAACTGTGTAAAGATCATCAACTATGAAATTGGTTCAATTTGTCTATAACAGTGATGTCATCATCCAGCTCAGTTCAGTTCTCATCTGATAGTGTTTGTGCTATCAAATCAATAATGTTGAATATTAAGTTGAACAGTTGTACGCAATTTAGTACGTAAATGAATTTCAGATGTCTCACATCTGTATTTTGTCGTTTCTGACTAAATGTGGAGTAAAGTTTAAGAGTCTTTCTGGGTATTTCTCTTTTATATCTCTACATTTATCACCCAGAATTAAAATAACTCAAACTCACCAGTGTCACTGCTCTCTTATGTGCATCTTCCTTTACAGTGGGCGAGAGCAGTGCTACAGAGAGTGGAGATGAGGACATGTCAGCCTCTGCTGTGTCGTACACAGCCACTCAACACACACCCACTAGCATCACTCTCACTGTCAAAAGAGTCAAACACAACAAGGTTAAGAAGAGAAAGAAGAGCACAGAGAAAACGCGCACTACTCCTAAAGCCAAGAAAGTTAAGGTAGAACAACAAATACATGCACAATGCTGCCTACAAAAAATGACGAATGTGAAAAGTCAGTAACTGACTAATTGTCACATCTCTCAGAGCTTTTCCATCGTCTGTATTATATGATAATAAATGTAATAAAAATGTATGTTCTCATTACAGGCTTACAGAGAGGGTTCCAGAAAATCCATGAGGATGAAGGTATGGGCTCAAATATGCAGTGTTATCTAATGATCCACTTCTATATCTTCTTAGGAAATAATATTGTATGTAATAAGTACAATTATAGACATCGTCTTAAACTGGGAAGAGCAGTTCAGTTTGCTGACTTGTGTGTCTGGATCTCCATTGAAGATTAGCGTTTTGCTTGCATAGTGATTCATTAAAGGTATAGTTCACCCAAAAACGAAATTTCTTTCATTAATTACTCACCCTCATGTCGTTCCAAACCTGTAAGACTTTTGTTCATCTTCAGAACACAAATGACGATTCAGTCTGAGAGCTTTCTGTCCCTCCATAGACAGCTACACAAATGACACGCAAGGTCATAAAGAGATTGTAAAACTAATCCATATAAATTGAGAAATTGCTTTAAATGATGAACAGATTGAACTTATGCTTTTATTCACATTTCGTCGGACAAATAGATTTAAAAATGATTTTGTACCAGCTGCCATTGTTTTTTTTTTTAATTGCTCTAGGTAATCTATTTATGGAAATCTTTTTTTGTGTGTGTTATGTGTTGGAGTATTGTCTGTTTGTTTTGTTGATTGTATGGTTTACTGCTGGTTGTGAAACAAATTGTCCCTTGGGGATAATAAAGTTGACCTTCCCTTACCTTAGTTTGACGATCTCTTTATGAACTTTTTGAAGCGTCAAAGTGGTAGTTGCGTAGCTGTCTATGGAGGAACAAAAAGCTTTCAGATTTCATCCCATTTATGGGTGAAGTATCCCTTTAAGCACACAGCAAGACTCAAGGCCATCACCATATATTTTTTGCTTTTCTTTTTCCTGTTTTGTGCAATTCAGTGCTAAATCTACAATTTGTTTGACATGTTTTCTAGAAATCTTGACATATAAAACAATGTGGCAATTCTGTCAAGTTATGTGCAAGATTATGTGAGAATGTATTTTTAATGGCTCCAACAGTTAAGATAGTCTTGTTAATTGACACATCTAGATGGTGTCACACCTACATGTGACTCTTTGATTCTGTTCAATGCAACAATTTTCAGTCTTGTAGTGCGCATTTAGTTTTAGTTCTATTAATTGCCAAAGACTGAAATCTTCCTCTTCCTCCATTTGTTATTTGATCAATCTTAAATCTAATGCATCCTCTGATTGTTGCAGAACTCCGCGTCTGAGGCCAGTGTTCTGGATGAGAACACAACAGAAGGATGGGAGACAAGAATTCGTCAGTGGACTGACCAGTATGAGGAAGCTCTGGTTAACCAGTACAGCGCTGACGTACAGACCCTCCTCGAACACTACTGTGCCAATGGCAACTCGTCCCCATCCCCGTCTACTGTCGCCATGGACACCATAAATCGAACAGAACTGGCTTGCAACAACACTGTGTTGGGCTCACAAATGCAGGTATAGATGGGTTTTCATGGATTGCCTTAAGTCTTGAGGTTTTAAGACTGTATCAAGTCATCAATATCATAAATAGTATAAAAAAATAATGGCAGTTTTCAAACATCTTAAATTTGTGAAGGAACAAACGAGTCAATTAAGATGATTCGTGGCTTTGGGCTAAGAATGGAGTGAAGCTAATTTTATTACCTTTTATTTAGATAGCACTTTATACGATACAGATTGTTTCAAATCATATTTACATTGATAACAGGAAAATAATTCAATGATGCAAACAGTTCATTTCAGCTGTACAGCAGCTCTAAAAGAAAATAGTGTCATTGTTCAGCTGAAGTCAGTTCAGTGTTGATTCAGTTCCATTGAAAAGATCATCAATTATTAAACTAGTTCTATAAAGCAGTTCCGCTGAAAGCAGTGATTTCATCGTACAGCTCAATTGAATTCTCGTCCAATAGTGTCAGTGCAGTCAAATCAATAAATATTGTTGAATATTAAGCGTCCCCAACTGATAGGGGTTTGACGAGACAGTTTACTCACGAGATTGGGTTCACGAGAACGAGATGAGACTAGACTTAAGACTTTTGCAGGTTTTTTTTTTTTTTTGACGAAATACATGACTAGAAAAATGGTCTGCATGTGCATTTGAAATGTTTTAACTAAGTCATCTTGTAATGAATGTCATTTCAGTTCTATTTTCTGAGTATGAATTATCATATGCATTTAAAGACAACAATACTCAAGCTCTGTAAAAGGTTTTGCCACAAACTTAATTGATTGGCTTCTCTCCTGTATGATTTTATGAGTGTCTTCAGACTTTACATGTACATGATTTATGAGCTTCTACAACTTTTGACCTCCTAACTGAACTCCTTTCCACAAAATGATCATAGAAATAAAAATGAATTACACCGTTTTCTCTTAGTCTTATTAAGTGCAAACAATAAATGCAACCATAATAAATATTCAAAGTGCAAATAGAGACCAATCTTTTTCTTCAAGCATGATACAGAGCTAAGAGATGGTTACAACTACACAGCCCAGTCTAATACAGTTTTCATATTGGAAGATATTCACATGTGTTAGGGAGCAGGGTATTGAAATCGCGTTTGAATGCACGCTCGCGTTTTATTCACGCTTTTGCGATCGCATGTATTCTGTGAATAGGGAGTGGCAGTGCTGAATACGGATTCTACAAGATAAGACATTTGACAGACACTTAAGGCCCGTTCACACCAAGGACGATAACTATAAAGATAACGATAAAGATATAATTCTAAAAATCGTTCTCCATATTAAAGAATAACAGAGTTCACACCACAACTATAACGATAAAGATATGAGGAACGATATCGTTGGGATCACTTTCAGAACGATTTTTTTCCAGCTGTCAAACGATAAAACACTGACAGTCAATCAGAATCCATTCTAATTTAAAGGTCTCGCGCATTTAAAATGGGGCGGGCGCGCGCGTGCTTAGAATAAAAAGACCGTTATTGTTCGTTGGTGTGGACGCATATATAGTTATCTTTATCGTTATCTTTATAGTTATCGTGCTTGGTGTGAACGGGCCTTTAGGCTCTGTTGTGCAACGAATCCTCCGCCATGGTCTTGTCAGTCATCTCGTCACTTACTCATCACGTGATCAGTGAACTCTGATTCCTGCTGCATTACGTACGACTCTGCAGCTTGTGTTGGATGAGCTGGATGGAATTGGATGAAACTACGTGGCATATTTTATTCTAACTTCACCCTCACACTCCGTCATGGCAATATCGCTAGGCAGCTTTTCACCTCGACGAGAAATCTTGTCACATTTTAATCTCGCGAGATCTCGTCACACCCCTACTAACGAAGCAAGCCAGAGGCAACAGTGGCAAGGAACCCAAACTCCATCAACTGACAGAATGGAGAAAAAAAGCTTTGGAGAAACCAGGCCTGGTGGCTGTCATATCGACGAGGCCTTCACAGGGGATTGTCTGGTTGACATTCAGGGCTGTGTTTTGGTCATGTCTAAGTGCAGGTCCATCATCTGATCTGGATACGGACAGGATACGACTGACTATGGTAACCTGGGGATAAACAGAAAGACTAATATTAGCGTAGATACTATTCATCGTACTATAAGTACATCGGGTGTTAAGGGAAGTGTTCCAGGTTCCGGTTGACCTAATTTATGCAGCCTAACAATCTTTTAACGGATGTGAATTATAGAAATGTGATAATGTGTTGTGTATGCCAGGTTAAAGAGATGTGTTTTTAGATTTACACTGACAGAGTGTGTCTGCTTCCTGAAAAAAGCTAAGACGACTGTTCCAGAGTTTTGGTGCTGAATAGGAAAAGGATCTCCTTCCTGCAGTTGATTTTTGATATTATTGGTATTATCAACGGGACAGAATTTTGAGATCGCAATAGATGTGAAGGACTATAATGCATTAAGAGCTCACTCAAGTACTGAGGAGCTAAACTATTTAGTGCTTTGTAAGTAATTAGCAAGATTTTAAAATGTGTGCAATGTTTAAAAGCGAGCCGATGCAATGTTGACAGAACTGGTCTAATATCCTTTTCTGCATTTGTCATCGAGAGCATATGTCATAATTTAGGTATATTTTTAAGATGGGGAAAAATGTGGTTTGCTAAAAATGTGGCTTTCAAATGAAAGATTGGTTCCAAGGAGCACACCCAAGTTCCTAACTGACAATAAAGACTTGACAGAGCAGCCATCAAGTGTTGGACAGTATTCTAGGTTATAATGTGTGTAGGTTTTTGGTCCAATAAATAAAACCTTTTTTTTTTCTGTATTTAGTTTCCAATTCCAAAAATCAATTTTTTTAAATCAAGTATGTATTCCATCAATTTTGTAAATTGGTAAGTTTCGTCAGAGCATGAAGAAATATAGAGCTGAGTATCATCAGCATAACAGTGAAAACTAATGCCATGCTTCCTAATGATATCTCCCAAGGTCTAGCATGTAAAGGGTGAAAAGCAATGGTCCTAGTACTGAGCCTTGCAGTACTCCACACTGAACTTGCTCAAAGTGTTCTGTAATCACTAAATTTGAGCTCCATTGCACTTTTTTTAATTTTTTTTTATTTTTTTATTCTGGTTTCACACTCACTGCCCACTCACTACAGAAACCCCACTCCATGTTCACTTCATAGCAAAATTTGTAACCATTGCGAGTGTAATATTTTGTTTTTACATAGTTAAAGTTCCATTTTGCCTTTTTTGGGTCCAGAAGTGAAAATGTTTCCAAACAAAGTCAATGCATGAGCAACACAACATGGTGGTGTGTTGTTCCTGAATGAATCCGTGTTTTTGAATAAAGCAATTGAGTCAGGGTTTGCTAATAAAGATAGGTAGTCACCACCTACTAATGTAACAATGTAACCTGCAGAAAGGGTCACTGAAATATGGCCACCATTAATGCACAGACTGACAGCTAGCCTGGAGCACAAACAGTCAAAAATCCCAGAGCTGTTGGACTGTCATATTGGCACTGTTGGAACTGACACTTAGCCAATCAAATTGAAGTACCGGAACTAGCCATTGTATAGATGAGATGCCATATATTTAGAATTAAAAATTAATATTCCATGAACTCACTTAGTGAATAGAGTAAAAACTGTTAGTGGAAAACATATCTTGAGCATTTTAAACTTGGAGATACAACGTTTTACTGATAAGCAGAGTTAAGGCCATAAATGTGTCCCAGTCTGTTAATCTGGGATAATCCGTCACATATAATGTTGCTTTATTTATTTATTTATTTTTTAAACTGTGCATCCCTGTAGTTACTTGTACTGAATTGAAAACTTGTTTCCAAATGTAGTGTACTTTTTCATTTAATAATTCATTTTATATATAATTCTTTTGTAGTTACAGCTGGGCCGTGTAACGCGTGTGCAGAAACATAGGAAGATTCTCAGAGCTGCACGGAATTTAGACCCTGAAACACTCATCATTGAGTATCGAGGCAAAGTCATGCTCAGACAGCAGTTTGAAGTCAACGGGCATTTTTTCAAAAAGTAAGTGTTTCTGTGTGAGTGCATCTATGTATATTATCAACATCGTCTTGATCTCATCTTAATTATTCAAAATTATAAATTATATAAAAAAAATTAATCTCATTTTAACATTTTGTAAAATGTTTATTGCAAATTGACTGTCCTTCCTGATTCCTTCTATTAACTCCACTTCAGGCCATATCCATTTGTCCTGTTCTACTCCAAGTTTAATGAAGTGGAGATGTGTGTGGATGCCCGGACATTTGGCAATGATGCACGGTTTATCAGAAGATCATGCACACCCAATGCTGAGGTGAGATGAATCTGGTGTTATCTGATAACTGCTGATGTGGTAGGGTTGCTTCACCTATACGTTTTATAGGTGCATATTCTGTTCACAGTTTCTTTTCTGAGTGACAGCCTGATTATATTTTGTTCTTTTTGTCCTGTATACGCTAAAACACAGGTGCGGCACATGATTGCAGAGGGCATGATTCACCTGTGTATCTATGCTGTTGCTCACATCTCAAAAGATTCTGAAGTCACTATCGGGTTTGACTACGAGTTTAGCTGCTGGTTAGTCACTCAAATACGTTTCTTAAGATTTAGTATGATTCTTAGATAAACTGCGATTTTGGTGTTTGTATTGACACTTTTCCTCCGATTCTTCCCACAGTAATTATAAAGTAGATTGTGCATGTCATAAGGGCAATCAGGACTGTCCTGTGCAGAGACACAATCTCCGCCCCATCCAACTACCATCTCCTCAGTCTTCACAATTTGCCCTGCCTGGAATAGAAACACGGAAAAGACGAGCCCGACGCAGAGAGATGGAAGGGGACAGGCTCGTAACCAGTGTGTCTGATGAGAGCAACCACCTGCTGGAAGATGCAAATGAGACACAGGGAGTTAGCGATACAGAGGTGCATGTTTGTGGAATAACAATTCTCAATGTCTACTATTTTATTGCAGATCCTTTGAGAAATTATAATGATGATTATCTCACATGATGATGAAGCTTAGCTTGTTTTTGTGCTACAGGATGCTCTTATTGACAGAGTGAAGTTGGAGAATGGAGAGGAGTTAGACGAGAATGGAGTGCCAATACCAAACAGACGTGTAAGCTTTAATCATATGAGAACAGTTATGAATCAATACATACTGTCTAATTCTAACACAGATCCTTTGGTCTCACCTTGGGCCCTATGATTTCCAAAATGTGGAAAACACGATTGGAATCGCAAAATACAATAATAAAAAGCAGTATAATGTCACGGAATTTAACTAATTTTGGAAGGATAAATAAAAATTAGGACAGTACACTTAATCAAAATGCTGTAGTAGACCAGTGTGTGTGAATATTAAAGGTAAAAAAGATGTGGCACAGTTTCATCTACTACACATTCTCAAGCATGAGTGAGGCTTGAAGTGTTTATTAAAAAAATAAAAGGAATCGTTTTTTAAGATGAATTAGATTAATGTTTTATGGCTTCATTGGTTTAACCCATTTTTCATAATATATTTGTTTGTTTTTTCCTGAATTGATTTAAAGAATAAAAAAATTAAAAAAAAAAGTTTCAAAGGGCCTAATTATTTTGATTAATAATAATAATAATAATAATTTGTCAATTTAGTCAATTATTATATTACACATTTTATGAATTCCATAGATTTGACATGCTTTTTGATTATTATAAATTTATTAAACCATTAAAACCCAATCCAGAAAAATTACAAATGGAAAACATGGCATTGAAAGTAGAAAACTGAATTTGAGAAAAAAATATTTGTTGTTTATTTGTTGTTGTTAAGATGTTAATAAATTGTAAGTTTTGTGATTTTAATTAATTAGATATTTATTGACTTAAACATTAAATAAAATGTAACCGTTAGAACTATTAAAATGGAATCCAGAAAAATGTTAATGGTAAACAGGTTTTATGGAATATGGGTAGAAATAAAATAGATTTCATAGGGCCCTACTCACCATATCAACCACTCATTCTTTTTGCCCCACTCAGTCTCGTGACGAACGCAAGGCAGAGGCCATAATGCACATGTTCGAGAACCTTGAGAGGAGAAAGAAACGTGGTCAGGGTTCAGCACAGGGTACAGCTGAAGAAAACAAACTGGAAACGGGGGAGGCAGAAGTGCCCTCACTTACAGCAGGAAACTGTGTACCAAATACAGGAGCAGTTGGAGGAGTCAGCACACGGCGCACCTCCTTTGCCACTGTGGTAGTCACCTTTTACCTTTTTTACTTTCAACTTTTGCTTATAATGGCTGTGTTCTTACACACTTTTACTTGTCTCTTCATTAGGACACAACAGACATTGACCCTGAGAAGCCCCCTGCTACACCCAGTCCTGCCCCTAAAGCACAACCTGCCCGTAGTTCCAAACCACGTCCTAAGAGCCGTATCTCCAGGTACCGCTCCAGTTCAGCTCAGCGTGCTCGGAGACAGCGACAGGCTCTTTCCCAGCAAGCAGCGGAGGGAGTTCTGGTGGGGGGTGAAGAGGGCAGTGCCGGGGCAGCCCTCAAGGAGCAGGGCCAGGGAGAGGGAGCTCCGAACTATGGCCATCTTCTAGATGGAGAGCTATATGGAGCAGCCTCTACAGGGATGGGTAATAAGACACATGTCAGATACCCAAAAACCAAAAAGGTGAGATCATTTCACACACTAAATCCTACACAGGTTAATGGTCATGTTTTTCTTAGCCACTCTAGTGTGGGTTTCATAAATCTTGTTCAGAACTGCAGTGTTGTGGCTTTAGAGGGTAGTTCACCCAAAATTTAAATTCAGTCATTTACTCACCCTCATGTTGTTACTAACCCATAAGACTTTGGTTAATCTTTGAAATACAAGTTAAACATATTTTTAATGAAACCTAAGAGGTTTCTGTCCCTCCATTGAAAGTCCAAGTAACCAAAACTTAGAAGATTCAAAAAGGTATGAAAGGCATCACCTAAAATGATGAACAGTCAGAACAGATTTAATTTAGAAACTCATGTGTGCTTCATTCACGAAAATAAACCTCATTGGTTCTCGTGCATCAAACAATCATCTTTGAGCTTCCATGTTTACCATGTGTGTCGATCATGGTTTATATGAAAATAAAAGCCTAAAATAAATCGAATCACCTTATAAAGCGATTCTATCTTGGATTTAACTGTTCAATTCATATGGATTAATTTTACGCTTTGACCTTTTTGGATCTTCTAACTTTTGGTTACCTGCACTTGTCGGTTTCTTTAAAAATATCTTAATTTGTGTTTTAAAGATTAACCATAGTCTTTTGGAACAACATGAGGGTGAGTAAATGATGACACAATTTCCATTTTTGGTTGAACCAACCCGACATCAAAGAACTTGCGGTGATGAAAGCTGACACTGTTGACGCCTCTCGTCGGCTAGGATTGCAGATATACAAACTGTAAACGGAGCGCTTGCTTACCATTTTGAATATCAATCATTCTTATCACTTTGAACATATTTGTGCATTCGAATGCTCTGGGAAGATGATCTAAAATTATAATTTAAATTCTGCAAAATTATATTCTGTCTGTACCGTCTTGACTTATTTGCATGCTTTCATCCCTTTTGCTGTTATTCTCGTGCACTGGCTCGTTCGCTAAGCTGAATAGCCAATCAGAGTTCTCTCGCTCTCACCGACGGCACGACACAATTCAACATGCTGAATCGGCCCCAAAAAAAACCTGACTGCGTCCGACTAGAGCCAATGGTGTGGAACATACCGAAAAAACTAAGCCGACAGGCGCTCAAAATTGGCCCGATATTGCCCGCCGGCCGACCGTTGGCTTGGTGTGTCCAGGCCTTAACACTATTTATTCATTCCATCCCCTCTTCAAACTTGTCTTCTATAGGGTCATGGGGATGCTGGAGCCCATCCCAGTGCTTAGGGCTGAAGGCAGGGAAACACTTTAGCACTATAAAAAACCTCTGTTCTTTTGTTGCCATCTTAGGTTTGAGGATGTACAGTACAAGTACTTTTTCAATACTTCTAGTTAAAGTTAGCAATGTAGCGCTGGACTTGATTTGTAGCAGCAAATGTAGCTCTGGACTTGATTTTGTCCATCAAGAATAGATTGGATCATTGGATTGTTGTCCTTTGCTAACTGCTGCGATCTCATGTGAGTGACAGGTTGCTTTGAGAGGGGGGATTATTGCCTGGTATTGAGCAAAGTGTACATTTCATCAGGGATATCAATGTATTTGATTACATATTATGAGGGCACATGAATGTTTTAAAAAAATTAAATGTCCATGGATAAATCATTTATAATAAATATTCAAATATTAAAAATAAAAATGGTCAATTTCGATTTTATGGTGTCTTTTAAAAAATTGCTACATTCATACCGTGGTCAGGCTGTTTCAGAGCTGTAAATGTAGTCATTTAACGTTTTTATTCTCTCTCTCTTTAAGTACCTGGTGACCGAGTGGTTAAATGACAAGGTTCCAGAGCGGGTGGAGGAGTCTGTGGAACGCCCTTTACGCATCACCACTGACCCCACAGTTCTGGCCACCACCCTCAACATGCTGCCAGGACTATCTCATTCACCTCTCATCTGTACCACCCCCAAACACTATGTTCGTTTTGGTTCCCCCTTTAACCCCGAAAGACGCCGGCGACCCTTTATGATTGACCCAGCATATGGTTCTTGCAAGAAGGTAAAGTAAATTGCTTTGTCATTCAAGTTTCCCTTGAAAATTAATTTGTAGAGTTCTCCAGCTCACATTAGTTTTTTTAGACATAGCTTGAATTAGACGTAGCGAAATTGACCAAAGACTTAGTGGACTCAACGTTATTGTTATTGTGGCTACATTGCATGCCTTTGTGTATGTCTGTCTGAGCAGAGGTGGATGAAACAAGCGCTGGATGAGAGCATGTTATCTGGCCTTTTGGAGGATGGAACGGAGTCCAATTCTTCCCACAAAAGTAACACCAGCAGCACCAGCAGCTCTATCCAGTTTAAACCTGGTAATGGCTCTTACTCCACTGTTGAGACAACGGAATGTGAATTGTATTCAGGGTTCTAATTAATTTTTTTTCTTTTTTTCTGTTTTTTATATTGCCTCTCGTTCAGAGCTGGCAGGACCTATTAAGAAGAGGAAATTGAAGTGTCCATCGGAAATTGCAGCTCCACCCTCTGAACTCTTGTTACGACCATTGTCCCCCATCACCCCACCTCTGCCTTCTGAACTTCCAGTGACGCCTCTTCATTCGCTCCTAAATCCTTGCTCGCTTTATTTAGGTGGGGAAGTGGAGAAGCTAAATGCTACCATGCTTCCGTTCTCACCACTCACATCCCGGCCCACCAGCCGCTGCAATACACCTCTACAGTTTGAGGTGAACACACATATAAAATGGACTTCTCTCATGTTGTGATTTGCTGTAGTCATAGAAAACAATAGCTGTTATTATTATTATTATTATTATTATTATTATATATGAACTTGGTTCTTTTTCACAGAACATCTCTTCTCCTGAGGCTTCTCCTGTGCACAGATCAGAATCTCTGACTCCAGAAGTAAGTTTCAGTGCTTATACATGCACATGGAAGGGCTAATGCTTGCTTGTAATATAGCATGTTCAAATTTGGAAGGCTAGCGTTGCCATTTCTGAGAGTAGGGATGCACTGAAATGAAAATTCAAAAGTTGTACAAACATTTAAATGAACTTAAATTAACTTTTTAATAACATATTTGTATCTACTCCAGTTTTTTGGTGTAATATTAACATTTAAACGACAATAAACAGTAACAACTTGTTTTCATGACAGATTTATTCAAACATACATTAAATTATGAAGACATCACTAACAGGTTAAGGAAAAATATAATGAATATGTAACAGTGTATATATTGAGCAAAGGGATGATATCTTGAGTTATTTTTTTTCTAGCTAACTAATGAATTTATGGACATTGAATTATTGACATATTTCCCTAGTTGAAACGCTGATTGAGCGATCACATGAGACTGGATTCATTTTGATAAGTTGTAATGTATCTTTCAACATACTTACTGGTGTTCACCCATGTTTATTTCATGCTGTAGAAAAGAGGAGATGAGACGATCGGTTCACGTGCGCTTGATCTGTGCTGCTGCTTAAACTGTGTTTACAGTATCACAGTGCATTAAAAAGTAGCAAAAGAATCCATTGATCAAAGTTGAGACTTCTTTGTATCAAAAGTAACAAAGCTTTTTGCGATTATTGGATGGCAGGTGCGCTACAAATGTTTAGTGAAGTTTTGTTCACGCATCAAATGAGTCAGTATGCTAAGGTTCTGATGAAATTGTGCAGAAAGTGTAGTTTGACTAAAATTAAGAAAACTGCTTTTAGATTTTAGTTTAGATTGTTGATAAAAAAAATTGTTCCAAAAAGCATAGTATCTAACTTTTTTTTTTTTTTGGAAAATAAGGCACACCAGGTCAAAATTGCATTGTTTGAGAGAGAAAAACAACCATGTTGAATTGGTGAATAACTGTTTATAATTTGTATATTACCTTTTATTGTTTCATTCAGAAATAATGTAAAATACCGGTAGTTAAAAGCATTGTATTATGTATTATCATCATGTATTATATTATATTATATTATATTATATTATATTATATTATATTATATTATATTATATTATATTATATTATATTATATTATATTTTATTATATTATATTATATTATATTATATTATATTATATTATAGTTCCCTCTCCACAACAAATCCTTCAAATTTAAAAGGATCCAGAACAGGAATGCAAAATGCAGGTATAAAGTAAACATAATTGTTGTTTGCATAATAAATGGCACTTTAATTATTATAAACTGCAAGCCTAAATAAGAGTATTTAAAGCGAAACTGACTACAGGCATGTGGGAAATGCGCTATACAAGTAAACTTGGGCTCATGTACCTCCCTTATTCTGCAGGAATCCAATTGTGTGCGCTTTGCGTATATTTTGCTTTCTTGGAATATATTGTGGACTGAAAAATTCCAGTAAAAAAATTCATTAAAATACTTGAAACAGAATGAATTATTTTTTTTTTTTAGCCCTGTTTGCGACCAGACTTCACTTCACGAGTCACTGCCTTCCCTGACTTTTCCGCAAGCCGGGGAAGCCCGGCTCCTGTGTCAGAAGACTTCTCACTTGCTGCTCAAGACTCACTCAATGGATCTGGTGGTGGGACTCCCCGCAGCTCAGCTGTTGTGTCCTCTCTATGTGACTCTTCCTTGGTTTCGCATGCCAGTGAGGCACAGGCCAGAGAACAGGCCTTTAGGACAGAGTTTAACCTCATTTACACCTGCTCTCCCCTCAATGCCAGTCTACCCACTGGTCCTGCAAGTGACAGACACTTCCCACAATCAGAAGGCTTTTCCACAGCTGACTCTGACTTTAGCACAATGAGCAGCCAGGGGTTGCTGATGGAGACGGGTTCGGGTTCTCTCTCGCTGTATCTGGACACACAGTTCGGAGGTGGATATTCAGAGAGCAGCACATCCCCTCACCCTAGCAATCCACCACAGAAGAAGAAGGCAAGTATTACGGCCACATCAGTTTGTCCATTTACAAGTCCGATGTTTTTAATTTAGCATATTATGGAAATAAATGGATTTTTTTTAATTAAGTTCTTATAGCACAATATTATTGACCTACCACTGGGGTAATATCACCCCAAGGGTAAGTTTAAGACCCTGATATACTCACAGTGAAGTTCTTTTTCGCTCTTGGCTTAGGGGGAAAAAAAAGATTAAAATACCTGAGCAGAAATAGCAAACATTACGATGCCTCCCATACTGTTAGCAGTGGTCTTTAGATGCAAATGTAAATATGTGCTGTGCACTTTCCTCTCAGCAACAAAATAAGCTCAATAAAAAATACAGTGGTGAGAAAACAGCAGTTAAGGAAGCATCTGATCCATAGTGATGTGCATGTTTGCACAAGCTCTGCCATTAGCTTTATAGTATTAAACTCTCCAGTGTTTTCATGTTTTTACTCATGTGTGACATTGACAAACTGAACAGAGGAAATGAACCAGAGGAGATTTCCACGTCAAAAAGCAGGTGGAGCCCCAAAGCACAGCTACCTATTACATAATCACCACGGACCGATGATATTTCAAACTTTTTGCCATAAATTTCACTTTGGCAAGCTGTTTCAAACTTCAGAAACAAACTTAATTTCGGTATGATTTTGTTAAATGACATCACATCAGTTAATTCTGCGATTTCGATTGCTGTGTATCGGAGCCTTTATCCCAACTGTCATCTGATTGTAATTGGGATGGGCATGGGGATGGGGGTCTTACTCCAAGTGTCTACTTTTCACTTCATAATAATTTTTTTTTTTCATTTTTTCATACCATACAGATCTAAATTACATTTTCTGTTCTGAAATCACCCACTAACAAAAAGACATAAAAACTTTTAATTTCCAACATTAAATTCTCACATCACTATTATCCAATGACAATAAATTAGGCTATTTTACCTCAAAACTATGGATTTTCTATTTTTTTATAAAAAAAAAAAGTCTTGCAATTGCGAGTTATAAAGTTAGAATTGCAAGATATAAGCTAGCAATTGCAAGAAAACAAGTCTGAATTGCAAGTTTATATCTCACAATTCTGACTTTATTTCTTGCAATTGTAAGTTTATATCCCGCAATTCTGACTTCATAACTTGCAATTTGGAGTTAATATCTCATATATAGATGTTAATTTAAACTAACAATTGTTTGATCAAAAGTGTGTGTGTTCGTGATGTAAACAAGCTTCCATACTATACTATTCAGATGAAATAAACTTTCAATTATTTGGGGAGCATCTTACTGTTAACCAATCAATGTGCTTCTGCTTTCGCATAATTCCACCTTTACAATTAACAGAGTGGATATTTCTTGACTTGGCATAGTTTAAAATAAGAACTCCTCTAAAATCTTGGAAAAAACTCTGCTGTTTACCTTCGTTTTCCTCACATACATTTAAATCATGAACGGTGGTCCTCTATCTGGCATGAATCTCTTGCTCTGTCTTTGATTTGCTCTCTGTTTCTCTCTTCTCTTCACTCTTAAAATTCTTGCAAAATCTTTCTTTTACCCTTTTCTCAAGGCAGAGGGTCATGGTGAGTGCTGGTAGTCAGCTGGCTGGCTTGTCTGGGTACCAGTCATTAGCTGTAAGGGGCCAGTTCAAGCCAGGGCAAAACATGGTGAATATGAAATAAGTGGCCTCCATCTAGAAGTGTGCATGTCCATAACATTTGCATCTCCAGATGATCTACTCCCTCATCTGTATTGGGCAAATTTATTTAACCAAAAAAAGTAGCTAAAAAGTTAGCAGCTGCAGAGCCAATTGTATTCATTCAAAGACACAGATGCTTTCATTCTGTAATCTACAAACATTTCTCATGGTGAATCTGTCTGTATTTGTATGTGGGTTTTTCTTTGCTTTTGTTCTAGAGTCTAGAATCCTAGTTTATAACTTTTTTCATGGTATGTTATATTTGCAAGGGTTCTAGCAATGAAAGAAAAAATGCACATGTATTTATTTTATTATACAGCATTTGAGTGGGTTAATATGAGCATTTAATGTAGTGGTATTTAGTGTGGTGCTTTTCTAAATGGCAGCATTGGGTACTGCATGCTGTATCTTTCTCATACTTGTTGAAATTATAGATGATGTCATTGTACATCAATTGATCATGCATGTGTTGCTTTCTGTGAACATGTGAATGTTACAATGCATGTGTATACTAAGAAATTATACTGAAGGACAGAACTGCATGCCAGTTCGTCATCTATGTGCAACTTTTAGTCCCTCTTACACACATTCTTTCCATCTAGGTCTCTTTGCTAGAGTACAGGGAAAGAAAGAAAGGGCCACGGGACCCAGCGCCCCTCGTCACAAACCTCAGCTCCATTTGCCCTCGCACAGAGTCTCCAGGACAGCCGCTCATGCATTTTCAGCCTTCAGTCTCTCCGCACAATTCGTTCTCTCCAGAAAGGCAAACTTTCCCACAGATAGAGGAGGTCAGTCCTCCTGGCATACGGTCTGGAAACCACACACAGACCACAGTACTGGGTGGACCAGAGTCCAACCACTGGTGAGAAAATTACAGATTGATACAGATTCATAATGCACAAATGTCAATCTGATTTGGGTTTGATTTATTTTTATTTCAGTTTTAGTTTCTATTTCTAGTTATCAATTTTAGTGCTTTAACCTAAGCTTATTTCAGTTAGTTGCAAAGGCAACATTTCTAATTGTAAAAAATTGGTCAAATATTTTTTTAATTTCAGCTTTATTTTAATTAATGTTTTTTTTTATAGTTTAAGTTAACGATAAAAACCCTGGTCCTGCTAAACACTAGCTCTTTATGCACATTCTCAGAGATCCCTAATGAACGGTTGTTGTGAATCTGTGTTTATCAGGATGGTCCCTACATCAGTTGAGCGGTTGAGGGAGGGACAGGGTGCTCTGGAACGTGTCCTGAGGGGTAATCTAAACATAGAGCGTGCCCTTAAAAGAGCAGATGCCGGAATGAATGACCAAATCAGCAGTCGTGATAAGAGCACTGGTATGAATTGGACTGCATGTTTTCATTACCTAAACTGAGAATACTGTGAGCTGCAGAGTTTGAGTACTTCTCTGTGTCTTGATAGATGCTGTTGAGATGGACAAGTATGATCTTCAGAGCTCATCTCTGGCCTCTCCCTTAAAGAGTCCTTCTATACACCCACATCAGGTAGGATATTCACAAAGCACAACTGAGATAAAACAGATATTTCAGATAATGCCATGAAACCCATACACTACAAACCTTTTTTTCGGAAGTTTATTAAATCTGTCTTTAATGATCGTCCAGCAGATGCTGCCTCTCCTGCCAGAATCCCATCAGCACTCGGAAAGCCCCGTCTTCGACCAGCAGAGCTCCTCTTCTCCATTCTGTCCCTCTGTAAGCCCCTCTCCTCCCCGCTGCAGCTCTGGGAGGCCCAGTTACTATCCTTCAAAGCTGTCCACACACAGCCCACTCGCCCAAGAAAGCCCGCCCTCTTCTACAGTATCAATCTCCTCAGTCGACTCAACAATGTGTGTGCCACAGCCTCACAGCAGCAGTGGAGGTGGGATGGACACCTCAAGCCTTAAAGCTAAACTTTTGGACAGCACCCTGTCAGCTGCTCTTTCTCTACCCACCAGAGGTCTAGGCCACCTTAAAATGGACACCACTGCAGTACCACACACACAAGGTGCTTATGGCTCCAAATTGGCCCAGTCGTCCAGAGTGCACAGCCAGAGAACAGACAGACCCAGTCAGGCTAACTCGAGACATCTGACAGCTTCTGGAGCACAGCACTATCCACAACGAAATTTACAGGGTCCAGGGGTATGGACACAGTCGGGGACCTTTTAGGACCCACAGTGTGTGTGTGTGTGTGTGTGTGTGTGTGTGTGTATGCGCGTGTGTGGCAGAAAGAGAAGTGTGCGATATCCTCCTCACTTTTACCTGTGGAGAAGCTCTGCGTTGTTAGCGGTAATTTGATGTATTGAGTTCTGTATGGATGGTCTACTTTTTTTTTTTCTTTTTTTTCTTTACCTTTCCCAGTTCCTTTTATCTTTTTCCAAAAACTGAATTTCTGCAGTTACATGTAACTTAGTGTGGACTTCATAACAATCAAATCAACGGAACATTAAAGTAACTAGTTTGGAGTATATAACCAGATTTAAATGTATTTTGAAAATTCACCCAAATGCTACAATGATGTTCATGCTGAGTATTTAAGAGGAAAGTTAAGCATCAGTGGTGAAACAAAACTTTCTCTTAAAGTAGGGTTCTCATGTTTAAGACTTATCTAAGAGTAAAAGTGATCATGCTGATCTTCATGTCTAATGTATGGTATTATGACCATATGAAATGGCACTCTTTAAGATGCTTCACACGTTTGACTCTGAGTACATTCTCCGATTTTCAGTTTTGTCATTAGTCGTCATCAGAACAGTTTTGTAGTGTGCTCATAGATGGCACACTTGGCTCAGAGTTTTTGAATGCACATGAAAGCAATTCTTAGTGAACGGTGAGTTATTTCCTCACTCCGAATCATTCCAGTGTCTAGCTATCGTTAGGGTCCGACGGGCTTCTGGCCTGTTGAATTCTCGTTAGTGTCATAAAATCACTACTCACTTGATATATAATACTTGACAAGCAGATCTTATGGTGCTTCAGTTGGTCTATTTGAATTGTTTATTTTGTTTCCCAGTGTGATCATGATTGCCTCTTTAGGTAAAAACTTGCAATTGTCAGTTCAAACTTTGTTTTTTAACTTGTTTCCAATGATTGTGAAACGCCCCTCTTTGTGACTCGCAAAGCACACAACTTTGCAGAAAAAAAATTGCAGAAATGTTTTTGTTTATACTCCGTTAAAAAAAGTATGTGTACCCTCCCAAGCCCTTTAAATCCTGTAAAGTGTATACTTCATTTCTCTCACTTCATATTTAATTTACTCTCCTTTTTGACCAGTCCTTGCATTCCAACCACCATTTTAGAAAGGAAGAGAGGAAAGAAATGCTGTGGCCAAATGGTTTGATCAGTAAAAAAGACAAAGCAAGTGTGCTGCTGCTGTGGTCTCTCAAATTTAAGTGTTTTTATAATTAAATAGCTGCTCACAGGACAGCCTTTTAAAAAAAAATCTAAATAGGCATAGTACTGTACCTTCCTTGGATGGGACCTTTTATAAACGGTAAGGTCACCAATTCATGTGCCATGAAGACCACAGTAGTGGGATTTTGACCCCACTTCAAACTAAACTAATGCCCCTGTTGCATCTAGAGAACTATAGCTGTCTGCTTGGTGGATTTATACAATACAACAATATAAAAGATTATGTCTGTTTTTGTTTTACCCTTATGTGAAAAGATCTTGAAATGATGACGGGTTAATGTATTCAGCCTTAGTTCACTGGTTTATATGAATGTCTTTTTCATATAATGGAAAGAGAAAATCAGAAAAAAAAAGAAAAAAAAAAAGACTATGTGATCTGAAATTTACCAGCACCTTAACTACATGATCATGTGTACTTGGGTGAAGTGTCATTCTGTTCTCAGACAAATATAGTACACCAAATTTGCTGCATGATATTTCTTTTGTGTCATTGTAACAGTTAGGGTTGGGTTTATTTGGGATACGGTTTTGATTGAGATTCTCCTCTTCCTAACACCACAAACATTTGGCACTTTTCTAGTATCCATAGACATATTTTTATTGTATTATTTTTTTTTTTCACCTAATTTGAACCCTTCCCCTTTTCATGACATAAAATGCATCACGTTTTGCTTTTTAAATAAAATGTTTGTGAACATTTTTATAACTAGTTTAAGCATTTGCTTAACATTGCTGAATGGAAAGAGAGCTGACAGTGAGATATTATAAAGGCTCATTTGCATTAGATATTGGCATTGAGAGATAATATAACCGTTAAAAAAAACACCCTATGGAATAGTTACAAAATAAGGTCTATGGTGGGCCTTAAAAAAAAATGTTTTGCCCTCATAAAGCTCTTTTTATGCCAGATATTAAGATGCGTGTTGGGCAATCCAGTCACAAGTGGACAATATTAAATTCAAGTGTAAATGGGGTCCAAACCATGAGTTTTGTCTACTTTCAACCACATTCTGTGGTGGTAGAAAATGCATGTAACCACATAGCATTTACAGTATAAATACTCGTGTAGTCAAATTCGTTTGAACAGCAGCAAAGTACCACCTACTTTTCTGTCAATCACTGTGCTAAAAACAAAGGCTTAAACTTTACTGGTTACTTTCAGCTTTACTGGTTTGATTGAAATAACTTGAGTAGTGCATGACCTACATATACATGCAGAAGACCTCACAGAATTTCTTCAGTGTCTCTGATATAACAATGCATTGACAATTTATGTGAAGCACATCTTAAATTTACTGAGACGCGTGGTCTTGATGTTTGTGATCAACCAAAACCTATTAATAGATAGTTAAAGGAATTTATGGAAGAGCTATGAATTTGAGACCCATTATTGAACTCAAAAGCAGAGGGGTAGGTGTCCAGGTTCAGAAAGTAAAAGTCCTCAGTATTTTGTTCCAATCACCTGGATTTGCTAATTAGCACAGTTTTTCAGCCAGGAGATAGAACTAATTAGTGAAATCAGCTGGATGAGTTTTCACACCTGAAAGTCTGCACCAAGGTCTGAACCAAAGTTCATGTTTTGATTCATTTTATACATTCGGTAAGTTTTGGTTTTGTTTCACATTGCAATTATACGAGTGCATTAAATAACTTTACATGACATACTTGCATCTTGCCTTAAAAGCTGATAGATCTACTTATTTTTCATCCCTCTTAGCAGAAAACAAACACAACACTTGGTATTTATTTGAAACAGTGGCTAAATTAACGAGAAATAAAGCTTTAAAGTTTCCAAGCAGCACAGCAGTAATGACTTTATGACTTTCTTTACTTACAAGATTGATAATATTAGAGAGAAAATTATAACTATGTAACCGTCTACTACAGTATCACATCAGACAGTGCATTGTAGTCTCCCTGAGGAAAAATTCCATTCATTCATTGCTAAAGGAGAAGAAGAGAATTGTCTAAACTCGTTAAATCATCTAAATCAACAACACATATGTTAGACCCTACACCGACTAAGCTATTGAAAGAGATGCTTCCAGAGGTCATAGATCCTCTTCTTAATATCATTAATTCATCTTTGTCATTAGGATACATACAGAAAACTTTTAAACTGGCTATTATTAAACCAATTGTTAAAAAAACACAATTTGATCCTACAGGGTTAGTCAATTACAGGCCGATCTTGAATCTACCTTTTCTGTCAAAGATTAGAAAAGGTAGTATCTTCACAACTATGTTCCTTTTTAGAAGGAAATGGTATCTGCAAGGATTTTCTGTTAGGATTTTGACCGTACCATAGTACTGAGACAGCTCTATTAATTTTACTCGATCTTAGTGCTGCATTTGACACTATCGTACCGACCACAACATTCTTTTGAATAGACTCGAAAATGATGTTGCCATTAGTGGAATTGCATTGGCATGGATCAAATCATACTTATCTGACTGTTATCAGTTTGTAGTAGTAAACGAAGAGATGTCATATTGATCACAAGTTCAGTATGGATTACCACAAGGATCAGTGGGCTGTTACCACAAGGGCTGTTGCTGTTCACTCTGTACATGCTACCCTTGGGAGACATCATTAGGAAGCATGGCATTAGTTTTCACTGTTATGATACTCAGCTGTAGTATATTTCTTCGTGCCCTGACGAAACTGATCAATTCACAAAATTAACGGAATGCATAGCTGATATAAAAAACTGGATGACTAGTTATTTCCTACTACTTAATTCTGAAAAAACAGAGATTCTAATTACTGGACCAAAAACCTCTGCATGTAATAATCTAGAATACTGTCTAACACTTAATGGATGTTCTGTCAACTCTTCGTCGTCGGTTAGGAACCTGGGCGTGCTCTTTGATACCAATCTTTCATTTGAAAGCCACATTTCTCTGTAAAACCGCATTCTTCCATCTTAAAAATATATCTAAGTTACGACATGCTTTCAATGAAAACTACGGAACAGTCAGTTCATGCGTTCATGACCTCAAGGCTAGACTATTGTAATGCTCTAATGGGTGGTTGCCCTGCACGCTTAATAAACAAACTACAGCTGGTCCAAAACGCAGCAGCTTGAGTTCTTACTAGAACCAGGAAGTATGACCATATTAGCCTGAAAATATTGCTAAATGGTTTAACTCCCCAGTATGTGAGCGAGCTCTTAACACATTATAGTCCTTCACGTATATTGAAATATCAAAATTCTGGCCAGTTGATAATACCTAGAATATCAAAATTAACTGCAGGCAGGAGATCGTTTTCCTATTTCGCACTTAAACTTTGGAACAGTCTTCCTAACATTGTCCGGGAAGCAGACACACTCTGTCAGTTTAAATCTAGACTAAAACACATCTCTTTAACCTGGCATACACATAAAACATTATATATTTCTATTATTCAAATCATGTAAAATGTTAGGTTGCATAAATTAGGTCAGCCGGAACCAGGAACACTTCCCATAACACCTGCTGTACTTGTTACATCATAATAAGAATGGCGTCTACGCTAATGTTAGTCTCTCTGTTTATCCTGAGGTTTACCGTAGTCAGCCGGATCCAGGCCGTATCCAGATCTGATGAAGGACCTGCGCCTAGACACGACGACAACGCAGCCCTGAAGTGTCAACTAGATTCTCCCCTGCGAAGGTCTCCTTCCCTTCCCTTCCCTGTACCTCTAGATAAAACGTTATCAAAATGATTCCAGTTCGGATGGATCCGTGGAAACGATAAAAAAATCGGTATTATAGAGGCCAGACAAGTAATTTGGCGATGTCACTTTGCAAAGTAAGTACCTGTGCACATATATACTGTATATTCAAACGTGCATTCCTAAACACGTAATAATATGCATGTGCATGCCATCACCGTTTTCACAGATTTACATTTTTGAAGTTTACATGGAGATGATAACGTTTTCAAAAAATGTCTAAACTTGCACCTTGGAACCTATTTCAAAGTTTGCATTCTCAAGCCACCAAACACTGTTGTCGTGCAAATTATCGGCCATTAAAAGTTTTCTGTTAAAACGGTATCGCCCCCTAAATGAATAACTAATGATTTTTAGAACGGAAGTGAATCAATCAAAAAAATGTCTTTAGCTGGACAGTAACTTTTTTCTAGAGCTGTATCACTGTAAAGCTGCTTTGAAACTATCTGTATTGTTAAAAGACTATATAAATGAATGTGACTTGACTTGACTTTTGACGTAGCACTTTATTGATGCCACAAATGTTCAAGAGTAGTTTGCTACTAGTAAAATTAGCTTAAAAACTGCCCATGCCCAGCAGGCACAGGATGTAGACTCTATTTTGGTTGAAAATGAAAGTCAGGTTGACATCGAAATCCAACGTTTGTTTGACGTCAAGCTCCAACGTTGGGCAGACGTCGAACTTTGGTTGGAATAAACTCCAAAAATCTAATCAAAACAAAAAACATTTGACAGTTGCAGTTTGACTCTTGACTTTTTAACATTAGTTTTTTTCTTGCTGCTGTAACTGTTTGTTATGGCAAGAAGTGCAAGAAAAATTGTGTTCAGATGATGTTGGCTACTTGATGATGATGATTAAGATAATAGTCCCGTGATTGTCCAGCAGTGTTCTAATCTGAGGGATTGTTCACCAAAAAGTAAAAGAAAAATGTATACACACAGACATTAAAGAATCAGCATATGAATCTCAATAATGGTGACATGCTTCATTGTGCAATGCATTGAATGCACTCCCAGAATGCATTGTGTCATTGAGCATATCACTATTGTTGAGATTCATATGCTGATTATTGATGTCTGAGTGCTGGAGTTCAAAATGTTTAGTAGATATTATGTAGAATTACAGGCTTGCTATAATTAATACAAAATGATTGTATATCAAAAGATTAGATTCTGGATGACAACAGTGAAATATACAACTATATGCTGATTATAGCTTTGTCATCAAGCAGACATACCATACCATCTTCTTCCAAATATCCGGGACTGGGTCGCGGGGGCAGCAGTCTAAGCAGAGATGCCCAGACTTCCCTCTCCCCAGACACTTCCTCCAGCTCTTCCGGGGGGACACCGAGGCGTTCCCAGGCCAGCTGGAAGACATAATCTCTCTAGTCTCCTCCCAGTGGGACACGCCCGGAACACCTTCCCGGGAAGGCGTCCAGGAGGTATCCGGAACAGATGCCCGAGCCACCTCAGCTGGCCCCTCTCGATGTGTGAGGAGCAGCAGCTCTACTCTGAGCTCCTCCTGAGTGACCGAGCTCCTGACCCTATCTCTAAGGGATCGCCCAGCCACCCTGCGGAGAAAGCTCTTTTCGGCTGCCTGTATCCGGGTTCTTGTCCGGGACCCACAGCTCATGACCATAGGTGAGAGTAGGAATGTAGATTGACCGGTAAATCGAGAGCTTCGCCTTGCAGCTCAGCTTTTTCTTCACCATGACAGACCGGTACATCGACCGCATTACTGCAGAAGCTGCACCGATCCATCTGTCAATCTCCTGTTCCATCCTTCCCTCACTCGTGAACAAGACCCCAAGATACTTGAACTCCTCCACTTGAGGCAGGAACTCTCCACCAACCTGAAGTGGGCAAGCCACCCTTTTCCGACTGAGAACCACGGCCTCGGATTTGGAGGTGCTGATTCTCATCCCAGCCGCTTCACACTCGGCTGCAAACCATCCCAGTCTGCCAGCCCAAAGGTACTGTCCCCGACCGCCACGCGATGTTGCAGAGGCATGTCAGCCAAGACAGCCCCACAACATCCAGAGACTTGAGGTACTCAGGGTGGATCTCATCCACCCCCGGTGCCTTGCCACCGAGGAGCTTCTTGACTACCTCGGTGACTTCAGCTTGGGTGATGGACGAGTCCATCTCCGAGCCCTCAGCCTCTGCTTCCTCAATGGAAGACGTGTCGGTGGGATTGAGGAGATCCTTGAATATTCCTTCCACCGTCCGACGACATCCCCAGTTGAGGTCAACAGCTGCCCACCTCGCATACGAGCCCCAACCCCGGGCCTGGCTCCAGGGTGAGGACCCGGCTGCACCATGCCAGACGACATCACGGTCCTTTTAATTTTATCATAAAGGGTTTATGAACCACTCTTAGTCTGACCCGTCAACTAGGACCTGGGGCCCGTTCTTCGTACGTTGCTTAAAACATCCGAGATCAAATTACACATCCAAGATGATATCATCGTGCTAATCATGATCTGGCTAATTAGGTTCTTCGAACACACCTGCCGGATATGATTAGTATAGCTGGATTGAGTTATCTGAGATAATTGCATGTTCATGCGCTGGTTTAAAAGGGGATATGTATCGATAGTAGAAAAATGTATCAGCAATGCTGCTATTGGCTGCTCAGCGTGGCCAAAGAGCGGGCTCAGTTTTTCTCCTCAGCAGAGCACGAACTAATAGTCGAAGTTTATTCGGAATTTTTATGTTTAATCAAAACGCCAGGGAACACCTCAAAGTCTGCAAAAGCCAGGAGAGAGGGCTGGGAAAAAGTAGCAGACAATTTAAATCCGTTAGAAGTGGCCATGTTAGATGTTTCTATCACTTATTAGCCTATAATTTTGTATTTTAATAATTGCATAATTACTTTGTTCATTGTAATGTCAGAGTCACCACACTAGAACATGGGAACAAATAAAAGTGAAGTACAAAAATATTCTACATAATGGTAATTTTTAGTTATATTATAGTCTCTTTTATAAAAGGCACTGTTAAATAAATGGTTATCTGTTTATAAACGCAACCAAGAAAAAGGCTGAGAAAAAAAAAAGAAAAGATCTTAGTAGCCTACACTGTAAAATGATTTTTGCTGCATTAAATTAAGGCTGTATAGTCATTTCAACTGTTAAATCTTGAGTAATGATGAATTGCTTTGACTTGTGAAAGTGAAAACTGATAAACAATTTTGCCATGAGTTATTGATCACATTTTTCCCGAGTGTAGTTCATTGTAATGACATTGTATTTTCCTCTTTTGTGCACTTTTACATAATACACCAACAAGTGGTGGCTGAAATATGTGCAGTAAGTGGACATTTTCTAACTTTCCAAAGGAAAGAAAGTATAAGACTTACTTTCCAAAGGAAAGAAAGTGTAAGACTTTTTAATGTCCATTTGTTTCCATTGCACTGGACAGTGAATAAACCCTCTCAGATAACTGTCATATGGATGAACTAGCCTACCTGCAAGTGCATAAATAACTTTACTTAATTTATGCTTGTATGCTTTATGGCTGCAATATAAATTGCAGGATTCCACATCTACAGAAAGGCCTACAGAAGAGTCTGCACAGACAGAGGAGACATAGGCCTACAAGTGGGCAGTGTATAGCCAACTTTTCCTTTTTATTTGTTGCATGAGGCATGTGTCTAATATCTCTTGTTGCAGGCATTTGACCACTGGCTTTTCTTTACAAAGAACAATTGAAATAAAGCTCAAGGAACTAAGCATATTTGTTTTTTATGAAACATTTAATGAAAAGTGGGGTTTTTTTTGGCAATGTTGTGTAATATGGCACATGCAACAATGTCACAGGCCCTGTCAGGTGTGCAACCCTCAGACTTTTCAGACACTGAAATCTTCCCTTTAGTTAGCCAAAGTTCATTTCATTGTGTGCCCTTGTCCTGGCTAGAGCTGCATTGTAACTGGTTTGGGTCAGGGAATGGGGTCATAAAACACCTGTCTGCAGGCAGGAACATGTCATAATCACCTATAAAAAAATGCAGTTCTGTTAGGATAAGCATAAGTGTATGTAATACAGTGAGCTTGATATTTAATTGTGGAACTTTCCTTACCACTTTCAAATAATGTGCATAAATGTGAATCTCTGAAAATTCTTAAGTCATGCACAGATCCTGGCCATTTTGCTTTCACATTTGTGATATGGAAGATTTTAGTCAACTGCCTTTTTTTATTTGATAAAATATTATTAATCTGGAATATTAAGAATCACAATAGTAACTGGGCTGCACATTTACATTGTGAACCCCCTTTCTGTTCACATAATCCCCTTCATTGAGGCCTTGATAGCAGTCTATGGTCTAGCCCAGGCATTCTCAACCCTGGTCCTGGAGGGCCACTGTCCTGCAGAGTTTAGGTCCAACCTTGATCAAACACACCTGCCTGTAGCTTTCCAGTAATCCTGAAAGGCTTAATTAGCTTAATTAGCTGGCTCAGGTGTGTTTGATCAAGGTTGGACCTAAACTCTGCAGGACAGTGGCCCTCCAGGACCAGGGTTGAGAATGCCTGGTCTAGCCTATAGTCTATGGTACCAATCACGTTAGTGAAGCCTGAGTGACATACTGTAATCGGCATAGTCATGATTGCATGATCTTCATAAAAAAATATGATAGCCTAAAAAATAAAAAAAACCTGCTTTAAAAAAAACTGCTTTATAACATTGGGTCTTAAGTGGCTTGGAAATGCCACAAAAAAAACTAAACCAGTTTTTTAAACCTAAAAGCGCCAGGTAAACTCCGAATGACACGACAGACAGCACTTTCCATCAAGTTCTCCGCATCTCCAATAGTGTAAAGGAAAGAGCCACTCGCAAATAATCTTAGGGCAATGCAAACAGTTTGTGCTGTAGTTAAAGCCCGACTCGGAGAAGTCGAAAATAAATGTGTGTTTCCAACAAATTAATAATGTAAACGACAATCTCACGAGTCATGAGAAAAAATATATATCTCAGAAAGTGCACTATCGCGCTGCGCTGGACTTCCCGTATCACATCAGCTCCGCTTATGAAGCTGCAGTCTAAGGGGGCTTTCACACTAGCACTTTTGGTGCGCACCCGGGTTCGAATGACGTCAGAGTTCGGTTCGTTTGGATGATGTGAACGCTGTTTTCCGAACTCGGGTGCGCACCCGCGAACCGTACTCGAGTCCGCTTAAAAAGGTGGTCTGGGGTACGGTTCATGTGAACTCGGGTACGGTTCGCTGCTGATATGAACGCAATCGTACCAAATCGCGGAAGTGAACCACTATTGATGCCATATAATGTGGTGTGTGCCTGCGTGCGTGTGTGTTTAACAACTGTAAAAGGGTCTATACACTTACCTTGAGGAAAAGCGGGATTGACGCACTGCAAGCAGAGATGATTTCTGCTTGCCTCCACAAAAATTGTCTTCGGCGGACATCCCGCTGTCTTTGGAACGGTTTTAATATTTTTGCGGCAGACAGACGTAAGTGTGTTTCTGTATCTTTTCTTTGAAAACAAAACCAAAGGTTAAAAAAAGAAGAACAAATGTGAAGCGAGCAATTCTATCCATTTTGACGCTTTTTCATAGCGGTTACCAAGCAACGCGAGCACGCGCCAGCTGCAGCTTGATGACGCAAGCGTACCGCAGTTCAGATACAAATAATATAATGTGAACACAGTCCATCGGGGGCGGGGGGAGGGGGGAGCAATCGATCTCGGGTTCGGAACAGGCAATCGAACCAAGTGTGAAAGCACCCTAATCCTGTTAACATGAAATAAGCCTGCTCCCGGGCAGGTTTAAGCTTGCGCACCTGTTGCTATGACAGCAAGTCCAGGATGAGCGTCGAAGAACCAAACAATCCAAGATCATGCCAAATCGCCAACAATCAAATCCAGCTAACTGAGTTAGCGACGTATGAAGAACGGGCCCCTGTTTGCCTTGGGAGACCCTACCAGGGGCATATAACCCCGGACAACATAGCTCCTAGGATCGTTCGGGTACTCAAACCCCTCCATCACAGTAAGGTGTGGCAGTTCAAGGAGGGGTCAAGCAGACAATGTCATTTAAACACATTTCTCTTGCTTTTCTTGTCATAACAAACACAGTTACAGCAGCCAGAGAAAAACTAATGTTAAAAAGTCAAGTCAAACTACCCAACTAAAGGAAACACTGATCACCCTAATGGTGACTTCAAGCCAAACTATTATTTTCAATAAAACATCAACAACAAAACCTCTGTTAGTTCTCAATAAGAACTTTTGTACATGTATGACAGAAATAAAGTCAATCTGGTTAGTAATAAGTGAAGCTGGTAATGCTGTTTGTGGAGTTGTTTAATCCTCCTCTGCTGAGATCTTGAGAGATTTAATATGCTGCCATGCATTTCACCTTTTTTTGCAGTGTGGTGCTTATTCCAACCAAACTTCAGTGTCTGTCTGACGTTGGGTTTAGACGTCAACCCGACTTTCATTTTCAATCAAAATATGACATCTGAGTCATTGATGTCATGTGACTTCTTGACGTCACATTGACTTATTGTGTTTGCTGGGTGAGTACGAGAATTTTTATACTGTTGGTGGTCATTATAAATGTGATTCTTTTTGTGTTGTTTGTTATATTGAAATGATAAATTACCGGTATCCAAATTATACATTTTAATGTCACCATGAAATCAAAATTAACAATTCTTTTTTTTTACAGAATGTTGCAGTTTATTATGAATTATTTATGTGCATCTTTATTTTTACAAAATTCATAATCTCGTAATCGTAAAAAAAAATTAAATTTTTTTTTTTTTTAAACCGCCCTCTCCATGTAATCTAATGGGACTTGCAACAAACTAAACAATCAAATTACACTTCTAATATCTTTTTTCCCCAAAGATGGTTTCTGTTTTATCAGCCCGATGTAAGGTCAAGTCTGGTTTAATTGTTTTTTGTATTATTATTATTATTATTTTTTTTTTTTTGGTTTTAGTTAGTTATTTGATGCTATAAAAACGTCATGAATGACAGCTGAGACTGACAACTTCTCTGAGCAAAGTACACCGACTTAATGAGTTATTCTCCAGTAAACTGTACTAACTGATTCTGCGGGAGCGGGGGCCTTGATACCTCGGCTCCACTTCATTCTCACTACTGTGCAGACTCTGGTCCTGAATAAGCGCAAGATGTCAGCGCCATATTGGGACATTGGTGGCTTAATTTTTAAGAGAGAGTGAAGGTGTGTCACAGTTTATGGTCACAATTGAGTGATGCAGGGATAATGGCTGCATCCGAAATCGCATACTTCCCTACTATTAGAAGGTGAAAAACAGTATGTGACAAAAGAAGTATGTCCAAATTCACAGTACTCATAAAGGAGTAGGCAAAAAGTACCCAGATGACCTACTTCCAGCGAGATTCTGAAGTGTGCATACCATGGATGCTTTACTGTCCCATGAGGCCACGGGAGAGAATTTGTGAATGGAAGTAAAGCGACGTATCTGACGCTGGTAGGTCACATGATGATGACAACATGGCGAATGTAGTACGTCTATTCATAGTACACACACTCATACTATATAGAACATACTTTTTTAGCAGTTATGAAGAAATTACTTGTTAAAAAAAAATACTGTACCAACTCAAAAGAGTATACTGGTTCACTCGACAAAAACCCAATAGGATTTTTCCATTGGCTTTTGGATAATTGAATAAAATGAGGTCTGTGGCTAACAAAATCTTATGATTACACATTGTGTTCATTGTGATAATCTTCACAAATGAACACAACTTTTATGAATTTTGAAACGTAAATACAATTGGCAGAAGTACAGTATATGTTGGCTGTAACAACGATTTGATGTTTCTGTATGTTTTTTATTCATATTTTTTAAATCATTATCCTTTTACTGTTTATATTTTGCAACAAAACAAAGTCCATAATAGTTTGTTTAATGGCTGTTTCATTCAATTCAATTCATTAAAAACTACCCCATTATTTCAGAGCATATTTTAATTTCATGGTGTATTTTTTTGAGGGCAATAATAAATTACCCGGGGCCGGGTCGCGGGGGCAGCAGTCTAAGCAGGGATGCCCAGACTTCCCTCTCCCTAGACACTTCCTCCAGCTCTTCCGGGGGGACACCGAGGCGTTCCCAGGCCAGCCGGGAGACATAGTCTCTCCAGCGTGTCCTAGGTCTTCCCCGGGGTCTCCTCCCGGTGGGACATGCCCGGAACGCCTTCCCGGGAAGGCGTCCAGGAGGCATCCGGAAAAGATGCCCGAGCCACCTCAACTGACCCCTCTCGATGTGGAGGAGCAGCGGCTCTACTCTGAGCTCCTCCCGAGTGACCGAGCTTCTCACCCTATCTCTAAGGGATCGCCCAGCCACCCTGCGGAGAAAGCTCATTTCGGCCGCTTGTATCCGGGATCTTGTCCTTTCGGTCATGACCCACAGCTCATGACCATAGGTGAGAGTAGGAACGTAGATTGACTGGTAAACCGAGAGCTTCGCCTTGCGGCTCAGCTCCTTCTTCACCACGACAGACCGGTACAGGGACCGCATTACTGCAGAAGCTGCACCGTTCCATCCTTCCCTCACTCGTGAACAAGACCCCAAGATACTTGAACTCCTCCACTTGAGGCAGGAGCTCTCCACCAACCTGAAGCGGGCAAACCACCCTTTTCCGACTGAGAACCATGGCCTCGGATTTGGAGGTGCTGATTTTCATCCCAGCCGCTTCACACTCGGCTGCAAACCGTCCCAGCGCATGCTGGAGGTCTTGGTTTGATGAGGCCAACACGACAACATCATCTGCAAAGAGCAGAGATGAAATCGTGTGGTCCCCAAACCTGACCCCCTCCGGCCCCTGGCTGCGCCTAGAAATTCTGTCCATAAAAATTATGAACAGAACCGGCGACAAAGGGCAGCCCTGCCGGAGTCCAACACGCACCGGGAACAAGTCTGACTTACTGCTGGCAATACGAACCAAGCTCCTGCTCCGGTCGTACAGGGACCGGATAGCCCTTAGCAAAGGGCCCCGGACCCCATACTCCCGGAGCACCCTCCACAGGCCGCCGCGAGGGACACAGTCGAATGCCTTCTCCAAATCCACAAAGCACATGTGGACTGGTTGGGCAAACTCCCATGAACTCTCCAGCACGCTGTAGAGGGTATAGAGCTGGTCCAGTGTTCCACGACCGGGACGAAAACCACACTGTTCCTCCTGAATCCGAGGTTCTACTATCGGCCGGATTCTCCTCTCCAGTACCCTGGCATAGACTTTCCCAGGGAGGCTGAGAAGTGTGATCCCCCTATAGTTGGAGCACACCCTCCGATCCCCCTTCTTGAAAAGAGGGACCACCACCCCGGTCTGCCAGTCCAAAGGTACTGTCCCCGACCGCCACGCGATGTTGCAGAGGCGTGTCAGCCAAGACAGCCCCACAACATCCAGAGACTTGAGGTACTCAGGGCGGATCTCATCCACCCCCGGTGCCTTGCCACCGAGGAGTTTCTTGACTACCTCGGTGACTTCAGCTTGAGTGATGGACGAGTCCGCCTCCGAGCCCTCAGCCTCTGCTTCCTCAATGGAAGACGTGACGGCGGGATTGAGGAGATCCTCAAAGTATTCCTTCCACCGTCCGGTGATATCCCCAGTCGAGGTCAACAGCTGCCCACCTCCACTGTAAACAGCGTTGGTAGGGCACTGCTTCCCCCTCCTGAGGCGCCGGACGGTTTGCCAGAATCTCTTCGAGGCCGACCGATAGTCCTTCTCCATGGCCTCACCGAACTCCTCCCAGGCCCGAGTTTTTGCCTCCACAACCACCCGGGCTGCAGTCCGCTTGGCCCGTCGGTACCCATCAGCTGCCTAAGGAGTCCCACAAGCCAACCAGGCCCGATAGGACTCCTTCTTCAGCTTGACGGCATCCCTTACTTCCGGTGTCCACCACCGGGTTCGGGGATTGCCGCCTCGACAGGCACCGGAGACCTTACGGCCACAGCTCCGAGTGGCCACGTTGACAATGGAGGTGGAGAACATGGTCCACTCGGACTCAATATCTCCAGACTCCCTCGGGATCTGGTCGAAGCTCTGCCGGAGGTGGGAGTTGAAGATCTCTCTGACAGGAGATTCAGCCAAACGTTCCCAACAGACCCTCACAGTACGTTTGGGTCTGCCGAGTCTGTCCAGCTTCCTCCCCCGCCATCGGATCCAACTCACCACCAGGTGGTGATCAGTTGACAGCTCCGCCCCTCTCTTCACCCGAGTGTCCAAGACATACAGCCGGAGGTCAGTAAATAAATGTCAAAAATAAACCTAAATTATCTAAATATTTACTGGAATATAAGGTGTGACAACTAGCCCTGGTAGGTAAATGACTAGGGAACAAAATACATATGAAAAAGTATAAGAACCATCTTACGAACAGCTCATTGCAGATATTCTGGGCATCACTCGCTGCAGAGTATGTACAATAAAAATGTATGACAAGTGACAAGTACCACAGTGCTGTTTTTTGCAGTGCTCTGTACCAAGGTGTCAGATTTTGGCTGATTAGCATAGCTCAGTTAACCCCTGTTGGTAGATGTCATTACTACACCATTCTTAGGCCAAAATATTTTTTTCTATTGACAGCCATGTATTCTGAGGAATATTTTGCTAGCAACATTTAAGTCACAAAATATTCATGATAATATAGCATATATTTTTCCTGTGACCGCTTGCTTTTTAAAGCCTGAAATGGACATATATCTCTGTCTGCTAGCTTTGACATTACAGCTCAGGATAGTCATTAATAAAGGGCTTGGTACTGTGCATATACTTGCTGTTCTTTGAAATGTAATTAGAAAAACAACAAGAGAGATATGTTGCATTCATTTTCAGACTACAGCTGACCAAAAAAAAAGGTTCAGTAATGGCACACGAGAAAACAAACCAAAATTTTGTACGTATTAAGCAAAAAATATGTATGTAATAAAATAAAATAAAATATGAAAAAAAAAAAATTTGTCAAAAACTATTTGGCTGAGTAAGAAATCAAATGCAAATGCAAATAACAGTTTATTGGATTTAAACAGGAGAAATAAGCAAGGCAGGGTGATCAGATGTAACCGTGCAGGATTGGCCTGGGCCTTGGTGCGCAAGCCCATCTGGAGGACAGTCTGTCTGGCTTTCCACCTGGTGCATCAACACCTCTGGACAAAGGCGTGGGCAGAGGGAATCGCGACTTCGGATCCCAGACTTGGAAATATAGGTGGCTGGTATCCTAAGCTATACACAAACAGAGACAGGCCCGTGGATGACACTGGCAATAAGTTCTGTGCGTGCTCAACCTATTAGAGTTGCTGACTCCAAGAGTATGGATTCCAAGACACCAAACATCGCAACACATGCTCCAAATCTTGGTTCGCTCTCTCCGTCTGATCGTTGCTCTGAGGATGGAAACCAGAGGCAAGACTAACATTTGCCCCCAACAAACGGCAACTGGGCGGAGGCCCTGTGTGAGGCCGTGCGGACCTTTGACTCGATCTCCCAAGTTACCATCGAAACCACAAGTCTCTGTGGCAGGATGAGCTCGGGAGAATGCGGGCGCTCAGATTGATCAAAAACATGAGACAAATACGTTGATGTTTTTGGAACCCGGACGGTAGGAAATAGAAAAATCAAAACGACCAAAAAAGCCAACCAATGACGGCACTCCTCCAAGGCAAGCTTGAGTGCCAGCAACTCTCTATTAGCAATGTCGTAAACGCGTTCAGTGGGTGACAAACGATGACAAAAAAAAATTTCCGCAAAAATGCATCTTACCGTCCGTGGAAGAGAAGGAGAGAACCACGCCAACTCTCACCTCTGATGCGTCGACCTCCACCACAAACTGACTAAAAGAATCAGGGGCGACAAGAATGGGAGAAACAAAGCAGCTCTTGAGTTTAGAGAATGCAGCTTCAGCTGCATTGGACCACCTGAGCGCCGTTTTGGTGGAGGTCAAGGCCGGTAAAAATTGGTCCAGAAACCTCTGCAGGGCCTTGCAGGAATATAGAGTTAGCCAATCAACCACAGTCTGAACCTTGTTGGGATCCATGCACACTCCCTCAGAGGACACGATGTACCCTAAGAAGGGAACAGACGTGCATAAAGAACCCCACATTTCTCCGCCTTGACAAAAAGCCCATTCTCTAACATCCTCTGAAGTACTCATCTGACATGCTGAACATGTTCCTGGAGAGATGGAGAAAATATTGATATGTCATCCAGGTAGACATAAATTAACTTATCGACCATGTCTCTCATGGAGTGAGAGTTATGTGATATCTTCTGGATATCTCTCACTGTTCTCTGAGTTGAACAGCCCACATGGCATAAAAAGATATTCAGAGTGCCCCCTGGGGGTATTAAAATCAGTCTTTCACTCATCTCTCTCCCTCATGCAAACTGAATGGTAGGCATTACTAAGGTCCATCTTTGTGAAAAAGGAAGCCCCTTGCAATCTCTCAAAAGCCGAAGACATCAATGGCAAAGGATAGGTATTCTTTACAGTGATGCAGTTCAGTCCTCAAAAATCAATGCAAGGACGCAGGGAACCATCTTGACAAAACAGTATTCTGACAAGGGTTATGGAGCGTTGCCAGGGGTGACCAAGGACAACTGGAGCCAGGGGAGAGTCTATTTAACATAAAACGAACTTCCTCATTGTGGTTGCCTGAGGTGATGAGGCTCACCGGCCCAGTTAGATGGGTAATGGATGGGAGAGACTGATCACTAAGGGCACTGATGGAAATCGGGTGAGTGAGGGAAGCCACAGGAATCTTGAGTTTGTGAGCCAGGTTAACGTCCAAGAAATTCCCCTCCACTCCAGAGTCCACTAAGGCTTGACAGGTGTGATTAGATGCAGCCCATTACAGTTTGACCGGGAGAAGAGTGGCAGCTAGAGAGGATATTTCAAAAGCAATACTACCCGTCAGTAACCTCATGCCTACTGACAGGCTTAGGCTTTTACGGGACACTTGGCTGCAATGTGTCCCGCAGCTCCACAATATAAACAGTCCATGAGTCTACATCGCTCCTTCTCCTCCCGGGAAAGATGAGCTCTGCCAACCTGTAGTGATGGGAGTGGCAGTAGAGTAGTTCTCCATTTCTGGAACAAGGCTTTGCAAATCGCTTTGATCTCAAAGCTGCACCCGCTCGTCCACTCGGATCGCCATGTCAATCAAAGCATCTAAAGCCGTGGGTAATTCCAGCGTGTAGATCTTGTTTTAGATATGGTTGGCCTACCCATTGCAGGAACATGTCCCACCGTGCCTCAACGTTCCAGTTACATTCCACGGCCAGTGTGCGAAACTCTATGGAATAATCAGTAACCGTCCAGTTACCTTAGTATAGGTCCGCCAACACACTGGGACTGCACGATCAAACTCCTTTTTGAGTTCGTCACTGAAAGACTGGAACGATGAGCAATACTGGTGTCTTTGTTCCTACACCGCAGTTCCCCAAAGTGCTGCTTTACCAGATAACAGTGTTATCATAAAAAGCCACTTTAGACTCCTCCGTAGGGAAAGACAAAGGCTGGAGAGCAATAAACAAGGAGCACTTAGCCAGAAATAAACAACATAATTGAGGTTCACCAGAATAAGCAGCTGGAGGTGGCAATCGGGGTTCATTGTAGCGAGCGGTGCGATCTTCAGATGGAACAGCAGGTGGTGGGTTGGGCACAGTGGGCGAATGGGCAGACTTGAGGGCCTAACATATACCTGGTGCAATGTAGCGCCAGGCGCGACGCAAGTGTTTTTTGCTAGTTTCAGCCCGACGCAGGCAAATGCATTTGAGCCCATTTGTGTGCCCATGCTGGTCTGAAAACGAGGCGTGTTCAGGCGCATTGCTATTTTGAGGCAACTGAAATAGACCGCAATTAGCAGCATACAAACTAGCCAAATGTTACAGATAAAAGGATTACAATGTAAAAGATTGTGTACATAAAGATATAGTGGAATCCGTAGATGGTCTGCTTGCACGCTTTAACCTCACGCACGAGCAGATTCGTTAGCTCTCTGGAGAAGCGTTCAGTTTCCGCTTGCAAATTCTGCCATGTAAATAGCAACCCGCCATGGCGCGAGCGCAACTAGCTTTTAAAGGGAATGGGAAATTACACTCTGATTAGTTTATTGCATGTTATTCCAAAACATACTCATTAGGAGAATAGGCACAACACTTTTAGAGCATGCGCTGGGCGCGCCGAACATTTTTCCCATCGTTAAACTAGCAAAAGTGGATTCGGACATGCCCTAAGTGCACTTGCGCCGTGCTCTTTAGACCATGCGCTTAGATCATTAATATAGGGCCCTTGGTCTTTAAGTGCTGTATCTGGATGGTCAAGCCTGAAACCTGCACTACCAAGGCCTGAACTGGATGACCCATAGCCATCATTTGCTCTTCCTGACGTTCCACATGAGCGTTGTTGCTTAATAATATTGTTGTCTCTCAATTCCAAAGCACTTGCTGGATCCATTGTGTTCAGATCATTATGTCAGGGTGAGAGGATCCAGGCGTGAATGCAAATGAACAGTTTATTGGAAATAAACAAGAGAAATAAGTAAGGCAGGGTGTTCAGATGTAATCGTGCAGGAATAGCTGCAGGTCTTGGCAACGAGAAGACTGCAATGGGCTGAATGATGTCTGCCGATCAACGAAGTCAGTGATTATCCAGAAACGACAAGGCAGACAGTAATCCGGACTCGAGCAGGAAGCAAAAAACACAGGAACAGAAGACTTGAGAGATACTGAGGGAACAGAATGGTAAGACATGAGCACGATCTGACAACGAACACAGCAAACACAAGGGTAGATACTGGAGACAACAATGAGCTGCAGGTGCGGCTGGTCTGATTAGCTCGTCTGTGCAGCTGGTAACCAGGCAATGCTAACAGGCAATCAGACCAGTGACAGAAACACAACAAAGACATGACAGAGTGAACACAAAGACCTGCGAACCATGACACGTCATGTACATGCCTTTTCTGTATAGTAAACCTTTGTTAAATGTAATTAATTATCAAAAATAGTTTATATATATATATATATATATATATATATATATATATATATATATATATATATAGTTAAAAAAAAATCCTGTCTACCTCATACCTTATAGCCTCTAGTATGGTTTTCCATTGAAATAACTGACAGCAAGACTAGAGTGGCGCTGACCTTTATTTTCTCATATATTTGAGGTCTTTTCATTTCCGTTGATTTTGAAATTGTAGCAAAAATATTAATTGTCTAACAGTAATTATTAGTTGAATAAATTAATAAATTATAATAATTTAATACTAACTAAACATGAACATAATCAACATTTACATGAAAGATTTATACACATGAATTAATGCGCAGACCGCTACTGTAACAGAAACTTGTATGTCGCCTTAACTGTTATGAAATATCTCCACAATACTTAACTGCATAACACTACACACAAGCTTTGCTGTCAGGACAGACACACTAACACACACTGTATATATAAATATATAGATATTAAGCGTACCTGTGAGAGTTAAGAGTCTGTTGACAGTTTTTGTAGTTTTTCCTTCACTCGTGACATTAGAATTAACAAAAAAATATTATATATACCATTCACCTCAATCTGCTTCAAGGGGAAATCTTGTTGCTTTGATGAACACTGCGACACCACTGACTCTATGGTTGATCTTGCTTTCTTAAATTAGCAATGGTATTTTAATATGCAACAGCCACATATATCAAAGATAAAACAAGGGCTGTGGAGGGGGAAAAAAGGAATTATTGCAGATTTCCTTCATCATGATATTGAAATTTAAGATTAGCATCAAGTATTAACAAAAGGCCTGTTATATTTAGTATTAGTTGAAGACTTATTTTTGACATTTTGCAACATGTATAACACTGTTACAGACATTTACATTGAAATCAAAATTAGTTTGTGGTTTAATTTAGATTTACTTCATGAAATTCATTAACATTTTTATTTATAGCTTCATGAGTTCCATTTTATATTACATGTCTACTATGTATCAACATTTAATTGTTGATTACATCTATAATTACACTGTTTACCCTTTCCTTACACCTTAACCCAACCTTAAACCTAACCATAGCTACCACCAAACCTGTCTCTAACCTTTACCCGTATCCAACCTTAAAGAGTAACTCTCGCCAAAATGCAACCTAGGGTTTTTTTGTTAATCTACCCGAGGCGAACTTTCGTTTAAAAGCATAATTAGAATGGAAATGCCACTTTTAAGTTTGACCGTATTTTCGTTTTCGGTCAAATTGCCTTTTGAATGGGAGTGCTTGGGGCACTTCTATGATAGCATCAAAAATCGCTATTTTTAAAATACTAAGAAGGCTCGACACAACATGAAACTTTGCTCGAAGTATCACCAGGGGCCTGTTTCAGAAAGGAGGTTAAGTGAAAACTCTGAGTATGTTAACCCTGGAATGAGGGAAACTCTGGGTTTTCCGTTTCAGAATGGGAGGCATGCCAAACCCGGGAAAGCAGAGTAAGTCAAGGCCGTTTCTGAAAGAGAGGTAACTTATACTCAGAGTCAGTTACCATGGTAACTTACTCTGTGAACCTAACCTGGTCAGGAGCAGGTTTTCTTAGATAAACCCAGAGTTTTTCTTATGTAGTAAATGCATCTTGATTTAAGAATGTTTAGATATTTTGACCGGAAACAACAAAAATGTAAAACAAATTTTTTTGCTGTGCAGAGCAGTACATTCATTTATTGCGCATTTTTCTATATAACATCGGAGATGCAGAGCACATTAGTAAGGCCACTGTATCAGAGCGGGAAGGAAAGTGTGCCTCGCTCTCACGCTCCTTCTGAGAGTTTTTGTGTTGTTTCCTGGACACAAACCTGTATGAGCCATCAAAGAGGAGATTCACACGATTGCAGGTTAATGGTGGAGAAATCGGTTTAAATAAGGCTAATAAGGCTAATCTCATAAATGATGTTCACTTGATAACTTGATATCTTGCTGTGACCTCTGAAAGTAACCTAATAATTAGAATTTCCTTTATGATTTCCAGTGTGGTTGAATGTATTGATGACACACATAATCCCATCATCGCACCTTCCGAAAATGAACCAGATTACTGTATGGAATGGGATGACAGATGGAATTGTAGAGATATATGCCGTAACCACCACAGCTGTTAAATAAACACAAATTATTCACAATTTATTTGGTCATTTTTATTTAATACAAATACAAAAGCAACAGTAATTCTTTTCCTGTTGGATTTGAATATTCTTCCAATATTGTGTATCTCAACTTCATCTATCAGTGGTGGTGCAGGACCAGCCTCTGCCTTCTTGCTGTTGGCAGAGTAGAAGTCAAATGTTAATTTCATTAGCCTAATTAGAAAATGTAACAGGTTGGATTAGAGAGCATTTAATTATGTGAAAAGAGCGTTATACTACATGGAAACAGCTGTGGCACATTTATAGACACTGCATTATATTTATTTAATATGTCAAATGTTTGTAAAGTCATAGCCTACAGGCATGAACCTTTTATGCTTAGCGATTTAACTGATTGAATTATGTTTTTTTTTTTTTTTTGGCCTGTGGGATACCATGAAAATGAGTATAAGTTCAATAACTTACCTTTCTGTCAGTTTTCACCTGATAATATAACAGTGATTAAGAATTATACTTGTGTATTGACTCGGAAGTATGCTGACGTCTTTTTGTCAAGTTCTGTTGCCATGGTGAATTGTAATTTCGGAGCTCCATTGAGCATGGCTTTTCATAGTCATGGTGCCAGGGCCGGCCCTGACCAATTTGCTGCCCTAGGCAAGATTTTACCTGGCGCCCCATGCATCACAGCCCATTTCACCCTGTCATTGTGTTCATGATTTAGCATATATATATATATATATATATATATATATATATACACACACATTACAGCAGAACTGTTTCCAACACTCATAATAAATCATCATATTAGAAGGATTTCTAAAGGATCATGTGATAGACCGGATGTCACATGTGACACTGAAGAATGGAGTAATGATGCTGAAAATTCGGCTTTGCATCACAGAAATAAATGATAATTTAAAGTACAATAAATTGAAAACAAATTATTTTAAATTGTAATAATATATCACAATATTAAATTTTTTTCTGTATTTTTGATCAAATAAATGCAGGCTTGATGAGCAGAAGAAACTTCTTTCAAAAACATTAAAAATAGTAATGTTTCCAAACTTTTGACCTGTACTGTATCCCCCCAAAACTGCACAACTGTAGAGTAAAACATTAATAAAAAAGTGATAATAAAAAATGCGTCTTAAAACTGACATGATTGTACAAAATCACAGTCTGGGGACTCAGAACTCAGAACAACTGCTAACATTAAGTTTAAGGTAAAAATAACTGCCATGAAATTATAGTATCTTACTCCTATGCAATAAATTGTTCATTCACTACATCACTTTACCTCTGTCTTTATCCTCTTCTCTTCTTTTTGGCACTGTATCTATCGCAGACTATGCTCATTTATAATGTGTCATGTAAATTTGACCTTCCGTCACAATCAGGAAACTTTCACCGTGTCTAGAACTGGCGCGAGCTGCCAGGCCCGTTTCTACGAGCTGTGTGTTAACAAAAGCAGTGCTGTCTACATTGGATGCGGCGTCGGGCACGCTACACAACAAATTACCAACAACTGATCGCGCGCGCGCTCTGTTTCTGACGCACTTCAAGCACTCGATGGGCGGGGGAAGATTGAAGAGCCGGACTTTTTTTTTTTTTTTTTTTTTTTTGCTTTATTTGGTAGTATTTCGAATTAATGGTTTTAAAATAGTAGCCTATTATAAAAAAATATATATGTTAAAAAAAAAAAAAAAATTCACTCGTTCACTCATTCTGGCGCCCCTATGGATGAGTGGCGCCCTTAGCATTTGCCTATACCGCCTATGCCGCGGGCCGGCCCTGCATGGTGCACACGCATAACTCAGTCAACCTACTCAGAGTTGATTAAACTAACTCAATTCAGCTGTTTTGAAACCGAAAACTCAGAGTTTCTCATCTCAGGGTAAATCAACTCAGAGTTCAAGTTTTAACTCAGAGTTGGTTGAACCTCCTTATTGAAACAGGCCCCAGGGGCTCTTCACATGAACTCGAGCATTGAGAACATTGTTTGTTGTTTACAGAGTTTACTAAAAAGAAAGATTTTGAACAACTCACTGTAGCTGTGTCCGCGGGCATTTTGACAGTCAAAAATAGTTGATCTCCGAATGTGAATGAACTGACTCTGAATTTTAGTATTGCTTCTTATATGAGCATCCTTTTTCAAATACAAGGTCAATATTGATTTTCACTAATGACAAAACAACCGTGAATTTATATGGAACTAAGCTTTAGGAGCTTTCCATCTTTACTCTCCTCCCTGTTGCATTCGACTATTTTTGACTGTCAAAATGCCGACAGACACAGCTACAGTGAGTTGTTCAAAATCTTTCTTTTTAGTAAACTCTGTGCATGCAAACAATGTTCTCAATGCTTGAGTTCATGTGGAAGAGCCCCTGGTGATACTTCGAGCAAAGTTTCATGTTGTGTCGAGCCTTCTTAGTGTTTTAAAAATACCAATTTTTGATGCTATCATAGAAGTGCCCCAAGCACTCCCATTCAAAAGGCAATTTGACCGAAAACGAAAATACGGTCAAACTTAAAAGTGGCGTTTCCATTCTAATTATGCTTTTAAACGAAGGTTTGCCTTGGGTAGATTAACAAAAAGACCCTAGGTTGCATTTTGGCGAGAGTTACCCTTTAATAGCGGCAAAATTGTTTTGCAATACAATATGAACACAAGAAGTACATTGTACCTATGCATAGAAGTTAAAGACACCCAATATAAAGTGTGACTGCTTCATGTGATCCATACAATCTGCAAGTTATGTTTACATGAAATTATGTGTGACAATGAAATTAAAAATAGCAATAAAGGGAAATATACAGCAATACTTGGTGTACTGGAACGCAATATGTATCATTTTGTGACCCACTGTGGCAGTGTCACATTTTTGGCATTCATACGAAGCCAACTTGTAATTACTCTCAGGATGGAGGAGTTCCTCTCTGTATAGCACAGCTTGCTGCACCTGGCTGTACCAAAGATGCGTTTAATGCCTGCTGATATGTTGGCACCTCCTCTGGCCATGACCCATCCTGTCTGTGCTGGCCAGTGCCCAGCCTTTCCTTTTCATCATCCCTCGCTCTTTTGATCTAGTCCTTCATTCTCCTAGTGCTGTTAATGAGCACTACAGGAGGTGGCTTTCTGCCAACGGTTGCCTGACTGGACACACAGACACATTTTTTTCATAATTGTTATATAATTTGCAACAGGCTTCCAGCATATTTTTTTTATTGTGCTGATACAGCTAAATATAGCACTGATACACACTAACCCAAATTCATACGTCAGGTGTGTGGACCTCTTTTTTTAGTTTACAGGGAGTTAAATGGGATGTTATTGTGTTATAATTTGTCTGTGGATTTTAAGCTATGGCCATTTTACCTGCATGATTTGTATGAGGTTGTAAGTATGTTGCTCAGCCATGAATTAGAGATAGGCTAAGCATAATATTTTTAAAATGCAAAAAGATAAACAACAAACTTGGACAAATTGTTCAGAATGTGGATCAGAAGCACTGATCAGGAATCCTTTCAGTGTCCGCTTTTTTTCGTCTGTTTTGCTTGGCACCAAAATCCTTTTTTTTTGGTTTGTATATTTGGAGTCAATCTTCCCCAAAAATAAACCCATAACATGGTATTCAATGTTTTTTATATATATATATATATATTTTAAACAACAACACCAACAATGTTTCAGTGATGGTGACAATGTCAGTTATGTTGCACTCCCCTATGACTTGCAGAAATATTTTTTTTATACATTTTTGTTTAATTTAGAGATTACAGCATTCCAGAAAGATCAGAGGGGGAAAAACATTTACAACTAGAGCAAAAAGCATAATCTCCAAAAAGAGAGGCATTAAACACGTGAAGCACAGGAAAAGACAATGTAAACTTCAGAAATTAACCTTGTCGTATCTTTCCACAGTAGTCTTGTTGTGCAATTTTGGCACATTTCATTCTTTCTTTTGTTACTTTCTTTTCTTTTTTTTAAATGGTAGATTAAGAAAAAGTGTTGCAAGACAGGAAAGAAAGTAAAAATACAAAATAAATTAAACAAACACTACTAAGTCTTCAGTAACATGGGCCTATCAAAGATTGTTTTTTAAATTGAAATATTAATAACTAGACGTTGGATGAAAATGTTGTTTCACATGAGATTAACTGAAAAAAAGTTTTGTGGCAATGAAGATAACAGCTAAGACCAACACATAAATATCAAATTAGTTCTACACTATGATCAGAATACCGGTACGTTTCTCTTAAAAGTTTCTTGTGTATGTAGACAAAAATGTTGCATAAATCAGTTAATTTGTAAAAACATCTGGGCAATGGTCATGTTAATGTTCTGTGAGACAAACACAAAATATAAATGGCTTTGAGAAGAAATTATATTGAACACTGCAGATATACACTGCCCCTGAGGTGGCTACATTTTCAGAAATAACTAGTTGTCGTTGGGGTCTCTGCTTTGTGTTTTTCCTGTCAAATAAAGATTGACCAGCACAGTGCACCCAGGATGAAATTACTATTGAATATGTATTGTTTGCTGGGCTGTGAATTTCTTTGTGTGTATGACCTACGGTACATGAAATTAATGTGAATGATGAATACAGAAATATGTTACCAAGTTTGGCAAAACCAAGACATTTTTATGTTTATAAAAAAAATTAAATCTGTGTGTTCACCAATGTAGCATTTAATTAATCAAAACAAAATACAACAAACCAGTGATATTGTAAATTATTAACACGGTTTGAAATAACTTCTATTTTTAAAATTAAATTTTTATCTGTGATCACAGAGCATTGCAAAGCCATTGCTCCAGTCCATTAAAAAAACCTTGCGTTATACTGTGTAATATTTAAGAATTCCTTTGAATGTGTCTGTTTGGCACTCGAGAAGTTATTTGTTTTAGTATTTGCACAGTTGAAAATAATTGTGCAGCTTAATAATGTGTGGAAACAGCAGTACATTGTATGGCCTACAGTAGAGTTTGCATACACAAAGTATGGACTACAGTTGCAAGTGATCAGTCACCAAAATCAGTCTGTTGTTCTTTTGAGAAATGAAGGCTATTTTTTATACTGTAGCCTGACTACGTCAGACTTCCTACTTCCGCTAATTTCATTTCGCTCCTGTAGTCAGTCTGAGATAGCAGCCTATCTTTCAGTTTTCCACCGGCCTGAAAACAGCCGGGCCAATCAACGAACAGAGGGCGGGCTGAGAGCCGTGACGTAGACGCTGATTGTACCGTGGATGCATAGATTTACTTCACATAATCTGCAAAAGTCGTTCACAGCCATGTTCACTCCGGTATTTCGCTCGATGGTTTAGTTTTTGCATCATACATGCGTTTACAGTGGAAGTTAGATGCGGCTGAGCATGCGCATAACACACGCCATAACCAAACGTTATGTGATTGGCTTACGGGTAACCAATGATTTTAAACTTCAGACAAGCGCCCCCCCGCGAGAGAGAAAACACTTCTCTATTATGCTATTCCAGACTCTGTCTACGAAGCAAAGTGAAGTAGCAGAGTCTGGTATTACCAGGCTATATTATTTATATTGCTGACTTGAAAGAAAAATTAAAACTGAAATCTAACCAGCACAACGAGAGAAGTGAATGGCGCACATGCACGAGTAGTAAAGGTATTATGGATTATTTAAAAAGGTATTTTGGATGAAGTGTTGAGTCGAGGTTCACAAGAAACACCTAGAGCTAGAAAGCAAGAGATGAAACTTCAGTTGAATATATTAATAAAATGACTGCTAGAATGCTTAAGCTGTCAATACGGCTCTTTGAACAGAGTTTAAATAGTGAAGCATTTATAACTGTATATAATACAGCATTTGTAACATTGTAAATGCCTTTACAGTGGGTACGGAAAGTATTCAGACCCCCTTACATTTTTCACTCTTTGTTATATTGCAGCCATTTGCTAAAATCATTTAAGTTCTTTTTTTTTCCTCATTATTGTACACACAGCACCCCACATTGACAGAAAAACACAGAATTGTTGACATTTTTGCACATTTATTAAAAAAGAAAAACTGAACTATCACATGGTCCTAAGTATTCAGACCCTTTGCTGTGACACTCATATATTTAACTCAGGTGCTGTCCATTTCTTCTGATCATCCTTGAGATGGTTCTACACCTTCATTTGAGTCCAGCTGTGTTTGATTATACTGATTGGACTTGATTAGGAAAGCCACACACCTGTCTATATAAGACCTTACAGCTCACAGTGCATGTCAGAGCAAATGAGAATCATGAGGTCAAAGGAACGGCCTGAAGAGCTCAGAGACAGAATTGTGGCAAGGCACAGATCTGGCCAAGGTTACAAAAAAATTCTGCTGCACTTAAGGTTCCTAAGAGCACAGTGGCCTCCATAATCCTTAAAGGGGTGGTTCAGGATTTTCAACATCGGACCTCATTTTCAAGTGAGCCTGTTTGTCATTCATCAGCTGAGACCGTTTTCAAAAAAATTCATCCAGTCCTTACTTTTGGATAGTTCGCTGGTGCTAGGCTAGCGCGAGTCAACGGTAGATGCGTTAGCCTGCCATTAAAAACAGTTTTACCCACTCCACAGTACATCAAAAGCAAATCAATTATAACGCCAGACTACCGATATAAATGTCTGTTGAGAGAATAATGTTAGAAATCAAACTACCCTTTCATCGCATTGCAATAGTTATACTTTGTTCCCTGTGTTTATTAGCACAGTCTACAGCAGCGGCGGAGTGATATTAAGTTACCAAGGCAACCGAGACTCCTACTAGCTAGCTAGACGTCCCGACTGTAGTGCGCTTCTTTTCTGTGTTTACTTTTCGGCGCAGTACTAACCGGAGCAAAGTAAAATTCCACCACTGCTGAGAAACTAGTTCCTGTAAATGTAATGCGATCATTGAGATGCAAGTGTAGTTTGAATTCTAACATTATTCTCTCAACAGACATTTACATCGATAGTCTGGCGTTATATAATTTATTTGCTTTTGGTGTACTGTGGAGTGGGTAAAACTGTTTTTAATGGCAGGCTAACGCATCTACCGTTGACTCGCGCTAGCCTAGCACCAGCGAACTATCCAAAAGTAAGGACTGGATGAATTTTTTTGAAAACTGTCTCCACTGATGAATGACAAACAGGCTCACTTGAAAATGAGGTCCGATGTTGAAAATCCTGAACCACCCCTTTAAATGGAAGACGTTTGGGACGACCAGAACCCTTCCTAGAGCTGGCCGTCCGGCCAAACTGAGCTATCGGGGGAGAAGAGCCTTGGTGAGAGAGGTAAAGAAGAACCCAAAGATCACTGTGGCTGAGCTCCAGAGATGCAGTCGGGAGATGGGAGAAAGTTGTAGTAAGTCAACCATCACTGCAGCCATCCACCAGTCGGGGCTTTATGGCAGAGTGGCCCGACGGAAGCCTCTCCTCAGTGCAAGACACATGAAAGCACACCTGAAGGACTCCAAGATGGTGATAAATAAGATTCTCTGGTCTGATGAGACCAAGATAGAACTTTTTGGCCTTAATTCTAAGCGGTATGTGTGGAGAAAACCAGGCACTGCTCATCACCTGTCCAATTCAGTCTCAACAGTGAAGCATGGTGGTGGCAGCATCATGCTGTGGGGGTGTTTTTCAGCTGCAGGGACAGGACCAATCGAGGGAAAGATGAATGCGGCCAAGTACAGGGATATCCTGGACGAAAACCTTCTCCAGAGTGCTCTGGACCTCAGACTGGGCCGAAGGTTCACCTTCCAACAAGACAATGACCCTAAGCACACAGCTAAAATAACGAAGGAGTGGCTTCACAACAACTCCGTGACTGTTCTTGAATGGCCCAGCCAGAGCCCTGACTTAAACCCAATTGAGCATCTCTGGAGAGACCTGAAAATGGCTGTCCACCAACATTTACCATCCAACCTGACAGAACTGGAGAGGATCTGCAAGGAGGAATGGCAGAGGATACCCAAATCCAGGTGTGAAAAACTTGTTGCATCTTTCCCAAAAAGACTCATGGCTGTATTAGATCAAAAGGGTGCTTCTACTAAATACTGAGCAAAGGGTCTGAATACTTAGGACCATGTGATATTTCAGTGTTTCTTTTTTAATAAATGTGCAAAAATGTCAACAATTCTGTGTTTTTCTGTCAATATGGGGTGCTGTGTGTACAAAAATGAGGAAAAAAAATGAACTTAAATGATTTTAGCAAATGGCTGCAATATAACAAAGAGTGAAAAATTTAAGGGGGTCTGAATACTTTCCGTACCCACTGTATATTAATTTCTGATCAATTGAATGCATCCTAGGTGAATCAAAGACTCAGGTTCTTGAAAACAAAAAATGTCTTAGCATTTCCAAACTTTTGAATGGTAGTGTAGAAATTTATGGGAATTTATGGAGTAGCTGTTTTAGGATTACGGAATAGAAAGCCAAGTCCAGTGCAGTCTAATCTTCCGGCTCCTCATAGCCTCACTCTCCATCTGATCTCAGCATTCATCTCTGGTTTCCCAGTGGAGCATATCAAGAAAATAGAGTAGGAGGGGTTCAAGACTGAGGTAGACGGGGAGCAGCAAAGAAGTCTTTATATAAGGGTTAGGAGGATTTAAGCACCATGGAGTATGTCCATTTCATGTCATCTCCAAAATCCGGCAAAAAGGGGCTGCAGACTAGGGGCCAGACATACCCCCAACAGGGCTTTCCTCTTGAGATGATCCTAATTAGTGTAAACTTTCTTCTCCAGTTCACCTTGAGGGTCTTTGTTTGCTCCAGCCACTGCCACAGCAGAAATTATGCCATTACAAGATAACAAGATAAAGTTTAACACAAAGTGGAGGGAGGTGTTGATAAAAACACAAACACAAGTACAACCTTAGAAGAATTTTGATTTTGCACACAAATTTCTATTTTGTTTGAATGGTTCATCATTATTCAAATATTTAAGGAATTTATAACAAAATATTCAGATTTTCTTATTCGTTGATTTCTATTACGAGAATAAGTTGTTGCATTTTGCATATGTGAAAAATTAAGTCACACCAGTCCATTGAATGTAATGTGAGTTTATGCTAAGAAATTGTGTGAATAATTGTGCAACACATCTTGCCTTGGAAATATAGAGGTAGTCATTTTCATGACTGTGTTCCAAGTCTCAGGAGTCCCTGCTGAAAAATCCAGCATTGCTGGTCACCAGCATGGGAAGCCGGAGTGTTGGTGGACCATGTTGTTTTGTTTGAGAACAGCATCACTATGCTGGTCCATCATCTAGAGTCTAGACCATCACTATACCAGCTAAAACTAGAATATACCAACATGAAATTCATGCTGTTTTATATGCTATATTTTTCAGCAGGGGTCAGCTAGATGTGTTATGGTTAATTTTGTGCTGTACCACTATGCTCTATAGTGTGGTATATGGCAGATAAGGGCCTGAGTAAAATGCAGCATGCAGGGCTTTTCCTCAAGACAAATGATTAATTGGGAAAAACTCTCTGTCCAATGAACACAAAAAGCTGAAGAAAACGTACAATTATGAAATTAATGTAGCAGAGTCCAAAGAATGTTCATTATGCAAATCACCAATCATAAATCTCACAACAGTTCATTGAAAAAGGAAATATCAAGAGAAGAAGTGTCTGTAAAAAAGAAATGTAAGACGAGATTTGCATGCCAAATTAGATGTATGTGGGATGGTGTATTCAGCTGTTGTTAGTGTTTTCTGCTGCACAGCCATAGAATAATCATTGGTACCCTCAGGTGAAATGAGAGATAAAATAATACTGTAAATGTGTTAAATCCACTCCAGTTAGTAGAAGGAATATGATGTGGGTGAATAAATGCTTAATGGCTGTACCCTGTATCCATATAAATATAGAATTTACAATTTAATTAATCAATTAACTCTGATTGCTGACCACATGTACAAAGAGGGGAATTCAAAATTTGTCAGAAAAAGATGGTCTTCAAAATTACATCTGGTGCTGTACAAAATGTTTCTTTTTTTTCTTTTTTTTTTTTTTTTTGTTTATTTAAATTTTTGGCTTGATGTTTTTCCTTTTCATCTGCGTGTCCAGAGTAGCACCCAATCTCTTGTACATATGCATTGATTCCCTTATATTTTCTTAAAGCTAGAAATATGTTCCCCATTTTAGATAAATATTAAAGTCTGAACATAATATCGCTGTTGCAAGCATAATCATGACTATCATCATAATTGTCATCAAAGCATTATTAAATAACAGTAGTAATTTGTGTAACTTTTTACTTTCCCAGAGTTGTTGGTTTATGTAAAGCTGATCTTTTCTTCTTTTTATTGGTTTTAATTTCTCATGGTTTTTAAACTGGTGTATGTTGAATATGTTCTCTTTTTGAAGTGTATTCCAGTCTTTTTCTATATTACAAAGAGCTGCACTAGCAGCATCCTGACTGAGTTTAGAGACACAGGCCTGAGGACAAGGAGAGAGGGATGGAGGAGTAGATAAAGTAGGGAGGATGCTGTGTCATTACGGAAACCGCTGGACACCAAATCGAGGGTCCCTGGTATCCCGGATCTCAATCTAAAACGAAAGAGAGAGAGAGAGAGAGAGAGAGAGAGAGAGAGAGAGAGAGAGAGAGAGAGAGAGAGAGAGAGAGAGAGAGAGAGAGAGAGAGAGAGAGAGAGAGAGAGAGAGAGAGAGAGAGAAATAATTATATACAGAGCAGTGAAGACCTAAAGAAAGAATTAAATATACTTTAAAGAGATAGTTCACCCAAAACTGAAAATTTTGGCATCATTTACTCACACTGATGTTGTTGCACGACTGTACAAGTTTCTTTATTCTGTGGAACACAAGACGATATTTTGAAAAACATCACCGTTTTTTTCTTCCATACAATGGAAGTCGGTGGTCACCAAAATAATTGGGTAACCAACATCTGTCAAAATATATTATTTTGTGTTTCACAGAAGATAGAAACTCATATAAGTTTGAAATGATATGAGGGTGAATAAATAATGACAGAAAAAAATATCCTTTTTGGGTGAACTATCCCTTTAAGCCCAATGAGAAGAAATCAAACATCTGTTAATTCCATGTATACATAATTAAACCAACATCCCATTGGTAAAGATCACAACCCAACACAACAATCCAAACCCCTGGGAATTAGTACAGCATAAAATTACTGACCTAATCAGGAGCAATCAGTGAGCTTATACTAATTACCATATTGATTTGTAATATTTAGTTGTCTGGGAACATTCAAACAAAGGAGGAATTGGAGGAGTGATGACACAGGAGTAGTATGGCATAGCCTGGGTCAGCACAAATTCACAGAGGAAGGGAAAGGTTTCATTCAGACAGATAACACCCTCCTACCTCCTAACCAACTTTGGTCCCTGTTTTGCATCTGGATCTTATAGAACATGTGGAAAACAATTACCAAACCACAGATAAAGAGAGTCTAAAGTGTTTTCTGAATAAACAATTAATCTATAGCTCATTTAATAGACATAAGCTGCGTTTCCAACGAAAGTACCAAGAATAATTTGTCCCAGGAACTTTTTCCCCCAGACCCGTTACTTTCTGCGTTTCTTAAGGTCTAAAGTACCGTGAAGATTAGGCAAATTAGTCCGGTGATGTAGGACTGCAACAGAATTTTAAAAATGGTGGTTGAAATTAAATGCTATGTGGAGTTAACCAATTAAAATGCGGCATGAACTCAATCAATCAGCATGTTCAGCGCCCAAATACCACACCTGAAAGTTCCTGAACTTTGAAAAAGTACTACCTTGCAAGCAAGGACTTTCTGAGAGGAAATTTACCCGGAACTTCATTTAGACCCTGGTTCCTGCGGTCGAAACACACAGAGTAAGTCCCTAGTTCCTGGGGAAAGTTCTTGTGGTGGAAACACAGTTTTATAATATGTCTGTGAATGTGGTAAACCTACAGTTTACACAATGCTTGTATTTAGTTCTGTCTGTTCAATCAAACAAGTACATACATTTTCCCAATGGATCTTATCTCACTCTAGTGTTCTATATGTGTTAGGTTACAAACATTCATTCCTTTTGTTTATGCACTTAACATGAGACATTCTTCAAAAGCTTTTAACCATCTAGTACTGTTAAAAATCTTGGTGTAATCTTTGACTCCTCTCTCTCTTTACTATTTCTGAATTTAAAACTATGCTCAAAACTCTTATTTTCTGAATGTTACCATTCTTAAGTTGTACTACATTTCGTTGTGTCTGATTGTATTCTGCTGTATGCTGCCCCATCTACCTAATTCTCCTTTACTGTACTTTTACTCTCATCTACCTTTTGTATGTTGTCATTGTCCCTTGTCATTATCAATCAATCAATCAATTTTTATTTGTAAAGCGCTTTACAACAACCAAAGTTGATCAAAGCGCTGGACAGAGACAAAAATAAAGGCAAAAAAATAAATGAGTGAAATACAAAACAATACAATAAAATAAAAATACAACACATCTATAAAATCATTATGCTAATCAGTTGTCCATCAGGTGTCAAAGGCTGATCTAAAGAAATGGTGCTTCAGCCTGGCCTTGAACAGGGGCAGGTCCATGATGGAGCGTAATTCCAGGGGCAGAGCGTTCCAGAGTTTTGGCCCCGCTACCGCAAAGGCACGATCACCTTATGCTTTGCTTATGATTATGATGCTTATGATCCTTATGATTATTGCTGCTTGTTCATTGTAAAGCGTCCTTGAGCCCTGGAAAGGCGCTATATAAAGAAAACTTAGTATTATTATTATTATCATTATCATTTTATACATAATTAAGACACACTAAAGAATTCTAATTGGTCTTATAGCCTATAAGTGAATCTATATATATATATATATTTTTTTTTTTGCAAAACAAGAAAATGTTCCTGCAGGTAGAAATCAATGCAAGTTCTAAGTGAACTGACCACTAGTGGCCACTAGTGTTATTGTAACCAAATTACAAGCAATAGCATAAATAAACACCACAGAAAAAAGACACAACTGAAATAAACAGTGCTTATCAGGTTTTTCATGTAGGTCTAACTAAAGTTTTTAGGTACAGAAATTGAATAAAGTAATCAAATGTAAAATAACTCCATAGTCTTAACTGTATAAATTAACTATAGATTAATCCTTATTAAAGTTACAAAAGTTATTCAGACAACAGTAGTGAGAGATTTTTTTTCTTTCTTTTGTTGTTTGATCTACATTAAGGACAGTCAGCAGCAGGTTTATTGGGCTGCTGTCACTTTAAGACCTAATGCACGGATCCAATATACTGTTACACATGCGTTTTCTTTTTCAACTGCTTATGATCACTTAAGACCTAAACGGAACTTAATCCATGTGTGCGCGCTACTGATGTGTGCACGCAGAAAACTGATCACACAGTGTGCGAGTAAAGAAATTAGTTCTCTTGAGTCTTTCACTCTCACCCAAGGCCATCAGGCAGTCCTTACTGTCGAGCCCTAACAGGTGAGTTTAAACGAGAATGCACTTGTTGGCGGTAATGCATAGACAGATTTTGTGTGAAGATGTGGAAAGTGTCAAAATAAAGGTGCCTCTTAATTTTTGTTATATAGGTATTGTTTTTTACGCGTTCCATCATTACACCGTATCGTTAGTCATTTGATTGATGTATCAATCCATTTCAATGTTTTGTTACACCCCTAATAGCTAGTGGATAGCAGCATATAGTGTTGTGGTGTTCCTCTCAGAAATGTATCATACAACCTCATAACACTTGGAATATAATGCACAAGTTGTATGAAAAAGAGCAGCCTGAGGAGTAAATAATATTTTGTTGTAGACCTTTTGTTAAGGTCTTCATGTATCTCTACTGGTGGAGCATGGCACTTTCAACAACTCCCAGGGAACATGCAAAATAATAGAAGAGTAAAACGAATCTTGAATGTATTGAAAGTGGCTTAATTGCATGGGACATTTCTGTGGTCTTTTCTGAGGTTGAATTTTGAATCTACTGTAAAATTGTATTTAAAATTTAAAATCCAGGTATATGTAGATTTAGGGTTTAAGAAAATGTCAATACCGTAGTATTATGATGAATGGCAGGTAATATCCAGCAATATAAATGGTGTTTTAACCAGTTCTTTATTTACCTTTGCACTGCATACAAGCAGAGACTGTCTCCAAATTGTGTGCAGCACTGCATTCACGATTGAGGTTGGTGGAGCCACTGTATGATTTTTTTCCGACAGTTTGAGGATCCACTGTAGTTACGAGCTTTAGTAACAAGCTCTAGTATACAGCTATTTACAAGCTCTAGTATTCAAGCTATGGAATAAAGTTTAGGCAAAAAAAAAACGTTATTAACCAGTTTTTTTTCTAATTTAACCGTTTTCGGAACTGTAATGTTACAGAAGGAACAGAAATATTCCTGATTCTGTTTGGAGTGAACCGATGTCAAATTTCCAATTTCATAGTTCTTCTCTCCCGTGGACTGATCCAGAAGTGAATCAGTGAATCTTAAGGCCACTCAAGGCCCTCTGAGAAAAGTTATGAGTGGGGGCACCTGGCTGTAGTTCCAGACATGGCAAGAAGTTGACAAACCTGTGTAATCAAGTGATCATTGACTCCATCTGAACACTTTCAGGCAAGATGATATACCCCAAGAATGACACCACCTGGACGTTTGTATATACCCCTTATATGACAGACCAAGTTCAGTTAATGCAGCTCTATGCTAAGGAACTGACGATTTAAATAAGGGATATAACTAAAGGAGACATACAAAATGTGCAGTAGCCTAATATGGGTCCCCAAGACCAGAGTTAAGAGATCCACTGTTATAGATGAAGGTGAAGCCCTGCAATATGATATTGATTAGTTCCTGGAAGACAACTGGGGCATTGATCAAACTAAAGGGCATAACCAAATACTCAAAGTCTTTCCATTATTAATACAGTCCAGGTATTATGCATTCAGGACATCCAACTTTGTAAAGATGGTGGCTCCTTGCAGTTACAGTGCGGAAGACAAGTCCTGCATATTGAATATGTGGTGGCAGGGAGACACCCACCTTGCTCATGAAGAATAAACCTGGCTCCGCAGGCCATGAATAGGGATAGATTAGGCTGACTGCCACTACCTCCGAGATGTATTTTTCCATGGGTCCAACTGGTGCAGATAAAGTGAAAAGTAAACCATGATGTAAAGATATAAAGTGAAGAGGCCACCATGAGGCAAAGATGTGCAGGAATATACAGACGAGTATAACAAAAATAAATAAATCTCCTTTCAGTGGTTACTGCAAAGGAGAATACTCTCTGGAGTTGTTGCCTAGGAGATTTAAGCCAGGCATTGACCATTGAGGGCGCTGGTCCTCAGAAGGAAGCTTAACTCAGTAACAGTTAGCCCCTATTTGTCTGCCAGTGCTTTTACGAAAAGTTATCATTAACCCCAGAGTTCACGAGTTCCTTTGCCCATATAATCTTTAAGCTAATAAGGTTAAGCGTATTTGGCTTGCTGTCCACAGTGGAGGGGCTCAAGGAAGCAGCTTCAGCTCGAGCTTAGATATACTTCCCAGTGGGACTACTAATGCTTGGATGATGAGTATGGTAGCAAGATGCCTAAATTATGTTGGGGAGGTGGAGGGATGCCAAAACAGTTGATGCCAGACTAAGGTGAGCGGCTGCTTATATGCTCCGGTGGTTAATTGAAAGATTAGATGGGTTCACTCCTCCCGAAATCACGTTGTGAATTTCACTTAACGAAAACCAACTGTTGGTAAGCAATAGACACCTAACAAGTGACAAGCATCTTCTTTTACAAAGCTTGCAGCTGAATAATGACTAATGGCTTGGTGCAACATAAACAAACAAAGTTACAGATGAGTATCTTATCCTTTATTTTCAACGACAATCCATTTAGTCTCAATGACATAGTCCAATATTCAACTCCCCTGATGAAGGTGAAAAAGAAGATGTGCTTCCCTGCAGTAAATTAAACGATATTACTTCTTCATCTCTTGGAGATTTCGGAAAAATATTACTACAGGGGAGCAGTCTTCCTGCACAGCCACTCCCAGCAGTAAGCAGCATGATGATGTTAATGAACTTTGCTTTGAGGGTTGATTGATGGAAACCAGCAAACACTGGAAGAGGAATCAACTTAGTTGAGACTGATGAGACTGGCTGCATAAATCTCAGACTTTCCCAAAACCTTGCTGAGCCTCAGTGGACAGCCTTCCTCTGATCCCATGATGGCTATTGTAATGCCAAGTTTGAACGAGGAATCACTAGCAGATGGTCAGTTCACAGATTTTAATGAGAATTATCCAGAAAAAGGCAAACAGAAAGAGCTGCCAACAATGGGTATCTGCAGGGCAGCAAGGCATGCAAACAGACTAGCACCAGCAGAGCATAGTCAAAAAACAGGTGAAGAATCTAGGAACCAATGAAACACAAAGACAAAGCATGGGGAATTAACTGAATGGGAATGGCAAGACAGGTGAAACAAGACAGACATGAGTGATTACATAAATTATGAATTGCCCACAAGGTTGGGAGTCTATATGGAAAAACAGATGAATGTGACATAATAAATAACAAACGTTATACTTAAACTCCCTAATGCAGTATTTCTAAACACCGGTCCTGGGGAACCACCGCTCTGCACATTTTGTTTGTTTTCCTTATCTAATAGACCAGTGGTCTGTTGCACAAAGCTAGCTGAACAAACTCTGAGTTTCAGAGTAGGTTTAGAGTTGACAAATCCAGATAAATCGAACCTGGTTTAGATCAGGTTCAGTGATCTCACAAAGCTTAGTATAAAGTTCTCTGTCAACTCAGGTTTGATCCAGAGTTTGAGATTAACTCTGAAGTGCATGCACCTGAACGTGTGACATGTGCGGCAAACAGCCAATCACACAGAACATGGAGAGCATCAGTTTGATTCACTTCTCGCAAGAGACGGCACAATTCACTTCTCTTCTAAAGATTAAGAGATCATTTTGAAAATTATCATGAAATTAAAAGCGTTTACAAGGCAGGAATAAACATTGCTGCTGCAGCCAAAGTTTGAGAAGGCAACTGAAAGAAAAGATCTGACTTTATCAATGCATGATGTAAATCAAAGAAATGGGCCTAATAATTATAGGTTCACAAAGACCTCAAATGAATCATCATCATCAGCAGTCCGTTGTGTATCGACGATGACTGTCTGGATTGGAGACTATTGTAGGCAGGCTCTCATGTGGGCTAGAAGGCCTGCTCTCGATCTACAGCAGCGATGGCATTTGCTACAGACAAAGTCTTTTGCTGCAGTGGAATAGTGCCGCCTCTCATGGGCTTTCTCATATTCTTTCTGAAGCTTTTTCTCAACAGCTGTGACTGCTGTTTTCAATCTGCGCTGCCATTTCTCACGCTGCAGGGCCTGTTCCTCCCAGCTTTCCGGGGAGATCCCGGTGTTCCTCGTATGCCTTTTCAGGGCATCTTTGAAACGCAGTTTTTGACCACCACGGCTTCTTTTGCCCTCTTTTAGCTCTGCGTAAAAAACTGCTTTGGGCAGTCGGCTGTCACTCATCCGGCGCACATGTCCAGCCCATCGCAGTTGTGATAATGTAATAAGGGCTTCAACACTGACAGAGCCAGCTCATTGGATTACCTCTACATCTGGGATTCGATCCTGCCATCTGATGTGTAAGATGGCACGTAGATGACGTAGCTGAACTCGTGTGAGTATTTTGATATGCCTGCTGTAGAGCATTAAACACTCGGTGGCATAGAGCAGGCAAGGAAGTACAGCAGCATTGTAGACTTTCACTTTTGTGCTGTATGAGATGTCGTGACATCTCCAGAGGCGCTTTTTTAGAGCCAAAAGACTTGGTAGCAGACTGAATTCTCCTCTCAACTTCCAGATCTGAGGAGTTTGTGTAGGTCACTGTACTGCCAAGGTATGTGGAGGCCTTGACAGATTTCAGGGGCTCTCCATGCACCATCACTGGCTGTGGCTCTCTCATATTTTTGGAGCACATTGGTGGTGGTTGATACAAAAGTTCGGTCTTAGAGATGTTAATGTTCAGTCCGAACAGATCTACTGCCCACGAAAGCCGGTCTACTATATGTTGCATGTCTTCAGCATTGCTAGCCATGAGAGCAGAATCATCTGCATAGAGCAGCTCTCGGATGCATAGTTCTCTGGTCTTAGTGGTTGTTCTAAGTTGGGCTAAGTTGAAAGACTTGCCGTCTGTCCTAGTGCGAATAAAGATCCCCTTGTGCAGATCAAAGCCCATTGAATCTAGCACAGCTGTGAGGTATAGCGAGAAAAGCGTGGGTGCAAGCACGCATCCCTGTTTCACACCATGGTTAACTTCAAAGGCTTCACTGGGTTCCCCACCAATGAAGACTTGTCCTTTCATCCCTGTGTGAAACTGCTTGATGATGTTAACAAGCTTCTCGGGGAATCCATAGATCTGTAAGACTTTCCAAAGAGTTTCTCGATCGACCGTGTCAAAAGCCTTTGAAAAATCTACAAACACCACAAAGAGAGACTGATGTTGCTCCACTGCTTTTTCCTGTAGCTGCCGTAGAGTAAAAATCATATCAGTGGTAGATCTCCCCGACCTAAAGCCTCATTGACTCTCTGGTAAGACTTGCTCGGCGATGTTTTTGAGCCTACTAAGTATGATTTTAGCCAGAACTTTGCCTGTTATGGCTAACAAGTAAATGCCTCTGTAATTTCCACAGTCTGCTCGGTCTCCCTTTCTCTTGTAGATTGTGACAATCAGTGCATCCTTGAAGTCCTGAGGTACACACTCATGAACAAGGCAGCTGTTAAAAAGTTTCAGGAGCTCCTCTCTGAGTACTCTTCCTCCTTTCTTGAGCACCTCTGAGGGGATTCCATCTAGACCTGGTGCTCTGTGGCTTGCTGTGGCCTTTAGGGCTTTCTCAAGCTCTTCCATAGTGATCTCATAGCAGAGGTCATCACGACTCTGGTGTCCCTTTAGCCATTTACAGGCATCTGGTTCAGCGGATCCTTGCTGATTTAGCAGATTACAGAAATGCTCTTTCCATCTAGAGTTTTCCTCCATCTGCTGACTTGACAGGTACCACTGCATTGCTCCTTGGACAATAGATGGCCTTTACTCCTGTAAACAATCCATGATAGTCATGGTTGTCAGCCATGCTTTGCAGTTTTTCTGCCTGCCTACGCCACCAGTCGTTCTTTATTCGCCTCACCTCTCTCTGTACTTTGGCCTTGATCTCAGCAAAATCAGCCCTACTCCCATTAGAGTTTTCCTGCAGATATCGCTTATGCAGGAGGTGCTTTTCATCCAGCAGCTTCTAGATCTCCTCATCATGTTCCTGAAACCAGTCAGGAGTCCTACGCTGTGGGTGACCTAAGGTAATTTCTGCTGCAGAATAGACTGCCTTCTTCAGTGCTTGCCATTGTTCTTCAATGTCCTCTGATCCTACTGTTTTGACTTTTGCACCATTTACTGCAGATGACACAGTTTCAGCCAGTCTTCTGCAGTGCTCTTCATTTGCAAGCTTTCCAAGATCAAGTTTTTTAGGGGTTGTGCCATTAGTTTTTCTCCTTGGCGCGGTTATCTTGTGTCTGATCTGACACCTCACAAGGTAATGGTCAGTAGAACACTCCGCCCCACGCATGACCTTGGTGCACATGATCTCATGAAGCCCGCTCCTACGGGTAACAATGTAGTCTAACAGATGGTAGTGTCCAGAGCGTGGGTGTTTCCATGTGAAGAAGTTCTTATCTGGCTGGCTGAAGAAGGTGTTCGTGAGACATAGCTCTTGTTGAGCACAGAAGTTAAGCAGGAGGTCTCCGTTGGTGTTCTTTTTACCTTTGCCAAACTTTCCAATGATTCGAGCATAGGTTTCACAGTCACTTCCCACCCTTGCATTAAAGTCACCCACAACTAACAACTTGTGTTGTGGGGGGACTCTGCTTACAATCGTTGTCAGCTCCTGGTAGAAAGCCCCCTTTTCCTCATCTGGGTAGGTCATGATTGGGGCATACACATTGACAATGGTCAAATGCCTGTTGTTATCAAGTGGTACACATATAACCATCATCCTCTCAGAGACGAATGTTGGCAGAGTTGTCAGCTTGATCTTGTTGTCGACAGCAAAGGCCACACCAGCGTCTCTCCTTCCCTCTTTCTTCCCAACCCAGAAGAAGGTGTAGTTTTCCTCTTGCACCTGACCCTGACCCTCAACCCTGGTCTCTTGAAGTGCAGCAATGTTCACTCTATATCGTTGTAGTTCTTTTGCAATCTGCAATCTCAGCCCACTGGTGCTCAGGATTCAGTAATGCTGCGACCATCAGCTGTGAGCCGCCTGTGTGCAAGGTTTCCGCTATCAGCTCCCAGCTACTTCAACCTGCTGATGTTGCGTTCCCCTCATCACCACAGGGCTTCCACCTACGCCTCCAGTCAAGATGCCTTGCACAGTGAAAAAGGCAGTTGGCGTCGTGCCCCCACCAGACTGTCTCTTTGGACCTCCACGCCGGTTACCACGTGGTGCACAAAGGTGCAACAAACAAGGTTGGCGAGGAGGCTGGCCCGTAGTAGCATCTTACTTGCTGTTGACGCCATCCGTTGACCATGGTTGTGGTTCTTCTGCATACCATCTTGTGTTTGCACCATTGACTACGTTTACAAGCTGTCAATATTCGGGTTATGGTCGGGTTAAGGTCACTATTTGGGTTTCTGAAACATTCGGAATAACCCGTTTACATAAGTGAGTAGAGAGAGTTACTCCTGTATACATGGAATTTGTAATCAATTGGCAATATCCCGATGTAAACGGCGACGCACGGTTAGCGTCTGGACGTACGGACAACTTTAAGACATAATATGCGTCATTTCTGATTCTTCTTCCTGTATCCAAAGACAACAACAACAGCAGCAGCACGCGGATAATGAATAGTTCGGGGCAGATAGCGATCGCCTTTGTTTGCACTTTCCTCCTTGCTCCAAAAGTGTGGTGCTGTGCTGCATCTCGCCAACCTCTACTTCTTGTTTACTTCCGGTATACTGCACGCGGGTTTTTGTATGCGCCGTCTCTATTCAAAAGACCAAGATTCCTTGCGAATAGAACATGCACAGAACACAAATCAATGTTCCTTTTGATGGGGATATGCCGATACGCGTTTACATGACCAAATATTTGGGTTAGAAAAGGGGTACCCCAGGGATCATATCCGGGTTTTTGCCGGTGTTTGCATGGCCGTGCGCGACCGGGTTATTGCTAATATCCCGGTTTTGAACGGGTTATTGGCTGCATGTAAACGTAGTCACTGACTCAAACTAGTGGGTTCCTCGCTGCTCACAGCAACCGGCACCCTGCTGCCAGTGCCTTAGACACCCTAAACCCCTTAAGGGGGGTCTGCTCGGTTTTATGGCGCCGACCATGTACTCGCCAGTTACATGTAGGTATTCACGACTTCTTGTGCGCATTTTACAGGTGTTAGCTGGGTGTAGCTATCCCCACGCACAGCCTCCCCACTCTGCCCGGATGCAGTTTAACGTCAATGCCCAGGACATGCCTCATGTCAATGCCTCAAATGAATACACGTTGTTTAAAAGCATTATATATGAATACATGTTTTATATGTATATTAATTTAAAAGCAAAGTTTAATATGACTTGTCAAGTAATAAGCTGTAATAATTATATGAATATATTAGATTAATTAAAAGTAATTATAATTAATTTAATATAAATATAATAAATAATTAGCAGCAAAAGATGAGCAAAGATTTTTTCACTATTAACTGTTTTAATTTGGAACGAGACAGGCCGGCGGAGTGGCTTTATTGCATCAGATACATGTCAGTTTGCTCACAGGTGATTGGTCCAGTTTGGGTTTGCGATCTCTAACTCATAATAAAACCTGCTCCAGAGCAGGTTAGCCGTGTAGCAAGTTACCATGGGGATGAACACTGCTAAAAACCAATCCACCTTCTTCAGCCTGAAAAACCAGTTTGCTCAAACTAATCTCGAATTTGTGTTCGAATTCGAACCAGCTTTGTGCAACAGGCCACTTATTCAAATCATCAGCTCATTAGGAGAGAGCTCCATGAACTCAACTCTGTGAGTCAGATAAGAGAGACTTCAGAGAAAGGTTCACTGTCTTCCTTGCTGTTTTAATAATAGCACTTTCTGATGACTCACGTTGAAACATCAGCCAATTTAACAAAAATGAGATTACACACGAGTCATAATAAATCATTGTGGGTTTTGGGAGCAAATGCAATTTACAGTAAAGGATGATTTACACAAACAATAATTTGCCATACACAAGCAATATTTTATATTTAAATAAAATATAAAACTACTAATAATCTGTATATGACACTTTTAACTCTGTGGCAATGTGTCAAACCTACACCCATAATTGTACACCTTTCTTAAATTCAGTACAACTAGGATTGTCACTGGATTTTTGTTAGATTACCAGAGAGGTAACTTTTCGTAACCTAAAAATTTTATGATCAGGATAAGTTTCTGATCAGTATTTTTATATGAGAAGCTAGAAGCTGATACTTGACTCTTCCCTCAACATGTCTTTATTATGACTGTGGGCACATCTTATCTCAACTTTGTAACATGAGTTACAAAATTGTGTTTCCAAGAGATCCTTAGGCTGGAAGTATGAGGCTGTGCTTTAATTGGAAAAAGTTTTGTTGGGTTGAGTGGTGTAACTAGGATTGTATGTATGCAAAAAACACTTTAAGGGATTTTTACCACTATCTGTTAACTTAAAAAAAGTTAAATTTGAGGTAAATAATCATAGTTAACTCAGTTTTGCCATTAAACCCTGGCAACCACTTAGGGTTGCAGTGCTTAATTTGTAAATGAATAATTGCAAGATCAAAACAGCAATTAAAAGGCACTGTGACCGACACTGACCATGCAACTTCAGTTTTCCAGGGATGATGTCACTAAACAGTGATGGCACAATTATAAGAGCATCATTTATACGATTCTGAATGGCCCTATCTACATGTAAATATGTTGAGACCAAAAAATATTATTCTCCCTCACCTTTGACGTTGTTGCCTCTTCCATTACATCTATTTCTGATTAACGAGTTTGTTTGCCCATAAAATCTTTAAGATATTAGGTTAAACTTATTTGGCTTGCTGTCCACTGAAGATGGGCTCGATGAAGCAGCTTCAACTCAAGCTCTGATATACCCCCCAGTGGCTAAATGTAGGATATGATAATTGAAGGGCAAGGTACCTGAGATGAAGGTGGAGTTTGGGGAGGTGGAAGGATACTGGAACAGCTGATGCTAGAGAGAGGTAAGCGGCTGTTTATATACTCAGGCTGTTGATTGAAAGATTAGATTGGCTCACTCCTCCCTAACTTACGTTTAGGAACTTAATTTATGACTGATCTAACTCCTGTTGCTTGTGACTCCCGCCTCCCGGTCTCCTGATTAGTATTAGTAATAGTATTAGTATTAGTATTATATCCATCTTCGGGATCTCTTTTGATCAGAAACACCATCAGCTTTACTTAGCTTAAAAATAAATAAAAATAAGCTTGACTGTCTTTGTCATTTTGGCGATATTTACTTATTTTTATTAGGATAACTTGTCAGGCAAAACAATAAGCACCAACGAATGACAGTGATTTTGAACTTGGTCAAAAATATATATGCTGAGGGCCAATAGCAAAACATAACCTCCAAATATATCTGCATAAACCCACGCTCTCTTGGTCTCTCACACACACAATCACCATGTAATGAACTTGTTGAAGGGATAGGTCACCCAAAAATACAAATTCTTTCATCATTTACTCACCCTCAAATTGTTCCAAAACTAGGAACTAGAGTTTCTTTCTTCTGTTGAACACAAAAGAAGATATTGTGAAAAATATGGGGATGCACAATAACCAAATAGTTGTGGGGCACCACTGCCTTCCATAGTATATATATTTTTTTTCCATACTATGGAAGTCAACGGTACCCCACAACTGTTTGGTTACATGTGAAGACAACATGTCTTCCTTTGTGTTCAGTAGAACAAAGAAATTCATACAGGCTTGAAGGTGAGTAAATGATGGCATGATATGATGAAATGATAACTATTCCTTTAATGCCGGATTGTTTAAAAACAAATGCCAGAACACCAAATTCCAAAATTTGACATTTTCTGGAACAGGATCCAGCAGCATCCAACTCAAACTTAAGCACTGGGTGGTTGCAGAGTTTAATGGCAAAACTGAGTTAATGAAAGTAAAGTACAGAAATTAGCCATTGGATTGAGAGTTTGAGGATGATAAAGATGGAGACTTTTTTGAGGATGTCAATTTAATCGAATAGGTCACCCAAATATTTGCTTTTCTTTCTTCTGTGGAACATAAAACAAGATATTTTGAGAAATATTTTTGAGAATATTTGTAGTGTTTTTTCCCCCTTTCTTCCATACAGTTGAAGTCAATGGTCACCAAAACTGTTTGGCTACCAGTGCATACAGGTTTGGAATGAGGAGAAAATGGGTGTATACATGATGACAGAATTTTCTTTTTTTGTGAACTATCCCTATAATTTCTGTCATTTTATTATGCAGGATGGGACTACACACAGACAAACCTATAAACATAAAAGTATTCATCAAATCCAGCCTATACTTGGAGAAGATAAACAGTTTAACAAATAGTTGTTCATTTTGGCTATACACACAAGTTTTTATACAAGTGCCGTTGTTACTATTTGAATTTTTTGAGAGTTGATTTGGCTGTAGAATGTGATTGTTACTAAAATGACCAAAAAGACCCCCCACAAAAACCTGTAGGTAAAGCACTCAGAAGAGGATCATATTTATCTGCAGTCCTCAGCTTTTTTCAGTGACAAACGCTTTGAAAGTTCAATTTAAAGACTAGAAATTAAACACTGAATATGTTCGAACAATACTGTTTGAAGATTTTTTTTTCTAACATTTTAATTTTAAGGTCTGTCATTTTTAAAAGTAGATTTAGCTTTGACTGGAAGAAAAAAACAGTGTCTGAGTGTTTCAGAAATACATTTAAAAAAAATATATAGCCTATATATTATAAGCATTGTAAGATAATCGCATTGTGTACCCCAGCATCATGAATTTAATCAAATTGTGAGCTGATTGAATCTTTACACCCCTAGTGGGGAGTGTTGACTTTAAGGCACTGGTTAATAGTACATCACTATTTTTTTAAGGACTACACCACTGATTGAAACATTTTCCAGGTCATCTAATACAGTGCTTCTCAAACCTGTCCTATATTTCTCCCTCAACACGCCTGATTCAACTCATCAGTTCATTAGCAGAGAATGCAAGACTTGCATTGGGTGCCTGATAAGAGAGATATACACAGTGAGCAGTGCTGGGGTCCCAAGGGCAGGTTTGAGAAGCACTGCTTTAATAAGTAGGACTGCATGTGAATGCATAACAATGTGAAATGACCAAGTGTGACTGCTTCACCTAAACACACAATAGTTATGCTATTGCCAAGGAATTTATAGTACACACAAAAGAACAAAACAAAGGAGAGTAAAACACCATTTCATAATCACTGGAACCGACAGAATCAGTAAATATTCCATGTATGAAGTTCCTTGTTAAAGATTAAAGCTACATGCTATGATTGCATGCTTAGTTTTTGGAGGGAATGGATCAATAGGGCTTGGGCGCCGCGTTGCATTCTGGGACGTGGCGGCCATGTTGATGGCCTCACGAATGTAAACATACAGCAAGTCGAACGAGGAGAAGCAGAGTTGGGAGAAAGAAAAAAGATGTTAAAATCCCGAAAAGGATGTGGAATTTACCGGGATACGTTAAATAGGGAAGCCAGGGACCGGTATGTGGACAAATTTTCCTGTAAAATATCCCGTATTTTAATAACTTACTCTCATAACATTAACGTTAGCCCTTTCATCGGACCTGTCAGTCTCTGTACTATTGTCCTGTTGCTACCCCCTTGCCCTTCCAGCGAAACAGATGTTTTCAAAGCATCGTTTTGCTTACTTGAAGGCAACCTTAGTGTGATATTGGCCTTTTTAAGATAACAGCGTGGATGTTGTGAGAGCACGATTTCACGCCAATCTGTAAGCAAAGTCACGTTAGACTTAGCTTCACAACTCGCTTAGTTAATGCAGCAGTTTTGTAGTACGAATTTCTGCTGTCAGCAGAGGGATAGCAACAGAAAGATGAATGTTGAAATTTTCATTTTCGGGATATTTTATAGGAAAATACTAAAACGGGAAGACAGCGGGAAAAGAGCTCAAATACGCGAGAAACCCGGAAAAAACGGGAGGGTTGACAGCTACTAACTACACTTTTTTGCCGATTTTGTCCACATACCGGTCCCTGGCTTCCCTATTTAACGCATCCCCGTAAATTCCACATCCTTTTCGGGACTTTAACATCTTTTTTCTTTCTCCCAACTCTGCTTCTCCTCGTTCGACTTGCTGTATGTTTACATTCGTGAGGCCATCAACATGGCCGCCACGCCAAGTAATGACATCACGACGCCCAAGCCCTATTGATAAGAGACAGCGAAGTTAAACTGTACTACAATAGGGGTTATGCAGAGCACCCAGCGTTCGAACCGGAAAACAGGTCTAAGCATTTCCGCATTTCACTTCCGTACACATCTGCAGCGGTAGGTGATCTCTGAGGTAACTGTTAATGTTCGCTTATTATAATAAAATTCTTATTTCTGATCAAACTTTAATTAAAATGTCACGAATGTTGAAATTTCAGAAACGAGAACATCCAAACAGCAGTTTTTGTTGTGTGCCGATCTGCTCTGTGTCGGGGAAAATTGAGAGTCATAGTTACTCCTGCCGTTTACACGCGCTTCATTGAATTTCTTAACTTTTGACATTCAGAGCACTGGGCAGAAATCACATTGCGTCGACACCCAACGCGGGCCTTCGCGATGCTTTGTTTTAATTAAACAGTCGGATTCCCCTGGTCCCCGGAGAGCCCGCCTCGGCACCAGCGACACCGGGGACCCGGCCCCCCGAGGGAGCCCGCCGGACGGCGGGGGACAGGGTCTGAACACACCGAGACCTCGGACGGGAACGGGAAGGGGCGCCGCGGGTCAAAAATACATAATTGAAGGTTGACCAGCATAAACACACAGGACATCGTAGTAATTATACTGTTGGTACTATAACCCATCGCTAAAATGCAGTCTTCATTTGATTGTTTTATTCGTCTGCGAGCAAAAATAAAAGGCTAAACTACTGATAGCATACAAGTCTAAACTAACTAACTGTTTACTGATAGTTAGCTAACGCTATATCGGGTGCCATTAGCAAAAGCTACATAATTATACTACATACCTTCATAATTATGAATAAATGAGTAAAACTTAAATCCCTTGTCTAACAGAGTACTCTGGGCTCTGGACGTCCGTTTGGCAATACGGTGTACATCTGAAATTGATATTAGGGGCAGCTCCTGTAAACACCGGCTATAGAAGGTCGCCATTACTACGCTGTGTTTACCTCAGTAGCTGACGGCCGGAAGTAGTTAAACCTGTTTTGTAGAACCCGGAAGAATGTTGCGCATAACCCCTATTCGCTCCGTGCACGGCGACCGTTGACGTTCGAAATTGAGTGTGCGGGCCAGTACTTCCGGTGATCTGACAGCGAGAGCGAGAGACAACAGCGACCGAGTTCCATTACCACAGAGATATTTTTTCACAATGAGTCTTTTAAGGATTCAAGAGAGACTTGCCTTTCAGAGGGTGAAGGCCTTTCAGCACTTCATCGTTGTGTGCCTTTATGTACCATTTCGTCACGTTACAACAGTTAAGTCAGCTTTCATGCATTCCCCTTTGACGCCACGGGACGGGCTGAGTGGATGCAGAAGATCCGGAGGGATGACAGTGGCGCAAAAAGTGGGTATGCGCTATATGCGGCGCATAGGGGCGCAGCACCAGTGGGGCGCCAAAGCGATGGTAAAGAAAAATATTTTAAAAAACTATACGTAGCTGCTGTTGTGCGTTTCTAAATAATTTCTGCATTTCTTCAATGTTATATAACTTTTTAGATGACTAACAGACTAGAGTAGGATATTCATAAGATTCCATCATAGAATTTTGACATAGAGAGAAGGGGGGATAATATCGGAAGCAGGCGGGGGCGCCGTGAGCGCTGAGCGAGCAGGTACGAGTCGAAAAAGATGGATAAAGCAAAAAAGCTGTCGGGATTAAAAATAGAAAAAGAAAGAGGGAAAAGGAGATGGCATGTCAATTGATGCGCCAGCAGCTAAATAAGTGGATGGTCAAAGGCAACAGGTGGGATTTAAAGTGTGACGTCCACGCATGTAGGCTAGGAGATTCCCTGTGGGCCGACGTGCTTTTTGGGCCGATACATCTACTAGGCTATTTTTTTTGTCTTTGTCTTAAAGGAGAACTCCGGTCAATTTTAACATTGAGCTCATTTTTCTGTAAATTTGGAGTGCTGTCAATACAGAGAACAACGACAAAAATCAGTGTTGCCTACACCGTGTTATCCTCTTTTTAAAATTTGCACCCTGTTGACTTCAATGGGGCAAGTTTTAAACCTGCTTTTAGCCTCTTAACATCCTTGATGTGTCATTACAAGTGCCCAGCCATGTGAGTGATTCCTTCAGAGTGATCACGGGTGAATCTGACTGGAGTAGATGTGAAAGATATTAATAAAAATGATGTTATTTCAGCCAGCGCACATACCTGTATTTACATCCTGTTTTCGGTTGAAGTCCACAGTAGTCGATTGTCGAGTTCACACGCATAGGTTTAGTTACCTATGATCACGCGCGTGAACTCGACAATCGATTACTATGGACTTCGACCGAAAACAGGAAGAAAATACAGGTATGTGCGCTGGCTGAAATAACATAATTTCTATTATATCTTTCACATCTACTGCAGTCAGATTCACCCGTGTTCACTCTGAAGGAATCACTCACATTAGCTGTGCACTTGTAATGACACATCAAGGATGTTAAGAGGCTAAAAGCAGGTTTAAAACTTGCCCCATTGAAGTCAACAGGGTGCAAATTTTAAAAAGAGGATAACACGGTGTAGGCAACACCGATTTTTGTCGTTGTTCTCTGTATTGACAGCACTCCAAATTTACAAAAAAATGAGCTCAATGTTAAAATTGACCGGAGTTCTCCTTTAATGGACCATAAATTGGGGCCAAAATTGTTGCTGCATACCCCTCTGACACTGGGTAGTTGCGCCCAGTTCAACCCGACCAAATTTTTAAATGCATATCATTTTCAGTGTATTCCACTTGTGCGTTTCTATGCTTTCTATTACTGCATTTATTTTGTGCAAGTGAGATGAGTAAAGATCTGTTTCATAAATCATTATCTGTTTGGTGTTTATAAGCAGCACATACAGTATTATAGCCTACTACATGTAAAATATACACAAACTTACCTATATTAAATTGTTTGTGGTACCTACAGTTAAAAATGTAAATGTAAAATATGTGATGATAATATTGATCGAGCAATTGATGTAAGTAAGTAAAAATATATAGACAGCGATTTTTGTGTGAGCATATCAGTGAACACCCCTGACCACTCGGTGAGTTTCACGTCTTTGTAAACGAAAGTTTAATGTGTTTTAGGAAGGATTGTTCCAGTGCACCTATGCAACCATTGTGGAGGTGGGGGGATGCTACCACAGAAACCGAAAATTCTCGGGCCAGCAGCATATGTGTCCAAATTTCAATCTTAACCGTTCTATTTCATCAGAAACTATCTGAAAACAGGGCTTTAAGTGTAAAATACCGAACTTGTCCTTTAACACTGCAAATATAATATTGTGTGTGCCTGTGTGTTAAATGCTTTTGTATACTGTAGAAGCTTTCATTAGCACAGGGAAACGTTTACTTATCATTTTGGTTTACAATGTTTTATAATATAATAGTCTTGTACATGTTAGACTCAAAAGGCATATTCATGTAGTATAGAACAGGACAGGACAGATATTTACTTCCATGCTCTGCAACATAGGTTTTGACACATGCACTTTTTTTCATGCAGTCTTTTCCTGCTATAAACAATAAATGTCTTGCTATGATTTTTTTTGTTTATTGTCTACCCATTAAGTGACATTCATAAATAATATGTGTGCTAAAATGGGGATTAAATAATCTAAGCTAATTTCTAACCATGACAACAAAGAGTACATATAGTAAGGAAGGTACTACAAGACTACAAGACTTTTTACAAGAACTTCACACAACCACAAGATTCATAGCAGCAGGACAACTTACCCTGGATACTGCCAAATCTGTGAAGACAGAATAGAAGTGGTTATTTAGTAAGGTGTGTATATGTGTGTGTGTGTGTGTGTGTGTGTGTGTGTGGTCCTGGTAAACCCTATATGGGGACAAAATGTCCCCACAAAGATGACAATATCTGAAATCCTTGTCCTTCTGAGGATTTTTTTTTTTTATCCCTATAAGGAAAACAGCTTATAAATCATAATAAGTGATGTTTCTTGAAAATGTAAAAATGTAGAAAGTTTTCTGTGATGGATAGGTTTAGGGGTAGGAAATAGAATATACAGTTCTCTATCGATGCGGTTCACTTGTATTGTGTCACTAGCTGCATTGGGGAAAACAAATTTTTCTCTGATTACTGAAGCCTTATAGCCTGGCAAGCCAGACCCACATCAAGATGTTGGGTCTGGGAACTCACCATTGGCAGGGCTCAATCCGAGGGGCGGGATAAACGGTTGTCTTTCAAATTCCCTCTGCACGCAATAGGATAGCGCTACAACCAACCACAGCGTTTTCCCACCAGCTGAGCTAGTTGACAGATTAAACTTTTGCCGCTTCTGGTCGGCAAAACTACGAACACATCTTCCTTTTTTAAGCATGACTTCAGTGCCGTTCTTTGTTATTTTCTCAAAGAAAAGCTTAACTCCAAGTCCTCAAGAGTCGCAGCCAAAGCCGATTCGAAAGACCGCTGTTCGCCAGCAGCAGTAGCCATTCTTTGTTTTCAAGTAGCAGGAAACCATCGCAACTGTCGTCATTATGTTAAGCCCGCATGTCGACTCTATACACGCTGTGATTGGCCTAATTAGAGTTTCGTTTTTCCAGCTCGAAAGCCAACGGAGAGTTGCTAGACTACCCTGGCTGCAAAATAAAATTTGCTGCCGCTAGGGTGCATCTAGATTTCTAGGCTAGAAGTCTTATAGAATCACAAAGTGAAACTGCATGAGCCAATGATTATGCACGAACCAATGTGTAACGGTCACCAGCTGGAGTGCCCTTGAGAGCCACCAGAGGGCACTCCACACCGGACTATCATATTCACTCACAGACTACATTTCCCATCCTGCATCTACCTGGACTGATTACTTCATACACCTGCACTGCACTGATTACACACACCTGCACCTCATTCACACACATAAAAGCCACTTCCACACTCCACTTCTCTGCGAAGTATTGCATTGCCCCGGCGTACAATTTCTGAGCGTTTTCCCTGTGTTTGCTGAACTGTTACTGACCTTGGATTGTTTATACCGACTTCTGATTCTTCTGCTGCCTGTCTTGACCCGGATTGTTCATTGGACTGTGATTCCTGCCGCCTGCCTCGACCCTTGGCTGTTTTCTGTTTCTGCTCTGAGATTATCTCCATTGTTCTGTCTGCCCCTGATTTACCCTGCCTGTTGATTATTCTAATAAAGCTGCAATTGGATCTTACTGCGTCCTCCACATCATTACACAATGGCTACACAGCAGAGCTGCATGAACCTACGGCGCTAAAGCCAGCCAAAATGGGCGGGGCTACCCATCAAGCAGGCATTCCACCGTAAGGACTCAGATTAATTCTCCTTCAGCGACGAAGATCTTCTCCTCGCTGGACTCCATGACAAGACAGAAAAAGCCTTCTCGCCGTCGAACAAGCCTCGCAGTGGATCAGGCTGACTCAGCAGTGCCCTGCAAGCAAGCTGACGGTCTACCAGCAAGCTACTGAGCGGCGCTCTGCGAGCAAGCTGATTGACAGTACTCTGCACGCAAGCTGATTCAGCGTCTCCCCCTGCGGCTATCTGGCGATTACTATAAAAGCGTAATTCTGTGCATTTCCGCTGACGGTGACTTAGAATGACGCTACTCCCCTGCTACTATCAGATGAGTCTAACAGAGCTTATTTCTCTTAAAGAGCATCTTTTCGCCCTTCGTTTGTTTCAAAATGCCGCAGCGTCGCTTGCTGGGGCTGCCCCCTCGCCAGGCTGCGTTTATCAAAGACACGCTCTCACTACGAGCGCGTGAGTCTCGCCTCGCTGCATTCACAGACCGCTTTCTCTAAAGCGTGAGATGCATGAGATGGAGAAACAATGAAGTCGCAGGGCTGAGGGAACAGGACTAAGTGAGCTCACGCCGGCCCATATCCCGCTTGTCAAAAAGGATGGCAGCCGCAGGCCCATCCCTCGATCTCGGCCGTTCAAGATGTTAACATTTGAAACAAATCCTCTCGTAAGTGTGTCCAGGGGATTTTCTTTTTCTTTCAGTGGATCTGATAGATGCCTACTTTAATATCCAGATAGCCCCCCCATCACAGACCGTTCTTGAGATTCGTGTTCGAGGGTGTGGCTTACCATCCTTCCATTCGGACTGTCTCGCGCACTGGCTCTCCCCTCTGAGACAGAACGAAGTGCGCAACTTGCTCGACAACTGGCTCGTATTGACCCAGTCGGAGGCCGAGCTAGACACTCACATATCCTTGCTCCTCAGCCATTTGAAATGCCTGGGACTCAGGATCAACATTGCCAAGAGCTCTTCCAGCCAGCGAATCTTGAATCTGGGAGCAGTTCTGGTTTCGGTCCAAATGCGGGCCACGCTCACACCAGTGCGTGCTTTGACGATTGGTCAGGGTCTCACCCCCCCCAGAACATTTTAAAGAATGCTGGGCCTTATAGCATCTGCATCATCAGTACTTGGTGTTTTGGATGCCTTCGTATCAGGGTGGACCACGGCTGCATCATGGCCCTGGACCCTTGGAAGGATCCTTGTCGGTTCCAATCTGGCGTGAACCGGGGGTCAGTCTCCAGAAGGAAGGTGGTCTCGACAGATGCCTCCAATAATGGTTGGGGAGCTCTGTGCGAGGGCAGGCCGACTTCTGGCTCCTGGTCGAGCACGGAAAAATGTCTGAACAACAATTGCCTGGAAATGCAGGCAGTCTTTCTGGCCCTCAGAACCTTCCTGACAGACCTGAAAGGATACCACATCTTAGTCCGCTCAGACAAAATAGCATTGGTGTCCTACATAAACCACCATGTTGTCACCTTTGGCTTTTGGCTTGCTTAGTTGAGGACACTTAATATTCAACAATATTATTGATCTGCCTGCATTGACACCATTATATGAGAACTGAACTGAGCTGGACAATGTTTTATCACTTAATGAATAATGAATACGATTTTATGAAGGGTTTATGTTTAGGGGTCAAGTACAGTAGAGTAGATTAAAGGCAGAGAAAACACATGGAAGGTGGGGGAGGTTTGGCAAACTTTTTTTGTTGATTTTCAGTACATATGGCCCAGAAATCACAGATGTTGTGCACACACACTCTCTTCTTATTTTTGTCGTCGTTGCATGTACCCTTTCCAAATTAGTTAGCAGAAAGCAAGGGTGATAGAGGACATGCGTGTGCCATGACAGCTGTGGATAGCTAAGTTGCTGGGGAGAGAAAAGGAGATCCTCCCATCTTCCTGGAATCTTATATGTGACCATGACAACTTCCCTAGTTGATTTGGAATATGTTAAAGGTGGGATCAGTAGTTTTTGAAATATGCTGTTTGGATGTTAGTCAGTCCGACACCAACAACAAACGTGTCAGCCAATCAGCATAAGGGGGCGTATGACGGTGGAGGAGAGAGAACGAGCAAAAGGGAGATTTGAACTGAAGAAAGACTGCAGAAATAGAAATAAGACACAATACAAAAGAGAAAAGCTCAGAAGAAATTACTGGAAAATAAAGGGTTATGTCTGGGGAAGAGCTTTAGGACTCGTGTTAATATTAGAAACGCTGTCCAGCGCTGGAGAGAGCTAAGTGGGAAGGCCTGGAAAAAAAACAGACGAGGATGTTGCTTTGATTCGGGTCCACACGTGAGTAACACTGGGTTTGAGTGTCATTGTGTGTCTGGAGCTGCTGTGCTGTTGGCAACTAACAACCAACTCTTGTTTGTAATTACTATTTTGTAGTACGTAAATCAAAAATGTTGTGCTTCCTTGTCATTCGTTCATCATCTGTGCTTTATTTTTCGTGAAGCATTATTCTGTTGCACTTCTGTATAAACAGACATCCACTCTTGGATTGCGTGAGTCCAGTTAGTGAAAGCTTGCCCAGTGACAAGCTGTTGTACCTCTAAGTAGAACTTTTGCACTTTTTTGTGCACATTTTGCACATGCATCACTTCTGTGCTGATGATAACACTCTCTTCGTCAATTAATGTTTGAATTTTGCGGTTGCTCCATAAGTCTCATCCATTATTGCTCACTCACATGTGGATCTAGGGCTACCAATCTTCCATGCTTACATATCCCCATTTGGAAGGAGTACAGCTTAAATATGTGACATGAACAAGCAGATGGTTTTACATTTGAGAGTTGCATCTGAAATTCTTCTTAAACCAGAACCTGAATTGATTTAAGATTGGATTGCAATGCACTTGGGTCTGTTCATGGTTGAATAGTTATGATGGCCAAGTGTAAATATCCCCAGGCACTCAAGCTTACTTACGCATCATATCAGTTACCAAAGAGGAGCAAAACAACAACAACAACAACAACAACAACAACAACAAGATGACAAAAACAACATATCACAAAAATCCACAGCAACACTGCAACTGTTTTGTCATATCAAACAATAACCACTTTATTGATTGGCTATGAATGATGTTATCTGCTTACTTTATAAGGTTGCATGCATAAACAGTGATCTGTAGGGCACCCCTCACCTTTATTTTCAGCCTTGATTTCTTCGTGCATAAAGTCGTTCTGGCGGTTTCCGAGGACAAAAGCAAGAAAGGACAGGATGAGAGCATCTAGGATGCCGATGATGGCCAGTATGTAAGCCCAGCGAACTGAACAGTTTCCCAGTGTGTACTTTCCTGTTTCCTCTCCGCACATATCCCGGATGACCTCTGCATCCCAGCCATCTGGGAAAATCAAACAGCCCAGCACCAGGCACACAGCTGCCAAGAGAGAAAAGTTGAGAGACTGAGACAAAGGATGATTTAACAAAAAAGAATATTCATTAAAAAAAGATGTGTGATTTATAAGTACACTAATCACACATCAATTAGGGCAAATTAATAGTTTTGTCATAGAATTCAAAAACAGCTTGAAAAAAAATTGGTCACCATTTATTTACAGCTGTAACATTACTGTAATATTGCACTAGTACATTTCATTCTTAATTCCTAATTCTTAATATTACAATATATTACACATTCTTAATTTGTAATTATTTTATGCAACTGCTTGTAGTTCATTTAATTAATAATAAATAATGAGGGTGTGGGGGTGGTAGGGAAACCGTCAAGTGCTTTTGCACTAGGGCCCATATAATAATACTACAACACTGTTATTAAAGTTGCTTTAATGCACCTCAATACACTAGTTTTCAAAGTCCCAGGTTGTTCCTAAAATATGGGGTTGTACAGCTGTAGAGCAGGTGTCCAGCAAATTATTATTTTGATGACTGAGCACTCCGATAACTATTTTGGTCTAACATTTTAATTACTTGTTTGAGACAATGCACTTATTATTTACATACATGTTTTTACATTGTACTTATTATATTATTTTAGTTAACTGCATATAATTACATCTGTAATTAATTTATGTGATTACATCTATAGTTACACGGTTGACCCTTCCCTTCCAACCAACCCTTAAACCTATACCCATACCACCAAACCTGTCCCTAATCTTACCCATATCCATCTCAATAGCAGCACAAGTGTTTTACAATTCAACATGAATACATTAAGTACACTGGATTTCTTTTTTTAATGTAAGTACATAATAGTTAAAGACACCTAATATAAATTGTGACAACTATATAAACTATATAAAAGGACATATAAATTGCCTTTTAACACATCTGAGAGATTTACAATATCAATAATGTTGGCTAACTGGCTGAATGCCAATCTATTGTGAAGACTATAGTGTGCGTTTCAAGTCCCCTCAGTTTTATTTATAAATAAACAAATAGAACCTCCACCTTGCTGCTGCCTTAAATTTTAAACTGTTCACCTCAGCCTTCATAATCAATAGTTTCCGTTTCCAACTAATTCTTCAATAACTCCAGCATTTACATAATTTGCTAAAAGCATTTAAGTTAGTTCCATGACAAATAACTCTTTATCTATTCCACTACAACCCTCAGTCAACTTCATTACTCTAATCACTATGAGCCTCTTTCTTTTACACTTTCTCCTATCCATTATCCCATCCCACTCATAAGACCTCCAGGACTGTGCTAAAAATAAGTAGGCAGAAGAAAGACCAAAATCAGTAATCTTGTGTCTAATGTCTAATTGTAATATGGATAAATCTTTATAAATACTTATTTTCCTTGCCCACACAAACCTCATAAGCCTTTTAGATAACCTGGGCACATCTGCATTCAGGGTAGGGAGAGATCTACTGTGACTGTGATTCCAATTCCAGCCCTGTCAAATGTCCACCCCATAGTGACACAGCTCTGCTGACTCATTTAATGTCAGGCAGGAGTGGCATATCCTCTAGTTTACAGCTTTGGTATTATGGGGGTTGGCACTTTACAGACACAACTAGCATGACAGTGCGAATCATCAACCAACTGACATGTCTTCTGCCCCAACTAATTAGTGACCTAGAGAGGAGAATAGTCCGGTCCCAGTCTGAGATTCTGATTGTAGTGTCTTTGGCCCAATGTTGTTCATCATATCCTCATGATTTGTTGGTGTTTTGGTAGTATGTTGAGTGATATGATAGTATAGATATGTCTGGGAGAAGTTGTGCACGCAGTCCACTTTTGAGGGATTGGTTGTAGGCCTACCTTTTAACACCCCATTCGCCTGGAGGTGTTAGAATACAGTGCTAATGTCAGCGCCAGTTTGCCTGATGTTGAATCGGCGTCGGGCCGTCGGGGAGAGTGGGAACTCTGATCGGATGTTCAGTTTAGTGAATGAGTCAATGCACGAGAATTAAAGCGAAAGTGATGAAAGACAGCAAGTAAGTTAAGACGGCACAGACCTCTACTGATCTAATGTTATGTTATCCTACCCGAACATTCCAAAACGCAAATATATTCATAATAACATGCGCCGCTTAAAATGAATAAAGTTATCAACATAACTGATATTCAAAATGGTAAGCAAGCGCTGCTTAGAATATAGACTATTGATACCTGCTGAAACAGATAGTTAATTCCTTGCACACAGGTGTTTTACAATTTACAAAATTACAAAAAGGCAATTTTACAAAATTATAGCACATGCAATCGGCTGTAGTCTGTTTGGTGAGTTCAAGCACAGCTTTTTGGTCCAGACGCAACCAATACGAGTCGACAACACCGTTAGTTTTCGCCGCTGCTAGTTCTTTGAAGTTGGCTTGGTGTGTCCCAGGCTTAAGGCCTGAGCAGGATTGGAGCATGACAACAGGTCCACAAATACTTTGACCTTGATAGTTGCAAACTACAACTGAAATTATTGATGCAGTCTGTCCGAGTCCTAGAGGCGTAGAGATTATGGCCAATGCCTGTGGTTCACACCAATGAGGTGCGGACTAGGTGGTCCATCTTGTAGTGGAAGCAAGGCTATACAGGAAAATATGGCAGCATTCCCAAAGCCTCTCTTTCTGCAAATGACTACATTTGCTCTGATGGATGAGTGTGTTGTGACGAGTGCTTCTCCATGCCATTATGCACTTCAAAATGGATCTGTGGTGGCAGAAAAATATGGTAAGAACCTAATTTAAAACTCCACCATGCCTAAGAAAGACGAAAGCTGTGATACAAAAGAGGGTAAATTTAGAACAGCCTCTATGTTGGTGTTATGAGGCAGTTCAGAAATGACAAGAGAGGAGGAACCAAATGCAGAGACTATTTTATTAAAACAAAACAACAAAAGTAAATCCAGGCAACAAACAGGAGAAATCAAAACATGAGATAAACAACTACCCTTACGAAAAATACGTTTATTCAAGTGTTCTACTAGTATACTTCTTTTAAACTAAAAATAAGAAAGTATACTTTCAGTCTACATTTTATATACTTCTCAAAAATATACTTTATGTACTTCTCAGAAATATACTTAAAATTACACTTAAGTGTACTTGACTTATACTGAGAGAAAAGTCCAAGTATATTTGGTCTGTAGTTGTACTCAATCTTTTGATCGAGATATACTTAAAAGTATAATTAAGTATTCAAAGTATACTAGGCTTGTAGTTGTGTTAACTCTTTTGATCGAGTAGCCTATTAAATATACTTTTTTTACATAGTTTTTCATACAGTCTTATGAAACTTACATTGTTTGAAAATATTGATTAGAATATTGATATAAAACAGATATGTTTCTAATTCTGCGTATCTGAATTTTTGTGTAGGCTAGTCCACTGGTAGTGTATGGGAATTTACTCTAATTCTACTTTTCCCCACCATTGACTGAATTTTCCAGCTATCCATGTTTTCACTGTTATACGGAAGGGGGCGCTATGACCCATCTTCTAGTACAGAATCTCCGGATCAAAACACATGAGAAGAAGCTGAAACAAGTGATAGAAGATTGCTCACTCAAATGTATAATAACGTGATCATCAAACATTAAACAGCGTGTAAATCAAAACTGCTTAATATTACCAAATGAAATGACGTGTAACCCATGAAGAGAAAACGACTGTGAAGCTTTGGGGGTGTTGGACTCGATCTACTCCATCTGTGTTTTGATCATCGTTCTGAATCTGATCAAGGCGTAGTCTTTGACAAAAATGTGATTTTCTTTTGTTTAAAATGTTGCCTTTCTTTATGAAACTTACCGACATTCAAGTGTTGATAAAAAAGGATGCATGAAGCTTATAAAATATTTTTCAAATTAAAGTACAGTTAAAGGTATTTTTCAAGTATAAAAAAATAATATCTACATTTGAACATAGTAGTATACTGCAAGTGCAAAAATAATATATAAATAGTAAATTATAAGTATAATATTATGTTCACTTAAAGAGAACTTGCTTACTTACAAGTATACTTGCAGTATAAACTACTAAACTAGTAGTTTACTGAGAGTACACATCAGTGTGTAGCCTACTTTCATAAACTAAAACATTTACTACTTGTATTAAAATAGTAAACTAAGTAGTTTACTACTCTTACACTTATAGTACACATAAATGTATACTTTTATATACTAAAAGTGGGCCAATTTAGTCCCAAGCAGTATTGAAATAGTACACTTACAAGTTTACAAGTACACATTGATATTAGTATACTTACTACATAAAGTATACTTAAAAATATACTTGAACATTACTTAAGTATACTTAAAAAAATGAACTTGAAGTGTACTTCTTTTTCGTAAGGGTAAACAGAGTGCACATAACATGCACATGACAACATAAGACTGGGGTATTATGCTACTAAAAACGCATCTCTTTCACCAACATTTGACTCAATAATACTAACACTTACTATTCTATATCTATTATATAAAAAAAATCTGTGTGCTGCACTGGTCTAGCTGAGATTGGTCACGACATTTGCATATTGTTGCCCTGTTGATTTGACTGCTTCTATTGCTCTCTTCATTTGAAAGTCGCTTTGGATAAAAGCATCTGCTAAATGATTAAATGTAAATGTAATGTAATGTATTTAAACATAAGGGGTGATTGGCAAACAAGACACACCTGGGAACAATCAGGAACTGATCAACAAGAAAAACTACAAAAAGACTTAAAAAATGGTGCCAAACAGGAAATAACATAAAAGTCCACACAAGACCAGGGTAACACAAGACAGGAATCATGACAGTTGGACTGTTGAGGAGTACTTCCAAAGGTTGCCACCCTGAAGCCTACAAACTCAGTGGTAGTAACCACAAACACATACAGTGTTAGTGTTCAAACTCATATTGTTATGACCCTTTTAAATGTTTATTAGATATTCAAAGGTTTAAAATTTGCTGAATGCCGACAGTATATGAAAAAAGCATTATTGCATTGCATTTGCCCTTTAATTTTTAGTCAGAAACTGTTAAACAAAGACAGTAAACTAATGAAGACAGAAAGATGAATGGTAAAGACCTTGACACACCAAGCCATAGGCACTGAGCATCTGTCAACCTAGTTTTTGTCGCGTGTTGCAAAACATTGGTACTAGTCAGAGTCAGAACCCTGTTGGCAGCTTTGCAGGCTATTGAGCATGTTGCATGATGTGAGAGAGATCACTATAGCTTATACCGAAGCACAAGAAGAAAACCGGAAGTGACGAATGCAGGCAAACACACACACACACACACACACACACACACACACACACACACACACACACACACACACACACACACACACACACACACACACACACACACACACACACACACACACACACACACACACACACACACACACACACAAAAGGCTCTTCTTACTTATTTTTCTCAAGCTATATTCCGAATACTTATGTGGTAAGCAGGATTGGTGTAGTTGGCCGAAGACTGCAGACTTTACAGCGTGTTAAAGCGCAACTTTTTGGCCCAGACGCAAGTGCCACACATCAGTCATCTTTCATTATGATGACTTTCACTTTGATGAGTTTAGTGTCTGGGCTTTAAGAGAAATCTGTCATTTGTGTACAAGCTTTGTCTGGATATCATCAGAGGAGATTTTGGACAAAATGAGACATTACAACAGGACAAGAAGACAAGAAGTCTTAATGCATTCATGCTGCCATTTTGCCATGCAGAGATGGTATGCATCAATTATAGAACACACAGAAGAAAGTGAAGCATCTAGTATCAGTGCTGCTGAGGAAACTAATCATCAGTGATAAGGGGAAAACACTGTTGATCCAGAATGAAAGGGGTGGCAAAGCAGGCATTTTATATGCATTGTAATACTCACTGCATAAATCTTGTACTGCTTCACAATCAAAGCTATTAAATATTCCTAAAGACAGAGTGACACACATTGGGCATGCAGGTATTTGGCATGCTGTAATTGAATAGATTACCAGCAGTGTGTTATGTGCTTCAGGAAATTAATTAATGAGAACTGTGGTGAAAGATCAGTAGATTCAAAGGGCTTGCTTGCTCAAATTGACTTACAGTATGCTGCCTTCACACGCTTTCAATATTATCATATATGAGTTTCCTAGGCGGAAATTGGACATGAAAGCCCTCTCAAGTCATATTTACTACTGAGAAACTCTTTTGATACAGAGTTTTTGACTTGGGCGTGCCATAATCTTTAAACATGGCAGAGGGGAGAATGATTGCTGCTGTGACTGGTATTCTTTATTCGTTTTTTTCCACAATTTCTACATCACCTTGTCATTAAAGCATTGCATATTCACATATGTGAATAACCATTTGAAGCATGTTTTATGCTGTATACACAGTGAAAATAGCATGTTTTTGACAAATTTCTGAATTGTCAGCAAGTTGACTATATAGAGCGCGGTGAATGTTTATATGGTTGTCAACGAATGGGATGCTACATTTTATTAAAAATTAAATATATAATAAATATATAATAATATATAATAAAATTAAAAATATAAAAATTAAAAATCTTCAATAGATTTTGGCTTTAATAAGATGTCCTGCATGATCCCTATTTTTTCCAACAACAAAGCACCTGAATGTGACAAACTTGTAATCACGACTTGAGGGAAGTAGACATTTTTTGATAGCATGTGAAGGCATTATTAATTTAGTGGGCTTCTGGCCGGGAACAAACTACATTTTATCAGGAACATAAACAAAATCAAGTTTAATCGTTTTGAACAGAAACTCTTATTTGAAATTACCATTATAATAACGTTAGTTTATCGTTCTGCTTAATAGGATATTTAAATTTGGCAGTCAACCAATCATGAATTTAAATAGTACGGCCTATGCAAATATGATGTTGATGCCTCCAACATGAGCGAAATGCCCGCGGTCAGTTGTCAAGTCATCAAAGGTAAGTCGCAAAGGCAATGCGTTGGCATTAGCTTTTGGATCTCAGGAGTTTTTCCGAGGATATGTGAACAACTGTTAAAGGACATCATAAATATGACATCATATTGGCCAGAAAATCCAAATGGCTTGATTATTGAGAATGTTTAGGCTTTTTGAGGATAAAAAATAAAGGAGTGAATGGACTGGTTGTGTCCACACACTGCAAAGACACATTTATATGCAAACAACATATAAAAGTGAATTTTGCATCCAATGACCCCTTTAAAGCATTACATTTAAGTGAAAATAAATGGCAGGTAATATCCATCGCAGTTAGTGTTTTGAAACCAGCGAAAATGGCAGGTTAGTGTAGAACTGCTACTATTCAGGATATATAAAAAAACCCTGATTAAAATCTTATCACATTTTCAAAATGTGAGAGACCATAAACATGACGATAAAAAAATCATAGATTTAACAGTTTTGTTCCAATATGACCAAGACAGCACACCACACACTAACAGATTCCATTCACTAACAATGTCAACCAGTCCAGACTGTGAACATGAGAAATCTTGCAAAATCTCTTTTGTGGTCAAACATGACTTTTGAGTAAACAAACATGGTGGATGACAGGCAAGAAGAAATGTGTTAATTGTGTTTGGATGGCTTTTTACAGAAAACTTTTTGAAAAAAAGAAAAGAAAAAAGGTTTGGATGAAGTCATTATTATTCTTCCATCTTCCATCAGCACGCTTTCTGATTGGGTATTGTTTCGTTCCACGTGACAATCTACAGAATGCATGCGCATTTGTCCTTGTGGTCCCCTCACACAACAGGATTTCTGATCATAAATATTCAACATGTTGGATATTAACGATTTGAGATCTGTGCAGCCCCAATGTTCTTCCAAACAAATTCAATCTCTCTTAACACACCTCACACCACAGAACAATCTGATAAAATAATCTTTAGAACCATCAAGATAATCAGGACTTTACCTAGAATTGTCGGTAGGGGAGAATTGGGCCCAAAATCTGCCAGATTATCTTGTAGAGTATGAGCTATTTATAAAGAACTTTTAGCAAAGATTCCCTGCATCTCAATGTCCATACTATCCATCCTAAACAGTATGCGATATTAAAATAAATGTGTCCCAAAGCATAGTATGTTGAAAAGACTATGCCAGAAATCCCCAGATGGTCTACTATTTCCGGTGGATGTTTCTGTGTGTTTCTGTGCTCACTATAACAGCTAATATAGCCCACAACCCATTGCGCTTTGGAGGAGGATCCAGTTCAGAAATACAAACACATGTAAAAAGTGTTCAGAAAACTACAAAACATGGCGGATGTGCGCGACCGATGGTTAAATAGAGAGATTTAGATAAAGGGGTTTGAGTGACTAATAATCAACATTTAAGCTGATAAAAAATATTGATGTAATGCTATTCGTGTTATATTTCATTGCAACAGCATTGCAACTTTTTTTTAAAAAGATCCGTTTGGCAATTAACTTTTAAATGTATCGTTATGCAAGACTATGAGGAGAGTCTCCACATGAAAGACCCGTGACTGGCAGATCAAAGTCCTACTGCATTTCTCTCCGATACAGTAGGAAATTAAATTAAATGTGGAGGATTTTATCTTTGACAACATGATTGACAGGTCAGTTTATGTGACAGGATGCGTGGGCGTCTAACTAAGTGACAGAGAGCAATTGTTAAAGATGGTATTTTATGAGATGATAGTATGTACCAAAGTTTGTCTATTCTTCTGCTACACACTCAAAAGTATGTACTTTTTCTACACAAAAAGAGTACATACTTTTAGGCCATAGTATAAGTAGGCGAATTGAGACGTAGCATAAGACTGACTCATATGTGATAACTGAGGTGGCACAACTAAACACTACAATGATGTCAACCCCAAAATGGTCGCCATCAACCTCTGAATCAGCCAACAGTGAGCCTGGAAGGGTAGTTACGGCAACATTGCTTTGCATTGTAGGCCTATATAGAGTATGCCAGCACCATACACAGTATATATATATATAGCCTATATATACTGTATATATATATATATATATATATATATTTTTTTTTTATTCCTCATATTTTCATGTTTTAAGCATTTTCATGTTAATTGTAGCCTCATTAAATACAAATATTGTACATCACTTTTGGCCACTACTATATGTTTGGTGTGGTTAGTGCAACATTAGTGCAATATGAGACCCTGTTTATTGTGGACTGAAGTCATCACCAGTGCACTGCTGCATTTTTCCAATTGCCAAACAATGTCATTATTACTGCAGTAAGAGTAATAATAGGTAAGAGAGGAAAAGTTAAATGTCTTACTAGGTCAGTTACAATAAGAATACCTTGACAATCAAGCTTGTATCATTTTATTAACTCTCTGTCATCATATAACTCCAATATATTATATTTTCATTGGAAAGTGTGTGCTCTCCTCCTCCCTGCTGACAAATTCCCCTGATCTAAATCTAACTTAGCATCTATGTGATGTACTGGACACACAAATTCGATCCATGGAGACCCCACCTCGCAACTTGCAGGACTTGGATCTGTTGCCAATGTCTCGGTGCCAGATTCCACAGGACACATTTAGAGGCCTTGTGGAGTCCATGCCTCAAAGCATCAGAGCTGTTTTGGTAGCACGAGTGGGACCTACACGATATTAGGAAGGTGGTTTTAATGTTTTGGCTGATCTGTAGACTCTTGTGTACTCTTTTGCGTTCAAGTTTTTCCTTATGTTTCCTTAGCTTTCCTTTTCTTTTTCTTTTTCTGTGTGTATGGGCGCAGGATGGTCACAATCGTACACCACTACTAAGGTGCACAGACACAAAACTGTTCGACACTAGGTGTGTGTATAATAAGGTAATTTGCAATCTGGATCATAACTTTGAAACCCTAAGGCCCGGTTTCACATACATGACTTAGATTAAGCCAGTATTAGGCCTTAGTTCAATTAGGGCATTTAAGTAGCTTTTATAAACATTACATTAAACATTACTGGTGTGCATTTTGAGACAATGGCAATGACAAATTTTAAGATATGTCAGTGCAAGTTGCTTTCAGTTAAAACAGCACAAACATGCATTTTAATCGAGGACAAGCTTAAGCCTTGTCTGTGAAACCGGGTGTAAGAGTTAGAAACAAAATAATGTTTCCATGAATCCTTGTGTCAAGCCAGCCTCTTCTGCTTGAGTCAAATGTATATTTAGAATTTTCCCAAAAAACCTACTTTGTCGAATTCCTCCTTGGCCATTGGTCCGATCTTCACCAAAACAGGTACATAGCAGCTAGGGATGGTGCTGCCAAAAAGTTATCAAAATAATTTTGATTCATTGAAGCATTGGAAAGTTCTAAGTTAATTAATTAATTGGTCAGGCAATGGCTATTTTTACAATTTGACCTATAGCTGCTGAACGCAATATCCAAGCTTAATGAAACTTGAAACACAAAGGCATGTTATTTTGAGGATGCAGAACAAGTTTCATAAAATTCCACCAATTCCTACATTTAAATATTCATTATAACTCTGCAACCATATGATATGCATCTTCTTTGGTGGACATCCTGACATAGCCTCTAATATGACTCAGATACCAATCAAATTTCAGCGGCTAATATCAAATCAAATCTACATGGCTTAACCATTACAAAAATGCATATATTTGCACCTCGTAAAAAAAAATTGTTTGAAAAACAGCCACAGGTTGGCGCTATAATAATCAACTTTATGTTTTGGCTAATAACTCCGCAACCGTGTGAGACAGAATCAAAATTCATATTTCTTCTAAATCCTTGCTTTAAGCCCAAACAATACTAAATACATTTTTTATGATTATCTAAAAAATGTATTCATCATTCTAATTTGCTAAAAAAAACTACTTTTTTAAACTCCTCATTTGCAGGGTTGGGGAGTAACGGAATACATGTAACGGCGTTATGTAATCAGGATACAAAAATCTAGTAACTGTAATCCGTTACAGTTACGTCAAAAAAAGTAGTAATCAGATTATAGTTACATTTTGAAAAAAGGGGGAATACTTTCAGGATTACAATGGTTTCATTTAAAACTAAATAAATAAGTATTTTGGCATAATACCACTATATTAAGCGCTGCTTGATTATACAGTAGTTCCTGGTTTTGTTGCCAGTAATGACTCACGTGTGCCACGCGCTGGTGCATGTGCAAATAACAGCTTTCTACAATCTCCTCAGACGCAGATTGAATCACTGCTGCTAGTAGAAACGATGCTGCCTGCTGGTAAAATCGCTTTTAATTCATGGAAATTCCGCTGCTATTTTGTAGAAATTAGGAGAGTCGCTTTTTTAGTACCCAAAATGTCCTTTCTTAATCTTTTCTCACATAACGGGAAGTTCGCTGTCTAGGTAACGTCGTAGGGGAACTCCCACTGCCAACGCCCCAAGTTCAGTCAGGCAAATTAAGAAAGATCACGGCTTTAGTCAACATGTAGGCCTATTTTAAAATAAACTAATATGTAGATTGTGTAAAATTTTTAAATGTTGTGTTTTTATTTTTTAGTTAAAAATTAGTTCAAAATAAAACAAAATAATCTGTAATACCATACATTAGTAATCTAGATGTCTGTATAGCCCTTTACATAAATATATATTCAGGCCTGTGTGTATATTTTGCAAATATTGTGCACTGGACCAAATTCTTAATAAATAAAAGTTAATTTTTATTTTATTTTTTATAATATTTCTTCTTGCTTGACTTTATTTATATACGTGACCTTGAAGTAATTCAAAAGTAATCAGTTACATTACTTTCATATTATAGTACCTGGATTACGTTACTGAATACTTTTTTTATGAAGTAATTTGTAACTGTAACGGAATACATTTTTAAAGTAACCCTCCCAAGCCTGGCCATTTGTCAGACCTTCACCAAACTTTGCACACATCAGCTATAGACCATGCTGACATTTTCTCCTTACTATCATCTACTTGTTTTCCAACAAAAGGTCCCTGAATCCCTTCAGCTCCCACTGACACATTACTTTGCTCAGTTCTATAAATCCATCTTGGTCCAGTGACGTAATACAAAAGACAGCCTCATGTTTTCAGGCTGCCACAACACAAAACACAACACTGAATCCTGAATGTTCTTACAATCTTTTACAACATACATATATACGTTCCTCGCCCAAACAATGAAATAATATGAAATTCTATCAGTTTACAGATGGACTGTGGTAAATACATAGCCTAACAAAAGCCCCTTTCACACAGAGGAATCTGTGAGTGAGTTCACACACATCCCGTAAAGACACGTGAAGGATGTGTTGTAGAAAGGCCAGTCTAATCTTCCGCTATTTCTCTTCCCATTTTAGTCGTGCACTTGGTGGATTTTTTTACGCAGCGTCTTAAGTTTACAAATGATCTGTGCTTTCGATCTTGAGAAACCACGCTCAAGCATTTTTTTCCATATTTGGGAGTTAAGGTGCACAAAATGTTGTAAACTGGTCTGTCCACTGTCCATTTCCTTGTGAATGGTAGTGTCACATGTCTTCTGTTCTGTTATTTTCAAGGACTATCTGCCTTTCTTGTCTGACTTGATTGAATCCCTGGTGGCACCCATGAACTTATCCCTTCCTCCTCTGCTGGTCCTATCTGGGTTGATTAATTCCCTGGTTCCACCCAGGATTACTGACCTTCCTCCTCTGCCATTACCGTCTGGCTTTAAGAACTCCCTGGCTTTGCCATGGTTCCTCCTCCTCCGGCCCCACCATGGTCTTCACTGCCCTGAAGATCTTTTTCCCTCCGTGACCATGGCTCTTTCTCATACTAATACTCTCTGTGGGTGAAGCCCACCTGGACTGTTTTTATTTGATGGTGTTTGTGGTGTGTTATCGAGTCACCTGCACAAAATACTCTCCAAATTCTGTGAGGAAGGAACAGTTCCCCAAAACATGAAGGACTGCAACATAGTCACCCTGTATAAAAACAAAGGGGATCGCAGTGATTGCAATTACTATCGTGGGATCTCTCTATAAAGATCACTGGCTCAAGTCTTTGCTCAGGCTATCCTAAATTGTCTACAGAAACTTGCAGATTGGAATTATCCAGAGAATTGGGATTATGCAGATTGGGATTATCCAAACTTTCCAAAATAGACATGATCTTCTCCCTGTGACAGCTTCAGGAAAATAGAATGCAGAAAAACCGCTGTTGCAAATCGCCTTCATGGACCTGAAATTTGAAGATGGCCAGTTTACGGTCCTTTAAAAGATTGGTGGCCCACCTAAGCTGATCAGCATGATTGAGTCATTTAACACAGACATGGAGAGAATTGTTCAGTTTGATCGCTCATCATCAGGGCCTTTGACATCAAGGTTGAAAATGCATGTCCGTTAAAGCACCAAACTGACAGTTTTTAGAGCATGTGCTCTAAGAACGTCTCGGTTACGTATGTAACTCTCGTTCCCTGTCGACTGATTGGGATCACGCTTAGGGAGCCTGTCATCTTCGAGTATTGTTCAAACGAGCCAATGCACATTGGCGTGCGTGAATTGCATCACACGCTCCGCCCCGCAGCGCGGGTATAAATACGGAAGTGGATGCACGCACCAGTTGTTTTTCGATGAGGAGCCAAGCGGAGCCCGGGGTCAGCAGTGGTCCAGCAATAGTGGCGACGGGACTACATGATGTTTTATTAACAAGGTTCGGGAGGAGCACGTTCAGATAATTAACACAAGTGGAGAGCACTCAGCAATCAATGGTAAGAGGTATATATACTCAGCAGTCTCACCTCATTCCATTGACAGTTTTTGCAGCATGTAGCCCGACAGTATCGTCCTAACAGGTCCGAATTGGGCAATTCCCGTCCGATGAATAATCTCTCGTCTTTGAGGAACCTCTGCCGCAATCGTCTGACCAATATCGCGGGCGTCAGGCTTAACAAACGGGATCATAACCGCAGGCGAAACATCCGCGATCTCCTTCCGCGTATTTTTCTACACCGGTCCATACAATAATTCCCGCCATAGAGAAATGGTTAGTAAGGCAATGCCGCCCTCTTCACGCGAGGGAAAGGGTCTTCCTCCTTCTTCAGGCCGCCACAGCAGGCCCTAAAGTAAGCCGCGCCGCGCCGCAGATTCAGTCCCGGACAGTCTTCAACGTTTGCCGGGTCAACTCAGTGAGTGCTCAGCTCGCCCTTCTCGAGTCTGTCTTGCTTCAGTTGTTTGAGTCACGAGCCAGTCATGCCATCTGTATACAATTTTTGATCGGGGGAATGCACGTTTTAAATTGTTTCTGTACAAATGATTTACCGTCAAACATAAACAGTAGGTCGCACGTTACGTGCAGATTGCTCACAGAATCATTAACAACCTATCGTTAACACTGTCCTGCAATTTATCTTCAAAATCGCGTAAAATCTATATTTATAAAAAAAAATATATATATTATACAAGCAGTGTGTTTCATGCCAAGAGTTTAGTAATCCTTAATTGAAACAGTTAAATAAATACAAGATGCCTATACATTTATGCAAGCTGTGTCTTTTACCATAAACCGTCTCTTTTGTACTTAACTAAATGAACTTCAGACAATCAAAATTGTTCTAAACGCAAACTTATCTTGCTCGGTCACTTAAACTTCAGTGTGCATAATCCTGCAAGGATTTCATTTCGCCTCCTTTTCCTCACGTCTTTGATCTAAAGCACAAGAAGGCGAGCATCGGCCCGCTAAGCCCCTCTCTCCTCCTCCCTTTGTTCAGCCACACACTGCAGGAGCTCAGTTTCTCCAGGTAAGTTTATCCACTGCTGCAGCAGTGATGTCTCCTTTGGTCCTGGAGGAGCTCAATTTCTCTGGCTAAGTTTTCTCTAATATTGCAACAGTAATGTCTCCTCCGCTCCCACTAGAGCTCTGTTTCTCTGGCTAATGTCTCCACTGTCACAGCAGTGATGTCTCCTCTGCTCCCACTGGAGCTCTTTTACTCTGGCTAATGTCTCCACTGCCGCAGCAGTGATGTCTCCTATGCTCCCACTGGAGCTCTTTTACTCTGGCTAATGTCTCTACTGCCACAGCAGTGATGTCTCCTATGCTCCCACTGGAGCTCTTTTACTCTGGCTAATGTCTCCACTGCCACAGCAGTGATGTCTCCTATGCTCCCACTGGAGCTCTTTTACTCTGGCTAATGTCTCCACTGCCACAGCAGTGATGTCTCCTATGCTCCAGCAGGAGCTCTTTTACTCTGGCTAATGTCTCCACTGCCACAGCAGTGATGTCTCCTATGCTCCAGCAGGAGCTCTTTTACTCTGGCTACTCTTCTCCACTGCCGCAGCAGTGATGTCTTCTATGCTCCAGCAGGAGCTCTTTTACTCTGGCTACTCTTCTCCACTGCCGCAGCAGTGATGTCTCCTCTGCTCCTACTGGAGCTCTTTTACTCTGGCTAATGTCTCCACTGCCGCAGCAGTGATGTCTCCTATGCTCCCACTGGAGCTCTTTTACTCTGGCTAATCTTCTCCACCGCCGCAGCAGTGATGTCTCCTCTGCTCCCACTGGAGCTCTTTTACTCTGGCTAATCTTCTCCACTGCCGCAGCAGTGATGTCTCCTCTGCTCCCACTGGAGCTCTTTTACTCTGGCTAATCTTCTCCACCGCCGCAGCAGTGATGTCTCCTCTGCTCCCACTGGAGCTCTTTTACTCTGGCTAATCTTCTCCACTGCCGCAGCAGTGATGTCTCCTCTGCTCCTACTGGAGCTCTTTTACTCTGGCTAATCTTCTCCACTGCCACAGCAGTGATGTCTCCTCTGCTCCTACTGGAGCTCTTTTACTCTGGCTAATCTTCTCCACTGCCACAGCAGTGATGTCTCCTCTGCTCCCACAGGAGCTCTGTTTCTCCAGCTAATTTTTCTACTACCGCAGCAGTGATGTCTCTTCTGAAGTACTTCTATATTCATAATTAAAGAGCACTCAATCTCCTCTTTCTCCTCTTTCCTGTCTCCTCTTTCTGTCCAGCGAGCATTGGTCTCACAGCGGACGGAGTGAGAACTTCCCAGTAGAGCACTTATGTTTTCTCTTTCATCCAGCGATGCAGTGTGAGAAAATCTCCTGGGCAAGCACTCATTTTCCTGTTTCCTCTTTCTGTCCAGCGAGCATTAGTCTCACAGGGGACGGAGTGAGAACTTACCAAGAGAGCACTTATGTTTTCTCTTTCATCCAGCGATGCAGTGTGAGAAAATCTCCTGGGCAAGCACTCATTTTCCTGTTTCCTTTCCGTCCAGCGAGCATTGGTCTCACAGCGGACGGAGTGAGAACTTTCCCAGTAGAGCACTTACGTTTTCTCTTTCATCCAGCGATGCAGTGTGAGAAAATCTCCTGGGCAAGCACTCATTTTCCTGTTTCCTTTCCGTCCAGCCAGCATTGGTCTCACAGCGGACGGAGTGAGAACTTTCCCGGTAGAGCATTTACGTTTTCTCTTTCATCCAGCGATGCAGTGTGAGAAAATCTCCCGGGCAAGCACTCATTTTCCTGTTTCCTCTTTCTGTCCAAGCGAGCATTGGTCTCACAGCGGACGGAGTGAGAACCTTCCCGGTAGAGCACTTACGTTTTCTCTTTCATCCAGCGATGCAGTGTGAGAAAATCTCCCGGGCAAGCGCTCATTTTTTCCGCTTCCTCTTTCCGTCCAGCGAGCATTGGTCTCCCAGTGGACGGAGTGAGAACTTTCCCGGTAGAGCACTTACGTTTTCTCTTTCATCCAGCGAGCATTTGGTCTCACAGCGGATGCAGTGTGAGAAAATCTCTCGGGCAAGCACTCATTTTTCCTCCTTTCTGTTTCCTCTCTGTCCAGCGAGCATTTGGGCTCAGCGGAAAAGCGCAAATCCTCCCGATCGGTCACTGTAAACTACAACCGCTCCTCGTTCGCAGACCAACAGGGGCCGTCAGTCCAGGCAGTGAGCCACCATTAGGGGTCTTACGGGCCCCGAGCACCATTACGGGCCCCGGTCAAGCATCCAGGCCCCTTCTTGAGATGCCAGCCCGCCAAACTCGGCACTCATTTGGGGGGTCTTTAGTCCGGCGGCTGTCCTCTGCTCTTTAGCCTTTGGGGGGAGTACTCTGGGTTCGGGCCGAACTCCGAGCTCGGAGCCCTCCCTCCGGACAGCACGCCAAATACGCATTAAACTCTACCCCTTCAAATTATATGTAAGTGTGAACTCGTGAAATGATGTTTTATTAACAAGGTTCGGGAGGAGCACGTTCAGATAATTAACACAAGTGGAGAGCACTCAGCAATCAATGGTAAGAGGTATATATACTCAGCAGTCTCACCTCATTCCATTGACAGTTTTTGCAGCATCCCTCCACCACCCCTTCTCCACGCTTCTAGTCCTAAACACTTACATACGGGGGGAGTACTCTGGGTTCGGGCCGAACTCCGAGCTCGGAGCCCTCCCTCCGGACAGCACGCCAAATACGCATTAAACTCTACCCCTTCAAATTATATGTAAGTGTGAACTCGTGAAGTCTCTGTTCCCTCCTTCAGGGAACGAGGGTTACATACGTAACCGAGACGTTCCCTTTCAGTCGCTCACGTTTGACGTAGTCAATGTGTCGACTGATTGGGATCACTATTACAGTTTTTCTGAATTGCTAAAACACATTTCTTGAAACCATCACTCACTTTCTCAAAACCTTAAACACAAAACCAAATTTTCAAACCACATTCACTGAACCTCTGACTCTTCTGGCAAAATCAAACAATTGCCTCAAAACCATTTTATCTGTGCTCAAAATCAAACAATGCTATCAGATCGTACACACAGCGAGTCAAAATTATAAACACTGCAGATCATTCATTAGACACTACATCAAAAAATAGAGAACACAGAATCCAAGGCATGCAGTTACAGAAAAAAAGTATATTGTAACAAAGTAAACAAATTTTGCACTTATGTAAAAAAGTATAGTAATGAGAACTTACAGTAGTAAGATGAATAAATTGTATACTGTATCCACTGCAAGTATAGTATTGAATATTGAATAGTAGGCCTGTTGTAGGTCTGCATACTGTATTTTCACCACTTGCATACTGTGAAAATACAGTGACCCAACTGCAAAAGCCAAAAAGGTTACAGTAAAAAACTCTAAATGAAAAGCATGTTATAGTAAAGTACACTCAGAAGAGTTGTGCAACTGCAGAATCAAGGTCATTGAGAGAGATTTTATTCTGCTTCAGCATCATGTCTTAATGTTGGTCCGGCCGGAGGAGTTTCTCCACATCTCAGACAATGTCATCTCTGCAGACAAAGGGAAAAAACCTAAAGCAGATCCAGCCTTGACAACATTCTCCACACCTTGCTCTTCCTCGTCCTCATCCTCTTCTTGCGTGTTCACCTCCTCACACATACTCTTCCTCCTCTCCCTCTTATATTGTTTCCATCCATTGTTGGTATCAACATTCAGTGCAACATTTTGAGTACATTTTGGGACTCTGAACTTGTATTATGTACAGTTGGTTTGGTCACGTCATTAGAAATAAGTGTGAACAATTTTGAGTCTTTGTGTGTAAACAATGTCAACTGTGTTGCATTTGTGTTTAACTTTCGCCTTCCTGTGTTTAGCATTTTGAAACCTAAGTGCATCACAGTGCAAAATGTGTTTTAGTGAGTGAGAATGTTTAGAGTTTTGAAAAAAGAGTGCATGAGATTTGCAAACAGTGTTTTAACTACCTGAACTTGTTTAATGTTTTACAGAAAGAGTGATTTATTCGACAAATTGGTTTAGACTATTGAGAATTTGGTTCGGAGAATGGGGTTTAGTGTTTTAACAATTCAGAAAAACTGTAAAACGCCACTAGTACTGCCACCTTCCAGTGCCTAGACAAAAGCCTCCTGATCCTCCCGAATATTGAGGCGGAGTATAGGACAGGGCTTAGGCCAGGAAAGTCACTGCTGTTCCACAAGACCACTGAGAAAGCGTTACCTTTTATTGGAAGGCATACGCTGCGGAAGCCACATCTTGCCCGTAGGGAGGTAACATGTGGAGAATAACATATGGACTGAGCAAATTACCGGGCCGTGCAACATATGGAATGTCACTCCAGTGACGGCGGAGCAGGCTCTGCCAAGGGAAGATACAGGCTCGCCGGAGGGAGCCGTACCGTGGAAGAACACACATATTGGGATCGCAACATATGGACCCAGCCTAGCACAAGTTCCACCAGTGCATACGAGTGGTGGGCCTAGCATCGGACACTCTGCCACATCCAACGCCGAGGGGATGTGGAGAACTCAACAGGGTTCGGCTAAAGGGGAATTCCATTGGAGCAATGGAGCACGTATCCAGTCCATAGGAGGGGAATGGTGCAGAAAGCCGACACTACAAACCGGACTAACAGTGAAGCTGGCTTCATGTGAAGGAAGCCCATGGAAAGCAACCGGCTCGACACATAGGCTATTTTCCTAGCGAATGTACTGGTGTCGCCCAGCCCGCAGTTCAAAAAGATCTGTCAGCGAGGCACTCTGTGTCAACGCCCAAGGAAGGAGCTACAGTCTCTCTTTGGAGGAGCTCACTACCCAGGTGGACACGGTGCACCTTGGGAAGACACATCCAAGATGATGGCAACCACTATGCAGTGGGCCAACCTCTGCATGGAAACAGCCTACCCTTCTGCTGGTTTCCGTAACAGACAAGAGCTGGATGAGGTCCTGAGGCTTTACATTCTGCCCTATATAACCGCAAGGTGGAAGGAACAGAGAAAAGCCAGGGCTGGGTCCGCCTCCTCCGGGGCAGCGCTTGCAGGCTCACCACCTAGTCCCGTCTTAAGGGAGAGGTAGGAACCTTGGGCACATATCCAGGCCGGGGTCTCAGATATTGTGAGAGTTGGCCGGCCCGAATTCCAGGCACAATTCGTTGACCGAAAATGTATGCAGGTCCCCTACCTTCTTGATAGAGGCAAGCAAGCAGGAGAACTGTTTCTTTAAAAACAGGATTTTTAACTCAGCTGCTGCAGTGACTGAAGGGGAGGTCTCCAAGTGCAGTAGCACCAGAGATAAGTCCCAAGAAGGTATAGAAGGGGCGCAAGGCGGATTCAGTCTCCTTGCTCCCCTCAGCAACCCGACGATCAAGTCGTGCTTCCCTAATGATTAGAACCACTGCATCATGATGTGCGTTAATATAAAGGCAACATACATTTTGAGGGTGGAGGGAGACAGCCCTCGCTCCGACCCATCTTGCAGGAAAAAAACACAGAAGTGATCGAACACCTTCGGGGGTCTTCCCGTGAGAAGAACACCAACAACGAACAGGTTCCACTTCAGGTCGTAAGCAAGCCTCAGTTTTTAGAGAGGAGCATAAGTTCGAGGGAACGAGGTCCAGTTGGGCCATTAAGGGGCAACTAAGAAAACCTGCTCCTTCTCCTTCCAGACTTAGCACAGTGTTGTGCAAGAAGGCTTACAGGGGATTTTTCATGCATTTTGCGTAGGCCCCGGGGTCAGCTGTATGCCAGTGTCTCCGTGTTTCAGGGAGTCTGTGTTGCACATCACACGCATCACACACATGACCAGCGTCGGCCAATAGTGAGCCTACGTGTGACGTACAACACAGATGCGCTGCGCTAAAACACTACGTGAAAAAACTCGAGGCCCAGAGAGAAGGAAATGAAAAGTGGAATAAAGTCATTATTTTTGTTTTTTTTTGCGCACAAAAAGTATTCTCGTCGCTTTATAAACTTAAGATTGAGCCACTGTGTTCACTTGGACTATATTAACGATCTCTTTAATACATTTTCTGGGCCAGCAAGTTATAATGTCTCAGAAGCCTATGGAGGAGTGATCCAGCTCTCAGATTTAATCAAAAATATCTTAATTTGTGTTCTGAAGATGAACGAAGGTCTTACGGGGTTGGAACAACATGAGGGTGAGTAATTACTGACAGAATTTTCATTTTTGGGTGAACTAACCCTTTAAAGTAGAAGAAGCGACCTCAGAAGCTTCTGACTCCATAGGAGGAGGTGGCAGGCAAGTTGTGACATGCGAGTGAAGCGTATGAGCAACGGTCGCTGTTGTTACATCTGGACCAATCAGACACACACAAATTATTCATTATACTTAATGAATAATTCAGCAAACTCATTCTCCCAACAAAGGTCTATGAAACTTCCCCCAAAACTAACATGCCAAATGAAGCTAACACACTGGCAGAAGTGACCTGTTACAGGACACATTGAGACTGATAAGAGTTTTACGACCCCAAAAGGAATTTCCAGAGAGTTGTGACTTTCACTCAATTCTTGCTGAGAAGGAGAAATAAACCCTGTTAATCCTATATATGCTATATATAAAACCACTTGAGAAATGTATAAACATGTATCTAATTTTCCCATCTCATGATTTTCCTTTTATGTGATTTGGTCTATGTATTCATTCTTCCTTTTAAACTCTTTTGGTTTAATGTTTCAGACTTGCATATGGTTAACCAAAATCATATGTGTGGCATGTTTAGTCTCTTAGCCTTTTACTCTCTTAGTCCTTTTCTGGAATCCTGATGTGAAGATAATGCTGAACTAGAAGTTTTCTAAGGACCCCCAAGCTTGTGCCAGGCTGCGGCCTTGTCTTTCCATGCACCAAAGATCCTCTGACTCCCACTGGTTCTCGCTCATCAAGATAACATCAGCAAAGATCAACTGGAGCCTCAACAAATTGCATCAGGACAGTTTAATTCAAATGGGCGAGACATGCAAGTATCGAACTTAGTCTCATTATTTGATACATTAAGTATCCTTACCCCTTTTAAAGAAGGGTGTGTTAGAACTAAACTGATGGTTTGCTGTTGATCTGCTGAATTTCAAACAATGCTATAACTTCTTGTTTTCCTGTATTCTGCTTCAGCTCTTTTTCTCTTGGTAAACTGTATGCATGTATGTATGTATGTATGTGTATGTTAGAGTAGTTAATAAAATCTGTTCATGTCACACGTAAAACTCACAACTCAAAGCAATGGATGCCAATGCAATGGGAGGTTTGCCCAGACCCCCGTTACTGCATGCCCGTTATACGTGGCCCCTCAGATGGTGTTTAGCAGACACTTGTTCTAGGAGCATTTGGCCTGGAGAATCAAAAAGTCTGAACACAGCTGAGAGTTTGGCGCCAGGCCGGGTGTTGTTAACACACGGAGCATGACGCTCTGCCACGGCCACCTCGGGACTTGGCCATGAAGCCAGTGCTGAAGCGGTCTTCATATGGAGGAAGCCGGTTATATGCAGCTGCGTCTACCATATGCCCCAGGAGGCTCTGAAAGTTTCAGTGGGACCCTTTCTCACTTCTATGAAGCACCGACCGGACACGTTCCTGCTGAGTAACGTGTAGACCAAGTCCACCTCCACACCGGAAAAGAGATCCTCAGTCCGTGGATGAGTTTACTCTTCCCCAGTTGACCTGAAGACCCAACTGGCTATGTAGCACTCGAAGGGAGGGACTTGTACTAAGACTTCGACCCCTCATTGCAAGAGCACAGGCATGGCCTGTGTTGCGGAAGGGTAGAGATCTGAAGTATGCGTCCTACAGGTCGAACGCTGCAGACCAATCTTGGGGACGGAGCACTGGGAATGCGTGTGTTTGTAACTTGAACGGAATCTTGAAAAAGGGCCCGAATCAAGAGACACAGATCCAAGATGGTCGTAACTCACCATTGCTTGAGTACAATGAAGTATGGGCATCTTTCAGAAGCCAGTCTTCATACCGGCTGGAGGGACGGCTCAATCGCATCCTTCGCCAATAGGAATGCGATGACCGCGTGCACGACAGACGCACATTCGGAAACACTGAAGTGTAACGAATAGCGCTGAGCATGGGCGCCAGACGAACTGAATCGTCTAGCCGAGTCTGCTAGCACGGAGGAACCGGATTGATCGGTCGGGAGCACCATCTAGCGTTACTATGGACAGATGCAGGGGGACCAAGGGTACCACAGACGTACTCAGAGTGAGGCAGCGAGGTAGGAAAAGTGACCCAGCTCGGAAGGCCCGAAGGCGGCCCCTAAGCGGGGTCTGAGTGTGTAGTGCAACTCTTACCTGTCTCTACATGACAGCAGAGAGTGTGTGAGAAGGCGTGACCGGGTCCTCGAACCGCACCCAACTGCCGGCTGGCGATACAAGAGGTAGCTGAGGGGTGCAAGGTTTAAAAGGGTCGCACACCACAAGTCTGGCCCTCTTGGGACCCAGGAACAGAGGAAATTGCTCTTTCTTTGAAAATGTAGGTACCACTGGCTCCGCTTTTATGGGAGCCAGCGGTGGAACAGACACATACACAAACAAAGACTCATCCCGGCCCTTCACCGGGGGGAGGGAGTGGATCGGTTACCATCTCCAAGAGCTCTCTCCTCCATCCCTGAGTGGCCCGCTCAGGAGTGCTTGCACTTACGCTTACTGGGCTTGGCAGTGCCTGGAACTGGCTGGGCGCCCTGTCCGCGGCCGGGTCCACGCTGAGGCTTGGGTGGAGGCTGCTGCGATGGCTCAGCGGGAGCAGAGGCGGAGGCAGACGGAGGCAAATCATAAATGACAATCCCAATGTATCGGCTACTAAAATCACCAACAATTAAGATTAAAATTAATTAACTTAATTAACAATTAAGACTTAAAACAGCAATCTCATGCACGTGGCGTTACTGGAACTTTCAGTGGGACAGGGTTTTAGGATCAGAGATGAGAACAAAATAAAGGTTTTTGGAAAAACATCATGGGCCTTCTTGCAAAAAACTTAGTTTTCATTCTAAAACTGTGTATGCACAAAAGCTAGATTTTGCATACTCACAAAAGTTTTTAGATTTATAAAACCATGTGTGCACCAGAACCTTCCGTAGCTTGCGATCACCGCTGCACTCACTGTAACACACCAGCACTGGTAGAGTTTTCCAGAAGAACACAGACACACTCGCTTGTTGTAGACAACAACACTCTTCAGAGACATCAGAAGCGAAAAGAAAACTGGTGCATGCATCCACTTCCGTATTTATACCCGCGCTGCAGGGCGGAGCGTGTGATGCAATTCACGCACGCCAATGTGCATTGGCTCGTTTTAACAATACTTGAAGATGACAGGCTCCCTAAGCGTGATCCCAATCAGTCGACACATCGACTATGTCGAAAGTGAGCGACTGAAAGGGAACCTTGATGTATGGTTGTGAATCTTAGACCCTTTATTGAAGACAAGAAAAGTTTAAACGTTTTTCACATGTAATGGTTGTGGTGCATTCTTGGCAGCAAGTGGACCAACCGAGTTACAAACAAAGAGGTCTTGGACAGTGGTAACAACCCAAACTTGTTCATGCTCCTTAAGCAGAGTTGACTTTGCTTGCTGTGCCTTGTCTACTGACTGAAACATGGGAGGATCATAAAAGAACTTCTCTGTGGAGAGCTAGTCATTGGAAAGACAGCTCAAGGATACCCTCATCAATGCTTCAAGGGTGTCTGTAAGAGAGATATGGAGGTACAAGTGGGTCCAACAACATTTTCTTGCTCCTGCAACAATGGTCTGCACTCAAGCAACAGTGGGAGTGGCAACCTCAAACTGAACACAGGTAGATATTCTCATCTCTCTACCCTCTCTCCTAGAACCTATTTGCCCGGATTCCATATACTGTCGAGACAGACAGATTATTATCAGTAAACACTACATAGGTACCTAAAAGATACTTCCTGGAGTTTTCTGAGAATGCTTATCTAAGCATAATAATCTAATTTTGTATATTTCTTTCAGATGGTCTAAGCCCCCTACTAGAAAGGTCTTAGTCTTACTCATATTCCTGCAAAAGCACAGCCACCAGGCCAGAAAGGTTGGCATTTAATCTCCATAACAAGGTCTTTGGCCAAAACTGGTGCTGAAACCAATGCATATTAGCTCTAGTTTATTCTTCTTTTAGTTTCACATTCCATAGTCATAAATTAAGAGAGATACATTCTTGCAGTCTTAGTACACTTTTTTGATGCCTTTTTTTTATCTGAAATAGATTTTTTAAGGTCTTTAAGGTTTAACTGGACCTTTAGGAGTGGATCGCAGAGGGCCAAACCAGAACATGATATCTACTTGTAATGCGTGGCTGCTATAGTAATCGCATAAAGATGGGGAATACACAGAAACAGGCTTTAATAAAATAATCCACAGGATACAGGTCTGAATAACAGGGGTAACACATACACATAGTAAGTACGACACCAGACAAAGGAACATAACTAAACTGGGAGTATACATAGACAGGAACTAATGAGATAATTAATAAGACAACAGGTGAACGAAATGATAATCAAACAAGCTGAGAAATTAGGTCAAACAAACAGGCAAATAAGGAAGACAGAACCAAAACACAATGAAACATGACCAAAACAGAAAATAACCCTGAATGTACTCTGTTCATAATAAAATAAATAAATAAAAATAAATAAATAACAACCATATTTTTCTTGGTGTGAATGGGCTTTAATAGATACACGAGCCATGCCCCTCTCAGATGTAATAAAAGCAGGAGAGTTATTTTGGTGTGTTTTGTCAGGCCACAATGAAATATAGAGCTGAGTATTATCAGCATAACAGTGAAAACTAACTCCATGTTTTCTAATGATATCTCCCAAGGGTAGCATGCAGAGGGTAAAAAGCAACGGTGCTAGTACTGAGCCTTGCGTTACTCCATGTTGAACTTGTGATTGATGTGATACCTATTCAGTTACTGCTACAAAGTCTATTTAAAAGAATGTTGTGGTCGATAGTGCCAAATGCAGCACTAAGATCCAATAACACTAATAAGGAGATAGAGAGATAATAGAAAGATGACAAGAGGAAATCATTTGTAACTCTCAGTCAGGAGCCAGGAAGAGTTTTTTTTTTTATTATTCATTGAACAAAACAACCAAAATAACAACAACAACAACAACAACAACAACAACAACAACAACAACAAACATAGCAGCTTGTACAAAGGACGAGACCAATGTAATATACACAAATACAAAAAAAAAAAAAAAAGTCAGCAAATTCTGTATACTTATAGGTTAAAGGTAATATAATAATTTTTATTAAAACATTTTTTACACATTCAACTTTTTTTCTTGTGATGTTGTGGAGTGAAAGAAGATTGGTAGATAGACATCAAAACAACTTAAAACAACAACAACCACAATAATAATAATAATAATAATATCATAATTTTGGCTAGACCAGCCATTAAAATGATTGCAGACACATATGATTCTGTTGGTGCGGCAGCCATTACACCACCACCAGTGAGACCTCAAAGAGGCAACAGACCTCAAAGACATCAACCCCAACTTCCGATTCATCTGGGTGTGACCCAGACTAGGTGAGATTGTTCATAAAGCAATCTTTAGTGGTATAAGTGATAGTTCTACCATATTTGTAACAAGGAGTTGGTTTTCGGGCCTTGGCTAAATGGAGTATACACAACAATAGACAATGATCTAAGATTTCAATGAGGGGGTCTGACACATGTTGTCTAACTCAAATTGAGTTTAGACTGTCAATAAATGACAATCCCAATGTATCTTTTTTTTTTTTTTAATCTACATAGCTATTAAAATCACCAACAATTAAGACTAAAATTAATTAACTTAATTAACAATTACGACTTAAAACAGCAATCTCATGCACGTGGCGTTACTGGAACTTTCAGTGGGACTGGGTTTTAGGATCAGAGATGAGACTAAAATAAAGGTTTTTGGAAAAACATCAGGGGCCTTCATGTAAAAAACATAGTTTTCATTCTAAAAGTGTGCATATGCACAAAAGTTTTTAGATTTATTAAACCATGTGTGCACCAGAACCTGTGCAAAATTCCCTTTATAAAACCCAGTCAGCGGAAGATTGTGCGTACATGCATCTCCACCCCGTCTCCTCCCCAAAATAACCATATACCGTGCTCACAACGCCTAGTTTTACTATGCATAAGGTCATCTGCATATCATTTCCATGCATATTCCATCCATGTGTTACCATATTCAATGGTACAAGGCATTAAGAAAATATGAGATACAGACTATGTGGCATCACATTACATTGCTAAAAATCATTCAGTATTCTCTCCTTGTTTTAGAATAAATAAAATAGTTTTAGAATAAATAAAAAATTTTCAGAGAAAAGTTATTCTCCAAATAATATTTAATTAGTATTTAATTACTTTAAACAAATTTTTGCAATTTTGCCCATAAGGTAAACATATTTTAGGATGTTTATATATTTTTAATGGAAACAGATAGGCCTAAGTTTTTGCAGTGTAAATAATTGTACAACTTAGCGCTTTGCTGACACGTCGTTGCACTAACAAAACATTTAAAAAATAAAACGTGCATATCTTACCGTTTCCTACTGTCTGTCTGTGCACGACATGACACCAACAGCACAGCTGCGTTCAGCAGAGTTTGTACAGTAGGCTACTGTGTTATCGGACTTATTCAAACCGGCCAATGGGCGGTTCGATCACCGAGCGAGTCCTTCGGTGTCTGTTGTCATTATGTCGTCTTGTTGCTAAGCCATCTGCTTAGACGGAGTCAAGTGCACATCATTGATTATTATCAAAGTCCCTTTAAGTCATAGACAGTAAAAGAAATGGACACAGCGACCCCATTGGATTCAACGGAGACAAAGTGAAGCCAATTAGAAACTCTTACTTCCTGGGGGTCGAGCGTACTGCGCAGACTCAAACTGAGCTTGACGACGTAAATGTGACGTGAGCAAACCGTCTGTCTTCTAGTAGCTGTGCCAACAGAAATCTGAATCATTCCCTTCCGAGACTTGCAGAGACGGAGAGTGTGAGTAGGAGCTGTCCATGAGCTAGGAGCAGGAGAAACTTTTAGTAGGTGTTCTGATTAATTACTTTGTCATTTTGCCTCCACGTCCTCCCGATTGCCCGCGAGCTTCTCCTCCTGTCCATACGGTAATTTCCTACTGTGCGACAGAGAGTCGCGTGACTATGACGCAATCGTTAGCCTATTTTTACAAAAATTGCTTCTACGGGGCCATAACGTAAGCTACAAGGTAATGAAGCCTTTTATACATTTTCGTGTTTCTTTAGAAATAAATAATGGACAAATGGAGTCTTTAAACGCCTCAGATGTGAAGTTATTCGCTGTCAAAGTGACGCCAAAATGAATGGGAGTCAATGGGATGCTAACAGCAGGTGGGGGTCCGCTAGCCAATGGCGGCGCCCGGGGGTACCTTCAAAATAATAGAAATCCATGCCCCCCTGCTTTAAGTCAATCCATTTCACTTGGCGGCCATCTTTGAAACGCCTCTCGGGCATGCAAGTGCAGCTCCTATCTTTTTCAATGAGGAAACGTAAAATTCTCCAAAACGGTTCGCCAAGCTTACGATTACATTTTTATATTTGAAATCACCAATGAAATCTGATAACAACTGTCTCATAAATTTTGTTTCTAAAAGCTCGAATCATGACAGAAAACGAAAATTTTCAGGCTGGATCAAGTTAATGCGCATGCGCGTCTGACTGACTCCGGAGCTTCTAACGGCAGCTGTAGTGACGCGATGACTTTACCAATCGCCGATTGGCTCTTATTTAGAAGGCGGGACTTATTCCGCCATATTGAGCGTTGCACTTTTTCCCATTCAAAGCAATACGGAGACGCGTCTTGTGTAATTAGTCTTAGTTATTATTTGCGAGAAAATATTTTCTCAGAACATCTGCTATTTAGAACACAAATTAAAGAGGAATAATCATGCGCCAAGCACTCACTGTAGTTAAAACATCAAAACACTAAAACACAGCATGCCACAGGAAAAGTGTTCAAAAGCAAGCACATTCACTACAAATATTTTTATATTTGTAAAAAAAAGTTGTAACTTTTGGATAGTAATTTGAAAATTCAGTAGGCTACTTAACTCCATTAATGAGAGTGGAATATTAAATCTAAATTTGTATATCAGATGTAAAACAGAGTTTAAATCATTCTGTTTCCTTCATTACTTCGCTCACTCCAGTAAAAGAGTGCGTTCGCACGGTCTAGTGATCATACACACATATTTACTATTTTTTTATACCGATATGTGCATGGAAAATTGCTTACGCACATTTCAATGCCTTTTTTGTGCGTACGCAACATTTATACATCAGGCCCCAGAGGTGGATTTGGCATGGACAGAAACATAGCTATGTAGAAAAGAACCTCATCCCCACTGTAAAGTGTGGTGGTGGACATTTAATTTTGTGGGGCTAATTTTCTTGGACAACTGGACAACTTGTTAGGATATACTGCATCATAAACTCCATCGAGTACCAGCAGATAATATATCAGCACCTGACTGACCCTGTCAGGAAGCTTAAACTATGCAGTGGTTGGATCTTCCAGCGTGATCAATGGACAAAGATCCAAAGCTCATTTAAAAAAACAACAACAACAACAACAGAAAGGTTCACTGACAACAAATTAAGGTTTCCCCTGACCTGAACTCCATAAAAAAACCTGTGGGATGGGCTGAAGAAAAGAGTCCACAAACATGGACCTCCGAACCCTTACAAAAAACAAGTATACTTTGGGCCCTATCTTGCACCCAGCGCAATTGACTTTGTACACCGACGCATGTATCATTCCTATTTTGCACCCGACGGACTTTTCCCTCTACGGACACACGTCGGTTAACTAAGAAATACACTTGTGCTTCCCGGGGCGGTTCAGCGCAAAGAGGAGGCGTGTTCCGGCGCAAACGTTCCCTCAAGCTATTTTGCAGGTTTAGAAAACAATTCCGCCACTGACTGAAAAAAACTAGTTTAAAGTGTCATTCATATGCTATTTTAAGGGCGCATGCTTGGCCATAATCAATGTAGTGTGTGCACAATGCACATACACTTTGATTCTCTCTTCTACACAGAAGCAGCAGTTTTCATTTTTGCAAATCATACATTATTACGATAGATAGATAGATAGATAGATAGATAGATAGATAGACAGTTTATTATAAAGGAATACATCTAGCTTACACATTTACCCAAATTATCATACGACTGTTTAACCGAAGTTAATTTGGGTGTGTTTCTCCATCCCCAACGTCACTTCTCTGTGTTTTACGGCCCTGACGAGAACGTCGGTCTCCTTGGCTGTGAACCGCTCCTGGCGCGCGCCTGGCAAATCCGCCATTATAATAGGAATCCGCTATAGAACAAGCGCGCCTGCTCTTAAAGGGAATGTGAGATGACGCTCTGATTGGTTTATTTCCCGTTACGCCCAAACCACACCTAAGAATAATGAAGCTACTTCAGGCCAACCCATTTTAGATTTGCGTCGGGCGCAAGAGTCATTTATCCCGCCGGTATAATAGCAACAGCGCCCAAGACCCGCCCACAAAGTTACTTGCGTTTCGCGCTTGATACTTGCGTTTCAGATCGTTAAAATGGGGTCCCTAAAGTTCATTTTATTAAGTATACTTAAGTAAAGTTCTAAAGTAGGGGAGAGCGGGGCACAACCTGACACTTTTTGACTTTCTCAGCTTGTTTAAATCCACTTGGGGTTCAGAGTATTTATTTTTTCCAACATTAATTTCACATGTGTAGTACAATTATGTGGTTTTGTTTCATTAATACATACAGTGTATACTTTTTTCTTAATTTAGCCTACCCCGAAAGAATGGAAGTAAAATGTGACAACATGCCCTACCTAACCATAGACTGTAGCTGTAACATGTGAGAGGGACATTGTAACATGACCATATGACATCTTAAAATGTTATCTGATCTAAAAAATAAATAAATAATTTTTTTAATTAAAATTTTGTTTTGTTTTGATTTTGACAATAAACACACTGCAAAACACAACTATATAGCACAGTTCAAAATATAATTAAATTAAATAATTTCTGAACATTGATTCTCATTCTTTATTCACCTCTTTCTCATGGTTTCTCAATAGTTTTTTTTTTTTGTTTGTTTCTCAATGGAATGCATAAGTTGTTATGTGAATTATATCGCTAACATCATAGAAGAGCATAGTTCTAATAGCGCACCTCACCTGCACAACTGGGATTTAAATCCTGCTAGTGTCTTCTGCTGATTAGATCAGCATTAAAGAACTATCTCAATGGCTAAATAACAGATTGGAGACCAAAATATTTTTTTCATTTTATATAAACACTAAAAACTGAAATAAAAAAATTATTTCAGTAAGAAAATGGTTAAATAAATGTTCAGTGATATTTTCCAAAGATCTTTGAATTTTAGCGTAATTTTTTTTCTCTTTATAATGTTGACATGGCAACTAGTAAATACTCTAAGTTTTGTCATGATGGCATGTGTGGAAACATTTAAACCATGTTACAAAAAGGTCCGCTTTAGGTTGAGCCCCGCTCACCCCTATATTAAAATGATTATTAGTAAAGTATATTTTTTTTAAGTATATTTTATGTAGTAAGTATACTAATATCAATGTACTAGAGGTATAATTGGAGGGGCGTTGCTATCTGCTGTGCCCCAGTAAATCTGAAGTTTGAGTTTAACAATTTATTTTATTTGTCAGTGTATTTAATAGAAATTATATTATAGGGTAATAGAAATGATCTATTTGCAACGAGGTAATAAAACCATCAACGCTTGTAAAAGCAACGCAGTTAAACCGAAAACAGAAGCTGACCCGCGCGACGGAAATCCATGTCAGCGCGCGTCTGTGTTTCCTAGCAACTGCAGCGAGCGCACATTTGAGCACACCGAAGTCCGGTCAGGTGTTGGCACTAAGGTAGGCTATGACATAGACATAATAAATACATAGACGCCCTATTGGCCGCTGGATCGTACGTCAACGGCGCCGGCGCGCCGCCATACTGCGGAGGGCAACTTTCCCATACCTCTCATAACGAGAATTGAGAAAAATGCCTATTTCGTGTGCTGCTTGGGGATTTACAAATCGCCACACAATTGAAAACAGGTCTCAGGGAATTACCTTTCTCAAGCAAAACTGAAAATTTGTTTTTTGGTTGCATTTCATTTACTATTTTTATTTTCAGAGGAGAAAGGCCGCGAAATTTAAAAATACTACTGTTATTGTGTCACGAAATGTAGTTTTAAGAGTTTTTCAGTCGACAATGTAGTTGGTTAAAGCTCAAATCTGTGGTTTATTTATAAAGACAGCGCCTATTTTAAAATGTTATCTGACGGTTTCGGAGTTGTGAGATCCAGCGATCACCGGGCGCTCAGCGCTCATGTACCCCGCCGAGAACAGCCTTACCTCGGCTATAGTGCTTCTGACGTTCGCCGCTTGATCTGATGTCTTAAACATGAGCGATCTTTAGTCTCATTAATCTATAATTTGTTTCTTGGCAAATTGTTTTGGCTGAGGGCAAAGTGAAGTTTCATAACTTTATATATTTAGGCTATTTAACTTTAACGTTGTAGCCTGCTGTGTGTTTGACTGAATAACCGTTTACTGTATTTATTGGCTTGTATAGCTTCTTATACATTTTAAAGACTATTTTTTTATTGTCTATATATTCTGTAATTGATATTTCATATTCTTTTGCTATTATTATAGTATTATACATAAACTATATGCTATTATCAATAGGCCTATATTATCATTATTGTATAGTACTTATGATATTATATAATTATACTTTTCATTACTATTTTATTTGCTGTATACTGTTTGTTTATTTTATTGACTAAACTATTTACTATTAGCCTACTTCTCTCTTTATCTTATATTTACTATTTGCATTGCACTGTAGTACCATATCATATGTATTACCATAAAGGATCCATCAGTTATCTTTGTTATTGCTAAAATCGGGTCAATGACAGAATAGGGTAGAGTGGGGGAAAACGCCCCCCTGGGGTAAAACGCCCCCCACCTGTTTTTCCCAAAATAACCACTAAAAGTAGTCAAGATAAATTTTTACTGTTGCTATGCACTACGTTGATAACGGGGATATACAAATCTCTACGGAGAAGCTGACACCAGCGACACATTTGAAGAGAAGAGGATTACAGGGTAAATGCTATAATTTTCAGATATTAGTAAATAAGTGTTTAAGAGAATATTGTTCTGCAGGATATCACAGTGATGTATGATAGATGAATAGTGAAGTCTGTAGTTTGAGATCATACATTATTTATAAGGAATATAATTATATTTTAAAAATTAAACATTTTTTTAAAAACTCATAGCTTGTGGGGTAAAACGCCCCCTACGCTGAGGGGTAAAACGCCCCCCCCCTGGGGGCATAGTTTCTCTATCATAATTACTATAATAAAATATTTCTGTCTATCAAATCCTTTGTTTTACACTTAATGCAGTATAACTAGGTGGTAAAATCTAAATATTTGAACAAAACATGAAAAAATTACCTCAAGTGAGCATTAACTAGCTAGCTTGCTAGCAAAGTTAGCTCACTGATGGAAGGTAGTTAAATTTGGCTATTTTGGACATTGCTGAAATAAATATTAATATATATACATGTTGATACATTACTTGCCTTTTACCTTTAGAGATTAAAAACTATTGTCTGTTAATTTTGCTGTTGATCTATGAAGCAAACTGGTTGGTAAGAAAGGGGGCATTTTACCCCACCTTGGGGGGCGTTTTACCCCACCACTGGGGCAATACGCCCCCTTTGTACAAAAATATTTTCAGTGAAAATACTAATTAATTATGAAGGCTGAGCAATTTTAATATTTGGTGAATAACTCCTGCCATAGTCACTCAAAACCGGGATGGCAATTCTAGTCACATTTATGTTTTGTTTCACTGTAATGTCACATTTTCCTTAAGGGGGGCGTTTTCCCCCACTCTACCCTATGCTTTTTCCACAATAAGAAAACTTTATTTAATTTAATGTGAAAATTAAATAATATCTCAGTATGGGGGTGTTCACAATTCTTATCCAAGAATAAAAAGCCAAATACATGACAAGCTTGACAAGCTGAGCTTTGGCCATTCCTTATTAAACGTTTTTTTTATATATATATAAATCTAACTATCGAGATTTTAAATAACTAGAGATTGAACTTTTTTATACACCACATACAAACCACTGAAATCGGTTGATAAATGTAATTTTATTTGGTTTTTATCCAGAAAACCGCAGCTCACCTGTTCATTTGCATTTGATTACAGCGCAGTCTTGCCCTCCGCAAAATGGCGGACGCGTTGACGTATCGCAGCAACGGTTCAAAGCGGCCAATAGGGCGTCTATGTATTTATTATGTCTATGGGCTATGAAAGCATGACGAAACAAAAGTTTGTAAATAATACAAATAATCTTATTTTTATTCATTATTGGCTTCTGTAGATGGACATCAGAAATGTCTTTGTACGAAGTAGGGACAGGGAAGCAGAAGGGAGAGATGATGAGTTTGAGGGAGGTAAGACTTGATAAACAATTTACATCATCAGACATGCCCCCGAACCCTCCTAAGTTACCCAACTACCCAGCCTGGTGTTTTTGAAACAAACGCCCCTGCCTGCAGCACTGTATAGCACAGAAAATAAACACATTGTTGTGTTCTGTACTGCTGTCTTTGATTGTTTGTGATAACAATGAATCATTCTTTCGGATATGAAATTTATATTTAATTGACCTATTGGTAAGCCACGGCCTCCTTAGTTACTGTTGCTATCTCAGACAAAGAATGGGGGACCTGTGCCCCAGTAGAGCTTTATGTCTAGCAACTCCCCGTGTACTGATTCAATACTAATTGAGACTAAATTGGCCCACTTTTTAGTTTACAAATAAGTTTTTCGTTTGTACTGCGTCTGCAACTATACTACAAGTTAACTTATAGGTAGCCTATACTGATAGTTTACTTGTCAAATACTTGTAGAATATTTTTTGTTTATAAAGTACACTTTGAAGTATACTCTCAGTAAACAACTAGTTTAGTAGTTTTATACTGCAAGTATACTTAAGTTTTATTTCAGTGAACATAACATCATGCTTATGGTTTACTATTTATAAATTATTTTTGCACTCTAAGTATGCTACCTGTTCCTATTTAGGTAATTTTTTTATATTTGAAATATACCTTTAACTGTACTTTAACTCTTTCCATTTCAAAAACATTTTATTCTAACTTCATGTATCCTTTTTTTATCAACACTTGAATACGTGTAAGTTTCATTAAAAAAATCTACATTTTAAACAAAAAGCTGAGAAAATTGCATTTTTGTCAAAGACTACGTCCGGATCGGATTCCGAACAATGATTAAAACATATATGGAGTAGATCGAGTTCATCAACACCCCTAAAGCTTCACAGTTGTTAAAGGGTTAGTTAACTAAAAAAATTAATTTCTGTCATTAATTACTCACCCTCGTGTCATTCCAAACCCGTAAGACCTTCGTTCATCTTCTGAACACAAATGAAGATATTTTTTATGAAACCCAAGAGCTTTCTGACCGCCCAGACTGCAACATTATTACCACTTTCAAGGCCCAGAAAGGTAGTAAAGACATTGCTAAAATAGTCCATGTGACTACAGTGGTTCAACCTTAATGTTATGAAGCGACAACATCAAGAATACTTTTTGTGCGCAAGACCGCCCCAAAATTACGACTTCATTAAACAATTTCTTCTCTTCTGTGTCAGTCTCTGATCTATTCACGTTGTAAACACAGAGCAGCTCTTCCGGGTTCTACGTCAGAACGCCGGCTCAGTATTGGCCGACTCCTGTGTCAACACTACATCCCTACAATGGAGCCGATTTATTATTTACAATTTTTGCCTTATGAATTTGTTCTATACACCATTCTGTCCACCTTATTTTTCGGTGTGGAAGTAAGCGATTTTGTTTGGATGTGAAAGACTTCCAATCCATTAGCTGCAATACTGTAGGTAGATAACCAGAAGAATAACGTAGTGAAGTAAAAACTATTTATGCAGTAAAAATATTTGTGCTACAAACCAGTGTGTTTATGACTATTATGATAATACATTTAAATAATATGATAACAAATACTTGTTTGTAATGTGATGATAAACTGTGTAAAAAAAACAAAAAAAAAAAAAAACAGTCAGCCTAAAGGTGCAGTAAGTGATTTCTGAGAAACACTGTTGATCTTTGAAATCATCCCAAATAACCACACCCCTCCCTTTATTTCTCTGCCCCCAAAATGCACACACATGCAATGCAAGAGTAGATGTCTCTTTATCATAGCTGAAGCGAAGCAAAATAATGCTTAAAAATAAAATAAAGCATTGATTGAATGAATGACAAGGAATAACAAAACTGAACATACAGTACACAAGAGTATATCCAAGCAAGAGTTTGTTGTTTGTCACCAGCAGCACAAAATTATGCCAATATGCCTTGCCAATAAGATAACGTGTTGATTATATGCCTGCGGTAACTCACAAGTGCAAGGAGTGCTAGCAATAAGATCACATCAGCAGTGTGGTCATTCTTAAATTGAACTTTTGCCTGTATGATTTATATTCAGTTTTGGACTGCCGCTTTGAACTTGAGCACGCGAGTACAGAACATCCATTGTGCGATCAACAGTCAACAGTAACCTGCGCGTACAGTTCCTCTGGAGCAGCCTCCCCCATGTGCACAGATAAATTAAAAAATAATGTGTAAGATAAATCATTTATAATTAATAGCTCCTGCAATATATATAAAAAAGATTTGTCAATTTTGATTGAATGGTGTCTTTAATATGTTTATTCCAAATAATTACTGTTTTGAAGGCACTTGAAGTTAAATTCACTGTTGTAATGCTTGTAATTACAAGGAACATAAAAGTTATACCATGTCACCATTCTAAAATCTACAAACAGATTGACATTGATGAGATCAATGAGATTGACTGACAGAATTAAATGATGACTGATACGCCTCAAAGCTTTGCTTAATTGAACATTAGCTAAGCATGTTAATAATTGCACCTCTATCTCAAGACAGAAAGCAAAAAAGGGTTTCAAGTTCACCAGCAGAAGACAGGGGGACAAGGACCAGCTGCTCAGTATGGTTGTGTGAGATGGCAGCCTGAGAGTCCACCGGGAGAAACTGAAGAAATCTTAAAACAGAAAGAAATAAAGAAAATCTTAAACAAAAATAGAAAGAAATAAAGAAACTCAACAGCAACAGCGCTGTAACTTATTCTCTATGTAAAGATGATAGACAGTCATGACAGTAGGCATCACACTGAAGGCTTAAATGAAAAGATCAAAAATTTCAAACAAAGGACCAGAAACCAAGTGGAAATAACAAACAACAACAACAACAACAACAACAAAAAACAACAACAAAATAATAAATATTTATTATTGTTAGGGTTTTTCTGAAAGTTACACTGAAAAGTTTAAGTTTTTTTCTGAAAGTTTTACTATGCTATCGCCCAGCTTTAAACTGCTAATTGTGGACAATTAGGCATGTCCACACAATTAGGGTTATGCCCAATACAGTCACAAAATGGCTGTAATGAGCGCACAACAAATGAATATCACTAAGTCTTTAATTATGAATCAAACCAGGAACACATAGAAGATAACAGGAACAACAATTCAAAGTTCAAACACAACCACATTAACATTGACGATACTGGACACTGAACAGAATTAACTCAAGGCTTGAATACAAAGGGAACGTAATCAGGGAGAACAGTAATAGCTGTGTGAAAATGTCTAGGTTACTTATGTTACCACCGTTCCCTTAAGGAGGGAACGGAGACATTATGTCAGAAGTGAACTGCAGATTGGGATCTCGCCTGAGAGCCCAATCACCTTTGAGTGTAAACAAAACAAGCCAATGGACATTAGGTCAGCCGGAACCGGGAACACTTCCTATAACACCCGATGTACTCGTTACATCATAAGAAGAATGGCATCTACGCTAATGTTAGTCTTTCTGATGATTCCGAGGTTTACTGTAATCAGCTGGATCCAGGCCATATCCAGACCAGATGGAGGACCTGCGCCTAGACACGACCACAACGCATGATGTAGTCAGCCGGATCCGGTTGTCAGGGTGGGTGTCAGCAGAGATTGTGTCAACTAGACTCTCATCGAAGGCCTCATCGACACAACAGCCATCAGCACTGATCCTCAACAAACCCGTCTCCATCCCGGTGTGATGACTCTAATCTTAAACCAGATGGAACTGGATAATATTCTGATTGTTCCAAACCAGTCTGACTTCTGACCTATAATGCAGCCTGAATCATAATCATACACTGTTCGTTCATTGGCCAGAGGAGAACTGTCCCCCCGACTGAGCCTGGGTTCTCCCAAGGTTTTTTCCTCCATTCTCCGACCTGATTCCACCTTTGTTGCCATTGGCTTGGCTTGCTTAGTAACTTGGGGACATAAAATTTAACATTTAATTTAATATTCAACAATAATATTGATCTGCCTGCATTGACACTATTATACAAGAACTGAACTGAGCTGGACAATGACATCACGGTTTACTCCAGAGCAGCTATATAAATATAAATTAACTAAATTAATAACTTTAAAAAAAAAAGAAACATCACTGAACTTACTTAAGCTGGACTGTGACACTATTTTCTTCTGGAAACAAACTTTTTTGCATTATATTCCTGTTATCTCTGTAAAGCTGCTTTGAAACAATCTGTATTGTAAAAAGCGCTATATAAATAAATGTGACTTGACTTGACATTGGCGAGTGAGATTTGCAAAGCGGGTATGAATGGAATCGTGCTGAACTCACCCCTTCAACCTTTGCTCTGAGGAGCTGAGATGATGTCCCAGCCATTTAAGTGGTGGTACAGCAATTATGGTGATGGAACGTAATGTCTCTGTTCCCTCCTTCAGGGAACGGGAGTTACATTAGTAACCTATAGACCTTATGCACCAGAGAAACAAGGGCGCCGCCATCTTTGGAATATTGTCTTTGAACTTCCGTTTTGCGGTCGCTCTGTATATTTATATGGCATTTCTGTCCAGGAGTAATTAGCTTTTTGAGTGGATTTACTTAATGTAAAGTTAACGAAAGTTATCATGAGGACTGTAATGTTTAAAGCAGATGACTTAACAAATGTAAATCGACCGGGAAGATTTTAAAACGAGCCGTTCATTAATAAACACGCAAATCGCTGTGAAAATACAGACCGGAAGTCAAAAGACAATGAGCGCAGCGCTGAAAAGGGGCGGAGCTACATAAGGTCTATACGTTGCCTATTAGTCAGTCACGTTCGACGTTGCGTCAGAAGTGAACTGACGAATTGGGATCCCTGCCAAAGCGCCACAATTGGTGCCCCTTCCAGCGCCTAATCCCCCCGCACCTGCTGGGGCGGAGAAAGGACAGGGCTTTAACGCAGAGAGATTATCACTGCTGTTCCTTCTTACCCACACAGTGAGACTATTTGAATAACACTGGGAAAGCGTACTTATTCTAAACACAAGTGGATGCTAAGGAGACCACATCCTGCCCATAGGGAGGTAACATGTGGAGTTACACATATGGACTGACCATTAGGGCAGTGCTACAGATGGAAGGTATCTGCCAAGGGAAAGACACAGGCTTGCCGACAGGTAAGCCATACTGTGGATGAATATACATGTGGGATCACCCGTAGGCGAATCACAACACATGGGCACCTAGTCTTGCACAGGGGCTGACCTTCTGGGCAATACACACGAGTGCTAGACTGAGCATTTGACAGCTCTGCTGCATCTGACTTCTGAGGGTGCTGGAAGAATCTCCATGCAGGGTTCGCCAGGTAGGAAACTCATCTATGGCGCATATAAACGCACATATCCCGTTCTAAGAGGGGAGTGGCGCTGCAAACGCGACACAGAGCGGGTCCCCCCCAATGACTAGCTACTTGTAGCCAGTACATGAGAGGACACATGCTCTACACAGAGATTGTAAAACCTTGCAAATGTGTTGGGTGTCGCCCAGCTTGCATCTCTACAAATATCTGTCAGAAAGTTGCCGTGCGCCAACATCGCAGCTGAATGCTTGCTTTTTTTTTTACCACAGGGGGACGGATGCCCTTGGCACATCCTCGACAGTGTTGCTGAAAAGGCCACCTTGTAAGATGGGAGCATCAAGAAAGCGCACTTTGTTGACATCTTGCACCACTTCAAGGTTTAGCCAGGGGGTGCTTCTGCCCGAGCAAAGCATGGCTAACAACTCTGAATCCGATTCAGTATGAGAAAACACCAGTGAAGCGGGAAGCTCAGCGTCATCTTCATCTCCAGAGCATAATTGCCCTCTCTCTGATGCAGCTATCGACAACTGATCTTCATCCAGAGCGGCGAATAATGTGCTCAGTTGCAGTGATAACCCATGTCTTTAAAAAGACGCTCGCCACTAACTTGATCTTTTTAGGGAAAAAGCTTTTAGTGCTGAAGTGCACAGGGATGGTCGGCTCCGAAAGGATGGAAACGCTCGGCTCCGAAGCAAAAGCTGAATGGGTGAGTTCAGCACACTTCCATTCATACCCGCTTCACAGAGTGTGGTTTGCAATGCAAATCTCACTCCCTGATGTTCATTGGCTTGTTTCGTTTTCGTCACACTCAAATGTGATTGAGATTTGAAATCCCAATTCGTCAGTTGTCTCTGACATAATATTGAACATGACTGACTGATATGGAACTAATTAACAGCCAGGGAAACTAACTAGGGAGGCAGGCAAAACAGAAACGGAACACAGGGAAAAAGAAACCATAACAGACTATATGTGACAATGACAAAGTGAAGTGACGTGAAGTGTAGCCAATACTGTACGTGTACTCATAATTTGTGCTCTGAATTTCCCCCATCCAAGTGCACACACACAGCAGTGAGGATTGAACACACACACACGGAGCAGTGAATGTGTCTAATTAAAAAAATATGGTCATCAGTCAATACCATATCATGTTATGCATGCATGTATACGGCTCTATACTCCAAAGTGCTTGTCACAAATAATTCATATCACATGACTGACCTCAAGGTATTATAAACAAAAACATCATGAATTTTTGTAAAGTTGCTTTAAAGCAATATGTATTTAAAAAAAAAAATGTTTGTATAGAATTGCAGTTGTCTTTCTAACAACTATTCGGTATCTCAACTATGGGAGCGCCTTAGGGGTGACAGACTGTGGAAGCACCACCAATCGTTACAGCGATCAGGGAGTCCCGCTTCCCTGGTATCTAACTCACTGCATCCCGCTGCTATGTCATTCTCACTTTCTTCCACGTGAAGATTGTGGAAGCTGTAGTCACTGATGCATTATTGTATTTACTGCTGAACAGTTTATGAACGAAACCAACCGGTAACGTCGCAAACGCTGTAAATCTTATGTATTGCTGTTAGGAGTGCGTTTGCTAGAGTGGGAAAATGTCTGTGTTAAGGCAAGTTTTTCCACTCATAGGAGAATAAACAGCCTTATCTTCTGATCGATTGATATGAGAAAATAAGAGTTTATTCATAGAAATAACTCTGTATAACACTGCTCTGGGGTGGTAAACCTACATGTCATGATGAACTAAGAGGGTGGCCACTGCTAGAACGGCAGAGAACATGGGGGAAAAGATGCATGTGTTTGTGTGGCTTATGGATTTCGGCGAAAGATCCACATGCGATCTGCATATCATGCTTGGGTGTTAAGCATGCCCAAGCTGCTATATCGAACCCAGATGGCTGCCCTAATTGTTCTGGTTTTCAGACTGAGTTCCAGGAAAGGATACTTAGGGTTGCAGTAGCAGGAAACAAGCACCCATGCTTCCCCTATAGCAGGGGATGATTCGAGGGCAAAACGTTACAGGGAGTGTGATCTCCATCTCAAAGGGAGAAACACATAAATTACTTGGAGCTACTAACAGTGTTGCTAGTGCTAAGCCACTTCATTCAGTTCCTTCAGGGATTTCATGTGTTGGTCAGAACAGACAACACAACAGTGGTGGCTTACATACTGTAAACAGACAGGGGGGTGTATATGCTTCTGACAGCTGCACAGTCTAGCGCAGAGACTAATTGTGTGGGGTAGCACTTGGTTACGATCCACGCATGTACCGAGAATAATGAACAGGGGGTGGATTTGTTGTCCAGGGGAAATCCCATGTACGGAGAATGGACACTCCACCCATAGGTGGAGAGTCAGATGTGGCTGAGATACAGACAAGCTGCCGTAGATCTCTTCACATCACGTGAAAACACGCAGTGCCCTCTGTTCTTTTCCCAAGTGGGAGAAGATGCACCACTGGGTGTGGATGCTCTAGTCCACCCATGGCTTGATGCGTTGCTGTACGCCAGGGGTCACCAAACTAAGGCCCGCGGGCCGACTCAGGCCCGCCACCCCCCTTTGACTGGCCCCCCAGCCCCTCTGCCCCCTACTACTTGAACCGGCCCTATGAGGCAATCCCCAAAAGTCGTCATGGTATGGGCGTCACGGTTTGGTGCATACATTTACACGGAGAATACACGGTATAAAAATAAATAAAACTCGCGTGCAATTTAATTAATGTAATGCGGAACTACTGTTAGATACGCGGATTCTTTAGGGACACCTAATCTGTAGCTCCGCCTTACCTCTGAAGCAGGCTGCGATGTAAATATTGCTATGCTGGAATATGTTGAGAGAGAGGTGTGGGTGCGATCGAAAACTCGTAAAGTGTTTACTTATATTTGTGTGTGTGTGTGTGTGTGTGTGTATGTGTGAGGCGCGGCCGTGATCGGTGTGTGTGTGTGTGTATGAGGCGCGGCCGCGATCGAACAGTGGAAACATAAAAACATGAAACGTAGCAGATTAATTTTCAATTCATTCAGGTACAATTACCAAAAATATCAAGGTATTTTTATTAATGAACTAATTATATAAAACTATTGTCAGTGCACTACAAATAAACTGGTTCTATGCCTTTACTTTATTAATAAAACTTATTTTTTTTTTAAAATACAAGGTTTAATACATTTATTTTTCTTTTGGTGGTCCAGCCTGAGACATGCACAAGCCTTCTGCATTTTTGTTTTGCTTTTCCCTTCATTGTACCGAACTCGTACCGAACCGTGATGTCTTAACCGAGGTATGAACCGAACCGTGACTTCTGTACCGTTCCACGCCTAAAAGAGGGGCTGTTTACACCTGGCCAATTCATGCGTTTTCTCAGATCGGATAGCTATCTGATTTATCAAAACGATTCCATTTACACCTGGTCACTTAAATGTGTTTTTGCGAAACGGATTTAAATCCGATCTTCAATTCCCGCGCTATATGCAGATTTAATGGAGTGCACGTCACGAAAGCAACAGATATGAGCTGCATTTTATTGATCATCAGCTAAAATGTCTAAATCAATGACCGCAATAAGAGAGAGCAGTAACAGCCCTGGTAAGATCATTTCGTTTCTTTACTTTTAATGATGATGACTGTGTGTTAAGCGTCTGCGATTTACTTTCACTTTGATTTGCGATAGTTTGCACGTTGGCTTGATGAATAGATGCTCAGCTGCTCATCTGCGGTGACGCGCGTGTTCCAGTAGCGTCGTCATAACTGGCTATAACATGACATATAGCCTATAACACGCTCTCACACGTTTATATTTTAGCATTTTTGGGAGGAGAACAATTTACATATGTGGTTTCAACAACCAGATGCATTTACACTTGTCCAGTTTCGTCTGGAATGCGGCCCAGACCACCTCCTGAAGTGGTTTGAGCGATCGGATTCAAATCCGTCTCGAATGCGTTTCAGAGGGCATTTACACCTGGTCTTTTCACGATCGGATAGCTATCCGATCTGAGAAAACGCATGAAGTGGCCAGGTGTAAACAGCCCCAGAGAGTGCAGAGTTTTCAAAGAATAGTGGACCAACGATTATTTGTGAAGAATAACTTTAATTAAAACAAAGTGTGAAGACTCGATTACAACTTTTGCAAACCACTAGTAAAGATAAACAAATATGTGCCAGGAATCAAGTGTTGATATAGTAGTGGGGATATAGTAGTGGGGATGGCTGTGCCAGGCTAGTAATCTCTACTACACAATGAGGCCTGCTGGTGGTCATTTTGGTCTGGGTCATACAATTCTATGTTATATAGCTGACCTGGACCCGGCCCCCCATCACAGTCAGGAATGATAATGTGGCCCCCAGAGAAAAAAGTTTGGTGACCCCTGCTTTACTGTATGATCTGTATGATCATAAGCGGAGAGTTTTTGAATGATGGTGTGCAGAGAGACGAATCATCTCATTCTTATGCTCTGTATTGAATGTTCTCTGTTTTCTGCTGGAACTATTAGATAAAGTTAGAGCCTTTTCGACCATAAAGGTCTATCCTTCAGCCATTTCAGCATGTCATGTGGGGTTGGATTCAGGAATGATAAGCCAGCACCCCTTGATATGTCGATTTATGACATGCTCTCCCATCCTCCTTTTGAACCATTACTGAGTATTGGTTTACAGCGTCTTTCTTTAAAGTCAGCTTTACTGCTGGCTCTCACTACAGCAAAGCGGGTGAGTGAATATGCTTTGTCTGTACATTCTTCCTGTATGCAGTTTGCAGCCAAGACCAGTTAAACTGTCTGTGCCTGGTACATGCTCTGCACACTTACGCACAGAGGAAAAAGTGTGTTACGAAAGGGCAGTCAGCTCTCTGTCTCGTGGGCTGACAATTTCAAGGGGAGACCTATTTTGCGTCAGCAGCTCTCTCATTGGGTGGTGAATGCAATTGTAATGTGTTACAAGGACAAAAATGTACAATCTCCACCAGGGGTCCGAGCTCATTCCACTAGAGGAATGGCTACTTCCTGGGCGCTGTTCAGGGGTGTTTCTATTCAGGACATTTGTGCTGCGGAAAGCTGAGCATCACCGCACACTTTTGTGAGATATTATAGATTGGATGTGACCGAGCCATCGTTGGCTCACTCTGTCATGTTTCATGGGTTCACTGACCTCGCTATGTAGCACTTTGCACATGCCTGTTCACTTTAGGGTTTTAATCTAGGCTTATAAGGGCACAGGTTTTACTTTAGTGTCAGAACCAAGTCCACTTGTTGCCACCTTCAATGTTGCGTCTGTTCATACAGCAATACGGGAGTGGTCTATATCCTATAGTGAGATACCGAACATATGTTAGAAAAAGAACGTCTCAAAGGAACCCCTTCCACAGAACGTCTCAGGTTACGACTGTAACCTATGTTCCCTGAGAACAGGGAACGAGATACTGCGTCAGAACGCTATGGGGAACGCCTCCGCGTGAACCGGTGTCTGAAATGCTTATCTAATCACGGCAATCCTATTGGTCAGCAACAGCCTATGACATCATCACTAGTGCGACCCGGAAGTATAAGGAGAGCCTGGAGAACTTGTCAACAACTTATCATCTGAAGGGACTGTTCAGCAGGCATCCCGAGGAATGGCGAAAAGACGTAGTGTCTCGTTCCCTGTTCTCAGGGAACATAGGTTACAGTCGTAACCTGAGACGTTCCCCTTCTGTGGAAGGGGTTCCTTTAAGGGAATATGGCCAGGAGCTCCAAAGGAGTCCCGTCCAGTCACTTTCTGAGGGGGACATGAAGTCAACCCCACATGCCACCAGGGAGACTGACCTGGTCTAATTTAATGACCTAGTCTTGTCAACAACCTGTCTGTTTCCTAAACAGAGTCTCTAACATATTTTGCCTCACTTGTGGAGGCATCCGATAGGGAGGACTGCAGATAGTGGCAGTGATCGCTCACAGACCGGATCATAGAGACGGGCATCATGGAGAGTAGAACTCAGCATAGCGCTTTCTAACTCTTGAGAAGAGGGGAGTAACTCTACCCAATCCTGGATCTACACAGTGCTTCAAAGCCATGTGGAGGCTGGGCACTCTGAAAGGGACCCTAACAGGGGAGCACCTCCAGCTCTAGGGCTGATCTAACAGGGAGGCCTCGTGAGAGTCCTTTGACCTTCCGACCAGATTTATGGAGCTAAATATTCATGCAGAACGATCCTCAGATAGATTCTGGAACACTATACTCAAACCTGAAAAGTATTGACTAGGCTCTGGGCTACTCGTTGGGGATCCACCTTCAAGGGGGCCTGTCAAGGCCTAACTACTTGATAGCGGGACTTTTAGCAGAGCTAGCTACATAAGTCAGGTGCTCTCACAGACATCTCTGTGGGCCTGGTTATACTTATTTCACATTGCCAACAGGCAGTGTACTCAGCAAAAGTGCTATGGACCCTTTAAAGCAAGGGGAGTACAATCTTACGCTACCGGATTATCGAGGAGGCCTACTTTAAGGCCTACATCTTCGAATGTCAAGGGCATCAGCCCAGGCAGTACTTCGGCTCTTAGGGAGCATACTCAACCATCCCAAGTGGGAGGGAGTAACTAATCTGTCTCTACCTGAGCCTGGGTGGTGAAGGGTGATATCATATGAGCTATGGGTAGCAAAGTACTCCAAATAAAGACCCTAACAAGGGAAGTACTATCAGCATGTATTTTTTCAAGACACATTTTACATTCTCTACTAAACCCAAGGAAATGGAGGCCACAATAAGGTATTTATGGAGACCTTTGTAAATTTTAAGGCCTAGCTGGATAAACTAGCTACAATACTCAGCTCTAAAGGGCGAAGGCCTGAGCATAGTGCTTCTTACTTTCTAGAGAGAAAAGGCCTGACAACGCCCATGATATATCTGCATGGGAGGCTTTTTGAATATAGCTTGCTACCTATGCTGCTATCTACCCTGTAACACCACTAGCATTTTTACACCTAGTGCAAAAGGCGGGCCTTGGCTAGACGACTCTTGTAGTAAGAGGAGGCCAGTACTAGGAACAACTAGATTTACAGGAATACCCAATTTCCAATTTCCAAGTTACTAAGCCTAAGCCAGATATAAAGTGACTGAAGTTCAGAGCTATAATCTCAACGACTCTCTAAAGTGAGAGGAGAACTGCTGCTCTAGTATAAGGTGGCTATCAAGGTGGCCCGAAGAGGGCCAATGCTTGACTTTGTAGTTCTATCTGGAGTTTAACAGAGCGGTGGCCTCAATAGAATAACTCCCGATAGGGATGAAAGCCATCTCACACAAAAAGAAATGTCTATTAGGTGCTCGGATGAACGGTGGCCTCACTAGAGAATTTTCCATACAGCCAACGTGTTCACTACTACAGTTTGGCACTACCCATTATATAAGCCTGACGACTCTAACATAAGAGGAGGCCTATGGGAAGGGTATGCATAGCCTACCTATATGGGAACTTCAGGGCCCTAATTTCACCATCCTATGAAAACCATATTTAACACCCCCTTAATACTTCCTAACAGGGGACCGTGGCCTATTATTCAACCTTACTAAAAACTCACGTAAAGGGAGAAGACCTACAGAGCTCAATCTGCTGCCCACAGAGCGATGGCCTAAATGACATTCACAAAATGGAGGCCTATCACCATAAGAGCACGAAAGAGCGGACTTACTACCAAACCCGACGCCAGACCTACAGAAGGGTTCCAAATTGAAGGAATAACTCATAATAGGTCCAGCCTCAGGCTGATACAAGAAGCACTTGGGGTAAGAGATTGAAATGCTTCAAATCTGTCAGCCGATCAGCCTGGTATGCTTGCAATACCGTCATTGGGTGCAAGGCATCACCAGCCAGACCCGCCACCACGTATGCCCTGCTATTTAAGCGTGCTGTCATATTTTAGTGGCTTAAGAGGCAGGGCCGGAGCACTTAGTGTCGATGCCTCTCCAGCCTTGAGATAGTTAGCAAACATCTCGTCAATTGGGGCATCGACACATACCCGTGTTCGTGCATCCCCTCATCATCAGCATAGTTCGCTGATGGCGATGAATACGTGCTGAATACGAGTTCTTCCATGGCTTTCCGATCTCATTGTGTAGATCCGGCAGGAATGGAAGGCTCATGAGAGCTGGAGCTTTATGGCTGGAAAGAAACCATTCATCAAGTCTGTCACGAGCGTTCTCTTCCCTCATGTGCTCCAACGACAGCAGAAGCCTTGTTGAAGCACATTCCATAACACACAACAGCTTAACATACACGGTGCAGGGTGGCTGTGAGGGTTTGGGTTGTATTTCCTCTTCACCCTCATCAGCCATCTCCTGCTCTCTTGGGCTGGTTGTTTTTATACACAGCAGAGCACTCGCTGCTGGATCAGAGGATGTTAGTGACAACACATCCTCATCCTGCAGCTCACTCTCGCGAGTCTCTGAAGGGCGTGAGAGATTAACAACTCTCTGAACCTCCTCAGCGAGCTCCTTCTGAAAAAACCCACGATTCCAGTCTCTACTCTGCCTCAGCGCGAGCGGGACCTGAATCGCCTGGAACAGATGTCTGTCCCTCTTCCCTCGAGAAGAGAGCAGACGAGAGTGGAGTTTTCTCAAGGGAAAAAAACTCACAGTGGCACAAGCAGATCCCTCAGGAACTGATCGTGCATGCTCTGAGCCCAAACAATAAACACACAAGTTGTGTGTTATCAAGTATCAATATCTTAGAGACAAATGCACACACTTCCTGAAGCGTTTTTCACAAGCCATGATTACCTTTTTGAAGTTTTCAGGTTTAAGCGTACAAACAAAACAGTCCCTGAAGACGAAAAAGCTCTCCAGGCTTCTCTTATATACTTCTGGGTCACACTAGTGATGATGTCATAGGCTGTGGCCGGCCAATAGGATTGCTGTGATTAGATAAGCGTTTCAGACACCGGTTCACACGAAGGCGTTCCCATAGCGTTCTGATGCAGAGCGAGTTCCCTTTCGAAAGGGAACATTAGGTTACTTGCGTAACCCCGGTTCTCTGATTACAGAAGTGAGGTATCTCACCTCACCAGCCTCCTTGCAGACTACACGGTAGGGCTGGGCGATATGGCCCAAAAAAAAAATCATGATAATTTTTTTTATATCAGTCGATATCGATAATTATCACGATAAATGTCAAATCTTTCTTTCTTTCAAGTTTAAAGGCAGATTTTTGCTCCTAAGTGAAAGTTGTAGAAACCAGAGCGTTAATAGAGGTTATGCAGAGCGCCCAGCGTTCGAATCGGAAAACAGGTCTAAGCATTTCCGCTTTTCACTTTCGTACACATCTGCAGCGGTAGGTGATCTCTGAGGTAACTGTTAATGTTCGCTTATTATAATAAAATTCTTATTTCTGATCAAACTTTAGTGTATTTGTTTTAATTAAAATGACACGAATGTTGAAATTTCAGAAACGAGAACAGCCGAACAGCAGTTTTTGTTGTGTGCCGATCTGCTCTGTGTCGGGGAAAATTGAGAGTCATAGTTACTCCTGCCGTTTACACGCGCTTCATTGAATTTCTTCACTTTTGACATTCAGAGCACTGGGCAGAAATCACATTGCGTCGACACCCGCCGTGGGCCTTCGCGATGCTTTGTTTTAATTAAACAGTCGGATTCCACTGGTCCCCGGAGAGCCCGCCTCGGCGCCGGCGAGACCGGGGACCCGGCCCCCCAAGGGAGCCCGCTGGATGGCGGGGGAGAGGGTCCGAGCACACCGAGACCTCAGACAGGAACGGGAAGGGGCGCCGCGGGTCAATAATACATAATTGAAGGTTGACCAGCATAAACACACAGGACATCGTAGTAATTATACTGTTGGTACTATAACCCCATCGCTAAAATGCAGTCTTCATTTGATTGTTTTAATCGTCTGCGAGCAAAAATAAAAGGCTAAACTACTGATAGCATGCAAATCTAAACTAACTAACTGTTTACTGATAGTTAGCTAACGCTATATTGGGTGCCATTAGCAAAAGCTACATAATTATACTACATACCTTCATAATTATGAATAAATGAGTAAAACTTAAATCCCTTGTCTAACAGAGTACTCTGGGCTCTGGATGTCCGTTTGGCAATACGGTGTAGCCTACATCTGAAATTGATATTAGGGGCAGCTCCTGTAAACACGGGCTATAGAAGGTCGCCATTACTACGCTGTGTTTACCTCAGTAGCTGACGGCCGGAAGTAGTTAAACCTGTTTTGTAGAACCCGGAAGAATGTTGCGCATAACCCCTATTGTGGTTTTTAAACTACTCTTTATTGTCAGAACATATCAGGACTTGCCAAACTGGTGAACATTTCACAAATCTGAGGTAGAACATTCAAACATTTGTCATTTTTCCTTAACAAAATAAATATCTTTATTGGACAATTTCTTAGTTTCTGCATGTGCTAATTTTTATTTGGTAAAATGTAATATTCTGACTGCTTGAGTTTTATTAAACTTAACCATTGGTCATCCAGTATCATGCATTTAGATCATGATAACCTCACTATCATGGCAAAATGTAACTTTATGGTTTCTATGGTATTTGTATGAAAAACAGTAGCCTAAATACATTATTAAATACTGTAATTATATTCCATCAGTCCTTTAATACATTGTCTACATTAATAATATAATACAATTAAATATGTATAACCCACATTTCATGGTGCAGTTAATATTACTAGGCTAACGTTACAGTAAATCCATGGTAAATGATGGGAATTTGTAGACGGAAAAGCCTTCTGCACACAGTGTTTCTCCTGTTTGTCAGCGCTGGTTCATCTGCCTTTAAACTGGTTTAAATCACTGAGACATTGTGTTCTTCGCTGAATTCAAGCGCTTCTCACTAGATCTCGTGACGAGAGCGATCAGAGTAAACGCATCGGCTCAAGTGAGCTCGCGCTGCGCTGCCGTTTGGCGCGCGGTTCAAATGAGTTTCGTTCCGCTTTTGGCGCATAAACTATCGAACATTTATCGAACTCTTGATATCGTTTTATCGAGAAAAATTATATCGCGATAATTATTGTTATCGTTTTATCGATACTACACGGTGAAGAAGATATGCGAAGAACTGGGGTTACGCAAGTAACCTAACGTTCTGTTCAGAGTAAAAAATGTCGGTGAAACAGTTTTAGTTATTAATAAAAAAATAAAAAATAAACATTTCCAAAGATTACATTTCCTTAATCTAAAATTTCAAGTACTGTATAAAACATTGTGATCCAGTCATGCTAACCACATTCAGTGTTTTTAAGAAACAAAGGTGACTACATTGTATTTATAGTATAAACAAAACGTGTCCTGATATGTCCTGGACAACAGCGTACACCTGTCACTTTTGCACCACAGAGTTTTAAACATAGCTGGTTAGGTACATATTTAAAAAGAAACCATTCACTTTAATAATTGCCTTATACTGTATGTGCACTTCACTGCCTGGCATACAGTGACACAGATAATTTGCTAAGGATAAAAACATGTGGTAACTGAATTAATGTAGGCTATAATATGTGATGTATACACATCCAAAGTTAAGTTAAACTTAAGACTAAAAACACTCACATGGTCAAACAGGACAGGAAAGACAAGGAAAGAAAACAAATGTTGCCCAGTACACCAGCTGAGTTTTTTCTAAATGCTGAAAACTGTTCTTTGCAAAGCAGATGCCATATATGACATCATAAAACCCTTTCTTTACAGAAATGAAAACCAAGGCTACATGACAGAATGTACTACAGAATTGCCCTGGGCAACCCATTTGACAGTCAGGCGCATTTCTCAGATCATCCTAGATCAGGCTCCAGCAGTCCCACTCTTATCTCTTACCCTGATCAGTTTCATGAAGATTTTACATTCATGAAGTTACATCTCAAGTTACCCCAGTGACCAAACAGCAACCAAATGCAACAGTGGCAAGAGAAAACTCTTGATGTTTAGAGATGTTTAAATATTTAAGGAAAAATCCTTGAAAAGTCACCTGGGAGTATGGAAGCTTGCAAAATAATTGCAAGTTTATATCTCACAATTCTGAGATACAAAAAGTCTGAATTGCGAGTTATAAACTCATTGTGACATTAAAATGTCACAATTACCTTTTATTAATTGCAAATATGTATCTCACAATTATGAGAAAATAAAGTCAGAATTGCGAGAAAAAAGGTCAAAATTGTGACTTTATCTGTATGTAGTTGTGAGATTTTTGACAGTTTTGCTAGTTTTGATATGCCTTACCAAAGGAAGATGGGCTCCCCCATATGGAAGATTGTTCCCTCCACGGAATAAAAAATAAAAAAGATAATCACAACTTTTTATCTCACAATTCTGACTTTATTTCTCGCAATTGTGAGATATAAACTAGTGATTGTGAGTCTGAATAGTGAGAACTAAACTTGGAAAAATGTCAGAATTTTGAGATAAAAAGTCGCAACTACCTTTTTTTATTTTTTATTCTGTGGCTGAATATACAATGGCCAATTGTTTAGCAACAAACAATTAACCAATAATAGTCAGAACGTCCCTTGCCTCAATAAATATTCACATGCTTTGTATAGTCAGAAACTTTCACGTGATGTATTTCTTTTCAGTTTGGGGGAAAAACTAAATGTCAAACTGTGGTGGAAAACATCCTAATTGGAGTGAAGAATATACCATTTTTAATATTTTTAATAATGCTTAAAATAATCTTACTGTTATATGGTCCAAAAAGTCTGTTCAGGACAAACCTATGGTACACTCAGATGGTAGTTACATTCAAGAACAACTGATGTGCAAGAGTGAGACAAGCTTTTTTTTTAAACAGGTTTTGTGAATGTACAGTGTGAAACTTATAAAGTTGAATACCCAATATCATGGTCTGCCTGCCCCCTACCCTCCAAACCTAAAAGTAATGTATATAATAAAAAAAATATGGCCACCAGTCAATACCATATCATGTTATACATGCATATACTTCAAAGTGTTTGTCACAAATAATTCATATCATATGATTTGCCTGCTCACTCTGAACAACTTTGCCTTAAGGACCACTGCTGTCGATCAAAATGATATATCTTGAATTATTTACTATAGCTTAATAAATCCCTTTACTCTGATCAAGGAAGTTGGATACTGACACCAAAACAATTATATCCACAGGATCGATTTGTTCAAATTTGTCTGTTTAAGTGATGTTCTCCAAACAAAAGCTTGGACCCAGATAATTGCCACTTATGGCTGATGCTGAAACCCTACAGTTGTAATCGAAATTATTTCACCCTCATTGCAAATAAGGTTTGTTTGCTAAATGTACAGACTTTCAGCTGTTTGCAATGAACAAATCAAACAAAAGTAATTGAAATAGCTTAACACAACAAATGTTCAGAACACAACAATCAGCATGGTGGAAGACCTGTTTTGCACAGGCTTATCATTTTTTCACAACGTTAAATTTCCCCATTCCAGGGAATAGAAAATAGTAATAGAAGATTTCTTGTCTACTAGAGCAAATCAGAACACTGCCATGTGGAAATGAACAGCATTAAATATTGCAAACATAAAAGGAGGTTCAACACAGTGCTTTATTGTTTTTTGTTTGTTCTGTTGGGAAAAAAGGGAGAAATAACCAACAGTACATTTTGTAATATTAATATCTCTCTCTCTCTCTCTCTCTCTCTCTCTCTCTCTCTCTCACACACACACACACACACACACACACACACAGTAACCCTCTGCGCTACCTCAGATCTAGAAGGCATGATCTAGAAGGCAGCTTTATTGAACCCCCTGAAAACACACGCACCCACAATGAGCTCAATTCAAATAAACAAGCATATCAGTTCTTACAACAACCGTTTACATTGGTTTTGAGGAAAAGATACATGCCGTATTCTAGATGTATCTATTTCCAACAAAAACCGTCAGTAATAAAAAATACTCACCGCAAAGCAACTGCATCCAAGCGCAGGTTTTGTAGACGGTGGCGGTGTTGCAGAAGAAGAAGAGCGCCATACAGCCGATGCAGCTCAAAATGAGCACCATGGACAGCAGCACGAAGAAAGAGGCCGCCTTAAACGCGCCGGACGGGATGGAACTGAAGTCGGAAAATGTTCCCTGGCAAATCAGCTCCCGGTTCGAGTTACCGTCACCCACGCAGTAATGGAACAACCCGAAGTAACCGGCATGTGGTGTACTCACGCTGTCCCCGATCCAGTAAGGCTGGATGAAGACTACCACGTTGATGGTAGCGAAGCAGATGGTGAAGATGGCCCACAGGACACCGATTGCTCGAGAGTTACGCATATAGTTGTCATGGTAAATCTTTGAGGCTTCTTGCGAAGGTAGCATTTTTTTTTTTTCTCGCTTGCTCCCAACCGTCTACTCTCCTGTGATTTGTTTCTGCTATTTCCGGCGTCTCTATCTCCCCCTATCTACCCCACCGGTACCCTCAGAAATGCGCTTCTGCCGCGAGTCCACTGACTGGAGATAAATAAAGATTTGTCTGATTTGAAGTAGTAAAGACGTAAGCGGTGTCCTTCCTTGATTTGATTTAGCCTACCAAATACAGTACGTCCTTTGTCACATCAGAATTGATAATGAAACAATTAAATAATCGATTGGAGCGTTGTTATGATAATGCATTCGGTGAATGAAAAAAAGAAAAAAAAAAAAGAAAAAAAAAAAACCCCGTTCTGTTCCTTTCCACCTCCGCTCTCCGTGCAAGAATGCTGGCGAGACGACTGCGATTACATGGCAAAGTAAATGTCTATGACAATATCAACAATTCGCATTATTGCTGCTCAATGTGTCTGGGTATAAATAGCATATCCGGTGCACCTCTCACCGGCTGTAATGCTGTCAAGATCTCAATTACGGATCTTCCGCAGACGAGCGAGAGCAGATAATAACGAAAGCTGGAACATCAGCAAGAGGCGTCGCACATTGTCGTAAAAATAACCTGAAAAAACAAACAAACATCTGATTTTCATTCAGAAGAGCACTTCGTTTCGCGGTTTTACCAAAACCACCGCGTCTCCGTTGTCCCGTTAGGCTATTTCTTCTCTGCGCGCACACGCTTATGGTGATGTTCAGAACGGCTCTGGTTCAGAGCTGCCGGTGAATGCGCGTACACGATTTGGGTGATTGCAGAAATTTCAATAAGTAGGCTACACACGCCCCTTTAACATGCGTTAATACAAAGTAGCTGAAATTGTTTCCAGATACATTACAGAGCACATTACTGTTGTATGGCTCCTTTTATTTTAGCATAACCCCAAGACATGACAGGAACAGATAATCAACGATAGCGAAAACTACAAATGGCATATCTGTTTATTCATAATTTCTGTGCTTTCAGAATGAAACCTTACAAATTTATTATTATATTAAAGATTAACATCTCGTTTATCTATAGTCTAACAATAAATCATGAATTTATTACTTACGGAATTCAAATACTTGTTTTTTTTCTTTGCTCAGCATATTATAGACAGAGTAAAATAAAGAGAGCTATACATAGTAGACTAACATTAAAGTAAATTAAAGCTCTGTATCTCAACACTGTAAAAAGTGGTAGCATGTTGTTACATTAAAGAGCTAGGCTATTTCTTCCTGATCGTACCCTTAAATTTAGCTTTGTTGGTGTAACTTAATAATATTTAGGTTGATTCAGTAATGTTAAATAACATTTTTTTTTTATTATTCAAATAAAATCAATTAATTTAGATGTTACCACATGAAGCACATTTTTTAGGTTTCCATTTTTTTTGTGTCAATATCCCACATGGATTCAGTTATGTTGACAACATGTATGTCTTCAAACCATGACTCAAAAGTAATAATTTAATCAAGAGCCTTTGATTTTATGAAAAAAAAATATTTATATAGTTTATATTCACATGCTTTTTTATTTACATAAAAAAATCCATATTAATGATAATGAGAGAATTGCGAATGAGAATGGGAAAGGAGGGAGTGAAAGGCATTATCTGGGGTTTCCTCTTACCAGAATTGTCTGACACCATATTTGGTGTACGGATTAGTTTATTCTTGATCTAATTTTTTAACCAACACACCCAAAACAATTGGTTGTCTTGTCAAAGCCAACAGACTTATAGTCTTTTTAAAGCTTATTATGATACTGATATTCCTTTAGTCTCCTTCTGAAAGCAATGGGAGAGGAGAACAGGATCTCTCTCTATGATTCAAGCTACCTTTTAAAAGTTGTTCAGTCAAAAACAGTGAGTGATTTTCTCTTTGTCTTCTGTTTTTCTTTTGACATATATGACAAAATGTCATGTTCATAAACACATAGTAAAAGTAATCCATATGAATGGAGTGGTTAAATTCAAGTCTTCTGAAGAGACACGATCACTTTATGTCACAAACAGATAACGTCACCCTTATGAGGATGGCGCAAGCTATTTTGACGACAACAGTTAAGATTAACTGTAAAAAAGTCTAAATTTACCTGATAAAAAGTTTAGCTTTAGTTCCATACTTAGTTCCATAGGAACACAATAGCTAAGTTAACAATAATTAGAAGCTACCAAGTAAATTGGCAAGTTTTAGAGCAGCACAGCTATTTGCTAATTGCTCTATTCTTCTGTCCTATAATGACATTCAGGGAGCTATATCTGATGGTATTTTATACTATACTTTACCTTTAGTCATTGTGCACTGAGCACCAACGCAGCTTATTTCCTTGGGTTGTCATAAGGAAAACAAACAGTTCACAACTATAGCATGCTGAACCCAAGAGGATGAGTCCGTATTTTAAATACACAAAATGCAATCTTTTAAAGTATATTGTTACAAATTACATCTGATTATTTTCCATCAAGCAAAATACAATTTTAAAAACTCTAATAAATATATATTTTACATATTTAACTGACATACTGCCCATCTCTGGGGGATCTGATGTTATGAACAGTAATGTGTCTGCTAAGGGGTCTCCAAGAAGATGTCCTTGAACATCCTGTATCATCTGTGGGAAATCACCTTTTTGAGAGGGGTTGAGCTGTTTGGCAACATCGACCATTGAGGGTCCCTCTAAAACCATGACAGCAAGGTGAGGTAGTGGCTCTGCCCATTGCTTTAGGAGGTGACAGTACAGCCAACATGCCCCACATGGGTTTAACCTGGGTTATATGGGCGTCATCTGGGCATAGGGTCAGAGTGGGCACTTTAATGGGTTGAATGTGGGCCCCAGCTTGGTTAAAGTTGTGGGTCCCAATTAGGTTGCCCATTATTGTTTATTTGAGCATTCCATATGGGCCACATTTGGGCTGTATTAGGCTATATTTAAAAGCTATAAATATATATATATATATATATATATATATATATATATATATATATATATATATATATATATATATATTGCAGTTGATTTCGTTTATACCATCATGGGAAACTGCCATAATTATATAAAAACATTAGCAACAAATTAATTAAATTTTAAGTATTTCATTTGTTTTATATGATTATATAATACTTTTATATATAATAGTAATCCATGATCCTTGACTCATTTATTTTTATTTATATGTATCTACAAAAAAGAAAAGAAAAAGGAAAACACTTGCATGAGCCAAAATGATTTGCGTGTATGCCTTCCCGTGAAGCCCTCTGTCAGGATTATGTTGTGTTTTGTGTTAGTTTCATTCCAGTGTGTTTGTTTCTTGTTCTTCAATTCAGGTCATTGTTAGTTCTCATTGTTAGTGTGAGTAGTTAATGTTATGTTTCTCTATGCCTTTGTCTCTATATTCTCTTCCTTAAACAAGTTTGCATTTGATCTTAATCGTCATGATTCTATTAACTACCACATCAGTTGTGACAGAAGAATCGACCCACAAAATGGATTATGAGGACTACGTTTCACAAGACGGCCGGTCGCTGGAGGATTATGTGGAGGATTACCTGGAACTCGAGGCGCGCTGGGACGATGAAACTTTAAAACAGCGTTTCTAAAGCGGGATGGACAATATACTCGGCCAGATGCTGCTGTTGGGGAAGGATCAACATCCATTCATCAATTCATCGATTACGCCTTGTGGGTGTGCGGATCCTCCCTCACCGTGGGAGTCGTTGAGGACAACGACACCATTAACTCCTACTCCCCAGGACTATCAACACATCCAGCAGCCATCTCTCTGCCCACTCCAGAGAAAACACTTCGTCCCAGTGTCCGGATTGTCCCGGAAACACAGAGAGACCTGCTACAACTGATCCAGTGATGATGCTCATGCCCGCCACGGAGTCAAAACCTGAGTCAGTGCCTGCTGCAGACCACAAGCTTGAGCCCCCTGCATGCCCAGAGTTAGGGCCTGCCACAAAGTCCACCCCAGAGCAGGTCGCCACACCTGTTCCGAGGCTGGAGCCGATCGCCAGATCCAGCCAGGAGTCAGGTCCGGTGAGACAGTTCTCTGATGAGCCAGTTGAGGAGCGTTGGCTCATCAATTTCACTAAGGAGCTCATCCCTCTCCAGTCCACTACACTCAACATCATGGATAACGCATCCCACCCAATATCCTGCCCACCCCATTGTTACCATCATCTCTGCTTACTTCGTCTAATTCCCCGGACTTACCTGCCACACTGGTGTCTCATAGCTCCTCAACTCCATCCTCGCTGCTCATTCCAGATGCCTCATTGTCTCCACCTTGGGCTCATTCAACACCAGCACGGCTGTGAGATACCTCTGGCAACACCTCAGGCCTCCAGGCCTAGTTCTCCACCTCAACCTGCCAGCCCTTCAGATGTGCCTTGGCTCTGTGCTCCTTCAGCTCTGCCGTTGGTCCCCCATCACTAAGGCTCTGTAGCAAATTAACTTGTTATAATTAATTATAAATATTTGGATCAGTTAATAGAATTAACTTGATGTAGCAGAATAAATACCACAATCAACTAACCTGTTCGCCCAGCGAACGTTCAGTATTAATCATAAATTAATTCTAAAAAATGATAATTTCCGGGGTATGGGAAATAACTTTATTACTTATTTATTTAGTACTACTCAGAGCATGTAGCCAAAATCTGCATGATTAGGGACTCCAGTTATGAGCAAAACAACAAACAACCTTGAGTGTGATACGAACTAGACTTTATTAACTACATTAAACACTTAAACTATTCTAACATACACACACATACATGCATACAGTTTGCAATGGAAACCGAGCTGAAGCAGAATACAGGAAAGTAAGAAGTTAAAGCCTTGTTTGAAATTCAGAAGATCAACAGCCTTGAGCAAACCATCAGTTTTTGGTTCTTACACACCCCTCTTTAAAAGGGGTAGGGATACTTAATGTATCACATAGTGAGACTAAATTTGATACTTGCATGTCTCGCCCATTTGAATAAAACTGTCCTGATGCAATTTGTTGAGGCTCCAGTTGTTCTTTGCTGAAGTTGTCTTGATGAGAGAGAACCAGTTGAGTCAGAGGATCTTTGCTGAATGGAAAGACGAGGCCGCAGCCTGGCACAAACGTAGGGCTCCTTAGAAGATTTCCAGTTCAGCATCATCTTCACATCAGGATTTCTCAGAAAGCGGGAAAATCTGTGATCAGTGATCTTTAAAGTGTGAAGATGTCACACCCTCTGGAGGTGTGTGAGCCAATAAGAAGTTGTTCCTTTAGAGGGAAATTGTATGACCCTTTGTCCTTCTAGCACGCCATTTGCATATGTAATTTGATTGAGTATTTAAGAGAAGAACCTTCAAGATTCTTATAATGCTAATGTGTCACAGAGTTAGCAAAATATAATGTAAATTAACAAATAGGGAACGGAAATTGGAGTTCATAGATACCAAACATGCTACACATGTGATTTTAGTTAACCATAGTATGCGATTCTGAAACAGAAACATTAATCTAAAAGAGTCTGAATTAATATATAGGCCAAGCCTTATAAAAGGAAAATCATGAGATGGCAAAATTGGATACATGTTTATACATTTCTCAAGTGGTTATATATAGAATATATAGGATTAAAAGGGTTTATTTGTCCTTTTCAACAAAAATGAAGTGAGAGTCAAACCTCTCTCTAAAATTCCTTTGGATCATAAACGTTCTCAGTCTTCATGTGTCCTGTAACCAGAGGCCCGGTGTTAGCTGCATTTGGGATGTTAGTTGCAGTTTTGGGGGATGGTTCACAGACCTTTGTTAGGAGAGTGAGTTTGCTGGATTATATAAGGAATACAATGAATAATTTGTGTATGTCTGATTGGTCCAGATGCTACAGCTTCGGCAGTTTCCCTCGTCCCTCTGGCTCCACATTGATCTCACCCTGGTTTCACTGTGGACTTTCAGGGCCTCCGCTATGCCTCAACCCTCCAACCCTCCAGCTTCACCGGGATCCTTCTTTTCTCCGGTTCCACCTTGGTCCTCGCTCCCTTCGATGTCGCCCCATTCTGGCAGACCCCCGCCTTCGATGTCGCCCTGGGCTGTTATCCTTGCGGCTTCGCTAGGGTTTCCAGCTCGTCCCTCTCTACCACCATCGGTTGACGACCAGGCGTGCCATGAGACTTTTAGGACTCCGCCTTGACTCCTCCCTCTGCCAGTTCTGCCGTGGCATTCCTCTCTGCTGAATCCTCCTGTCTCATGTCCATCTTCAGCCTCTCCTCCAATTCTCCTCCAATTCTTACCTCCGACTGTGTTATGATCTATTTGACCTTGTTATTTTTATTGTGAGTATTAGGCTTATATAATTATTGCTGATCACTGTTGATATGCTATATTTTTACTATAAAACTCTTACGACAAACATGTCTTCTAATATCTTCAAATGTTGTGTATACCGAGCTGCAGCGGACATTTTGTAAATGACTTTACTTGGACCCATTGTGCAAGCTGTCTCTTTAATACTGCGTGATTTATATACATGTTGCTGCTGATTGGGCTGACATTTTTGACAGACCCACCAAACAAGAGAGAACGTGCTCCAGCTCAGAGACCCACTCTGTCAACTTTTAAGGTATCGCTCTTTACAACATCGGACACATAACGGTAATTAATACGATTAGTCTTTTGCTTGACAACGTTATCAAACAGCTAATAATGTGTTGCTAATGTTACACAAACCATATTCCCGTTCGCCATCTCAGTCTGCCTTCTAAAAATCAGCATCCTTATAGAAATGCTTTGAACAACTTAGAACGTTAGTGGAGAAAGGCATATAGTTCATCATAACATCATAATATACATCATATACATAATTCACCTGCTATATTGCTAAAAGTACCCGATTTTCCATATGGGATAACCTGGCTTCTCTTGAGACTCCCCTGCTTTGCAGCATGATATGCTAAAGCCCGTCTGCACATTGACATGATTGGATACAAGGTAGTAAGAAACACCGGCAATTTCAAACTGCGTTTTTGAGACTGTTCACTGCAGTTTTGACTTAGGAATTTGCCCATGGTTGGCCTGAAAACATATAAAAAAAACACATAAACAACTTTAAAAACTTGATTTTCACTGCAGGGGGTCTTTAACTACCACATCCTCCTCTTCCTCCAAAAAAAACAAAACAACCTGTCGCCCCTCATTCACCACTTAGCCTATACATAAAATATAGATATAAACTCTATACCAAGGTGAGATATGAATATTTTATTTGATATTAACCAAGAATTACTGTTGCTTTTAAATAATTGGATAATTTTTTTAAGATTTTGGGAATTTCCAAGACTATCGAATTAATGAACTTAACAAATTAGCTGAACTACCGAAGCTAAACAGCTATGTAAAGAATGAAAATGATATATTAGCAGTGATATGATATATTAGATAATATTAGCAGTTAATTAGCAAGTTTTGTATGTCTTTCTTATCTGAAACACTAAATTGAGTTAATGGATCTCTCTTCTAATAAGCTGACAATCAGTCGACCAGGTGTGTTAAAAAGGGGAGACATATGCTGTGTCCCAATTCGCCTACTTTTACTACATACTTTTGAGTGTGTAGCAGAAGAGTAGACAAGCTTTGGGACATACTATCACATCATACAATAGGCTCTATGCACGATCGCTTCTGCGTTTTGTCTCAGCCCGCCCACTTACATCCGGTGCTGCGTCGGAAATCGTTTTTGCATTCGGTGGAGATAATGGTAAATTACACTTGCTGTTTACAAGAACTTACAGCGGTTAACGTGAATGATGTTAACAATATTGTGAGGCAGTTAGCTGTCACACCTAAGAGTAAGAAAGAGAAGGGCTTCAAATGATATATTTTGAGCTACATCGACAACTTTGAGGGTGAGTATTCTCTCATATCATGCGAAATCCGACTAGCGAATCGGTTTCTAAAATCGTTGTCTCCATTTCTGAGGAAATTCATTTTAAGAAAGTTTTGGCGCTAGTACACTTCGCTATAGAACGTGCTATGTGGAAGTAAAGACGCTGGCTGAGATTCTACCGGAAATACGTCAGCAGCATTCGTGTTGGTCTCTGTCGCATCCTGACACAGTAAAATGGCCTGTCAATCATCTTGGCACAGTTAAAATCCTCTACATTTAAGTTTGTTTCATTCCCTACCTTATCGGAGAGAAATGCAGTAGCACATTGATCTGCAGTCGTGGGTCTTTCATGTGGAGAACTCTCCTCATATTGTATATCATTATTAAAAGTTCATTTAAAAGTTAGTGGCCAAACGGACCTTTATAAAAGTCCAAATTTTTATTGCTGATGGCCTATAACCTGGCCTATAACATTAAATAAATATGTTTTAACAGGTTAAACTTCAAGTATTAATCACTAAAACCTTCATCTAAACCTCTCACTGTCAGTCGCGCATATCTGCCACGTTTTGTAGTTTTTTTTTAAACACTTTCTACTCGTGTTTGTAGTTCTGAACCGAATCCTCCTCCAAAGCACAATGAGTTGTGGGCAATATTAGGCTTGTTCGACTTCATGCAGCTCTGCGCAGACCGATCGGCGGCTGACTTGAAGCACCGCATGCCGGATTGCCGGTTAGAAATTTTGTCCGACTTGATACAGCGCCGACGCCACGTGACTGTGACGTATGCCATCAAAGTACCGCGAGAGCGTTTCGAGAGTAGCCGGAGAACTCCATAGACAGTAAAAGAAATGGACACAGCGACCCCATTGGATTCAACGGAGACAAAGTGAAGCCAATTAGAAACTCTTACTTCCTGGGGGTCCAGCGTACTGCGCAGACTCAAACTGAGCTCGACGACGTAGATGTGACGTGAGCAAACCGTCTGTCTTCTAGTAGCTGTGCCAAGATCAATCTGAATCATTACCTTCCGAAACTCGCAGAGACGGAGAGCGTGAGTATGAGCTGTCCATGATCTTGGAGCAGGAGAAACTTTTTGTAGGTGTTCTGATTAATTATTTTGTCATTTTGCCTCGACGTCCTCCCGATTGCCCGCGAGCTTCTCCTCCTGTCCATACGGTAATTCTCTACTGTGCGACAGAGAGTCGCGTGGCTGTGACGCAATCGTTAGCCTACTTTTACAAAAACTGCTTCTACAGGGCCATAACGTAAGCTACAAGGTAATGGAGCCTTTTATACATTTTCGTGTTTCTTTAGAAATAAATAATGGGCAAATGGAGTCTTTAAACGCCTCAGATGTGAAGTTATTCGCTGTCAAAGTGACGCCAAAATGAATGGGAGTCAATGGGATGCTAACAGCAGGTGGGGTTCCGCTAGCCAATGGCGGCTCCCGGGGAAGCTTCAAAATAATACAAATCCCTGCCCCCCTGGAGAACTCAGCCAGCAGCTTCTCAAGAGCGGCTGCACTGGGCTGCACGTGGGCTGATGACGACACAGCTGTTCCACGATTGGCCGGATTCACCGCATGACAACGATCACGTGTGTTTCGTGTTTATTCGAACACCTTTAGTTCATCTAAAGCTCTCAAATCAGTTTATTATAACAGTGAACACTCTTTTCATGTCGTTGTCATGATATATTGTGTCATATTTATCAAATTAAAACTGATTAAAAAAACGTAGACACCACTTCATTGATAGTAGCTAATGTTGAACTTTATTCTTGTTCAAACAGACGCTGTATAAAGCAGTACATAAAGTATTGAATGAAAATGTCTCTCAAACATCTGTGTATTATTTGGCAAATATTGCATTTATTTCACTGCAGCTGTGGTAAAGTATGCAAACACCACGTGAGCGGTCACTACGGGAACCAGAAAGTGTCCGACTTCACGTCTCCGTTTGCAGCTCCTCCCCGCTTGCACGCGGCTACTCTCGCCGATCGGTTGCATCCAGCCGCAGCCGATGTCGAACACACCTTCAGCAGAGCCCGTCTACGGAGAGCCTGTCCACTCCCTATTAAGCCCTATTGTACCGAATTTTGGTTGTAGTACCACCAGAGTTCCACTGGGGGCGCTCGCCATGAGTGCAAAATGAATGGGAGTCAATGGGGCTAGACGGCTAAATTTGTCTCTTTCACCCGATTGCCGTTGAGAAATCTCAGATGTGATTGTAGATTTTGCAAGTTCAACATGGGTTTTAGGTCGAAAGTTGAATGAACGAGTACTTATGTCGTTTTGATTTCTTACAGGTTGAGTTGTTGTTGCCCATAACACGCTAGCATTCTGCTAATGACGTCAGCATTCTGAAGGCGACATCTAGTGTTTCTATATCTATATCCGCCCGCGTGCGGGTATAGAAACACTAGCACTAGATGTCGCCTTCGCTATTGCAGTTCATTAGCCAAGGCGACATCAGTGTATATATCTATACCCGCCCGCGCCGTCAGATCAGTTGGACGCGGCTTTGTTCAAGAGGTTTGTTTTGAGACAGTGACCGCAGACCTGCATTATATGACTGACAGACAAGAACGGTTTGACCTAAAATATCAAAATTGAAACTACTGAGGAAAAAAAGACACCTACATCTTGGATGCCCTTCAGGTAAGCTAAAACATACCAAAATTTAATTTCAAAGTGAACTATCCCTTTAATTCACAGAGCCCTGTCCTAAGATGGCCGCCGGTGATGCCGGAAGTGACTCCGCCTTAAGACATCTAGCCTTTATATGATATCTATGGGTATACCGCCATTGACCTCCATTCATTCTGCACTCGTCCTGTGAGCGCCCTCATATGGAATCAGAGTGGAACTGCAACCAGTTCAGAAGCCGGAAGTGTAGTGAGAGTGAAACTTCTCGCCATATTAGACGTTAGGCTTGTTTGAGATGAGCAAAATCTGCGCAGAATCGATCACCGGTGATCAGCGCGAGATGCATGCCGGTTAGAAATGTGTCCGAGTGCGGTCCGCCTTGCTCTGATGTCATGTGACGTATGTTAAAAATATCTCGCGAGCGCAAGGCGCACCTGTCGGATTCTGAAGTCGAGCGCAGTTGCTCTCCACCGACTGCGCTGATCAAAAGCATGATGGGAAACGACCTGCTGACGACACAGCTTAATGTTCATTGGTTCATACATCCGTGATGTATTGTTCTCTTTTAAAATGTTTGATTTTAAAACTCTGATATCATGTTTTATGTGTATACACGTTGTGTGTGAATATTCCCAAACTATCTAACAGTGCGATCAAGAGTGTGAAAAAAACAGTGCCAGAATTAAGCCAGAAGTGCCTAATGTAAGCCAGACTCGGCCCAGACTTTGTTGCTATCTGGGTATGGTTTATGCAATGCAATTTTTATAAAAAAAAAAACACACACAAAAAAAAACACATGTCTGTATAAGAAAAAAAGACTGATAAACATGTATTTGGAATGGAATTAAATAAGTAGGCTACTTTGGGTGTCTTGTTCATTATATTTATTTTCATATAAAAGCAACAGAACTTGAATTACATCCAGTTTATTAGCAACACTGTGCATCAGCGTGAATCCCGCGATATCCATCTTTGATCTCACAGGTGTCAGATCCACTACGAGAAGAGAGATCTGTCCGGCTTGCCTGCGCTTTTTTCACTCCTCCCCTCACTGCAGCCGCCTACTCTCGGCTACATTTCAGGCGAGGCAAGGCGCATCTCAAACAAGCCTTTTGTAATAGGCTGAATTGGAACGTGCCCTTGATCACTTAGAATCCACTGTGGGGTTGATTTTTTTTTTTTTTTTGTTACGAAATTGTTTAATGCGGCATTCTACATGTATATAGGTGTGTTTGAGTTTAAATAATTAATATATCATAGAGTTGTTTGTGGTGGGGTAAATTAAAGGCAGTATGCGCTGACGTCCCAGTCGTGTTGCATTGTGGTATATGGAGCTGCCTGAAGTGTACATATGAAGTAGACTCGCTCCCTCTGTCAAAATGTATACATACATGAATACACAGCCTTTGAATTTAGTTAAGAGCTATGTGACAGTTTGCGGATACCATAGAAGTGAATGAGAAGTGCCGTAAATTGAATCATAACTGTCGCACAATTGTCTGTGACTTCTCTTATAAAACATATTTTTTTTTGGTGTAAACTCTAAAAATAGATGAATCCAAAATGAATGTTTAAGAGCAAACATGTTTAAGATGGGCTGTTGAAACATTAAATGATAAGCTTCCTCACAATAGCGGTTTATTCAGCATAGTGAAGCCTCTCCATTGACATCCATTAAAGGGGTGGTTGATTATGATTTCACTTTTGTTACTTTAGTTAGTGTGTAATGTTGCTGTTTGAGTATAAACAACATCTGCAAAGTTACAATGCTCAAAGTTCAAAGCAAAGGGAGATATTTGCTTTTAAAGAAATCGCTTTTTAAGGACTAAAACAAAAGGCTGGTAGGGATTACACGACATTCCTCCAGGGTTAGTGACATCACCAATCCTAAAATTTACATAAACCCCTCAACACGATTTATAGATTATCAAGACAGAATATGCTAATCAATGACTAGAAGATAACTACACATAAGCTACATAAATTTATCAACTAACCATTCAGAAACGTCCTGTTGCATTCTACATGTTGTCACTTCTTTTTGAGTCTCTCCATCATTGTCTGAATCCGGTTTGAACATAAAAGTCTAAAAGGCTTTGAAATTTTCAGTGCATGTGTGAGTGCAAGCTGTTGAAGCTCCGCCCTCTGTGCCGGGAGCATCAGCTCATTTGCATTTAAAGGAACAGACACAAAACGGTGCGTTTTTGCTCACCCTCAAAAATTGACAATTTTAACATGCTATATAAAAATATCTGTGGGGTATTTTGAGCTAAAACTTCACATACACACTCTGGGGACATCAAAGCCTTATTTTACATCTTTTGAAAAGGGCATTATACCACCCCTTTAAAAAACAGCCCCTGGTTAGCAGGCATTACGCTTTTTATTCTAAGGTTGCAGGCTTTGCCTTCAAGTGGCTTTGGCTGAACGCTGTTACTAGAAACTCCCGAGTAGTAATATCAGAGATTTTCTTATTTTTGTGAGATGAGAAGGTCTGTAGCTCTTACCATAAAAAAAAAAAAAAGCATACAGGCTTACTTGAATCACGTGAGGCACCTCAGCCTATCATATAATGGCAATGAAGTCAGTGGCCAATGACTGCCAGTTTTATGACAGTCAGTTACAGTTTAGGTTGCACAGTTTCTTGTGGATTAATGCATTTGTCTTGTGAATAATGTTCTATATTTGGTGTTATGTCTCTAGTAAATGTGGAACTACAAATGTTTGTGGAATGTGCTTTACTACGCAGAAAAAAAGAATGTGAATTGCTCTATTAGCTGCAGATTACTGGTCAGTAGAGTGCAGATAAAACCACATTTAAGATTAGATTTGAATCTGTTCATTAAAAAAATGATTTATAGGGCATACATAGCAGTGATACTAATCACTAAAAATGTAATTGTAATTTAATTGTTGAAATCTGGAAGCCATAGAAAGAATACATTTATTTATTAAAATCTTTATCATTAAAAGGCATTATTTCAGACACGGCGCGTCATAAATCATTACAATTCAAGTCTAATTTATTTGTTGAAACCCGGAACCCATAGAGAGAAAAGTTTTTTTTTTTTTTTTCATTAAACAATATTTATAATTAAATTTTCTCTTTATTCATTAAAATATATCAGCATCATAGTGCATGGCAGTCATAGTCATTCAGGTCTTATTACAATTGGTAAAACCTGAAAGCCAAAGAAAGATAACCTTGATATTATTTATTTTCTTTAGACAATATACAATATCACTCAATATTGCACTATGCCTATAATTAAATATTACTACACATTTTCTGGTGGTAATGCCATAAATGAGTCCTACCTGGTTTATTTTGAGTTTGTGCTAGTACTTCCTAGAAAATCGCTTCCTGCCCTCCATCTGCATTTCACGCTACAGTCATGTCAGAGAAAGTCTGGTCATGTGCAAACAAGCTATAGGCCAGGGATAGGCAACTCCGGTCCTGGAGGGCCACTGTCCTGCAGAGTTTAGCTCCAACCCTAATTAAACACACCTGAACAAGGCAATCAATGTTTTCAGGATTACTAGATAGATACAGGCAGGTGAGTTTTTATCAGGGCTGAGGCTAAACTCTGCAGGACAGTGGCCCTCCAGGACCGGAGTTGCCTATCCCTGCTATAGGCTATGTCACGTAACGCAACATTTACCTCAGGAAAACCATTTAATGACCATAGCTAGAAAAATGATCTACAGAGAGGAATATTTTGCTAAATATATGCTAAATCTATTTTCAACAGTGTCAGCCAATGGTGGCACTGATGTTTGATTGACACCTTCTCATTTGCATGTTGCGCCAGGCATACAAATTAAAACTGTTTGAAAGAAAAAAAGACAACTTTCAGTTTAGCATTTCCTTAAAAAAAAAAAAAAATTACCCCAACATTCTGTTTTATCAGTTTAATTATTTATTTCCTCGCACATTTATTTATGCAGGAATATGTGGATTTATGTATTAATTTATTCATTTATTTGCACATTTATTTATATATGTAGAATTTTGTGGATTTATATATATTTATTTATTTATTTATTTTCATGTTTATTTATTTATAGTTTTTGCAGGTTTCGTCCTCCATAACCGCGATCCATGATATATAATAATAATAATCTGTTTATTTTATATTTATATTAAGAAAAGTTAAATATTATGTTCTATAAAAGTTCAATAATATGTCATATGTCAAACGAATAAAAAATCTTTGCGATAAATACTGGAACAATGGCAATAATATAACAATTACGTTTCCTACAACAGTAGATGTAATTGATGCACAAATATATCACAATAAATTCTCTGCTAGAATCCATATACCCTCCCTTAAAGGGGTGGTATAATGCCCTTTTCACAAGATGTAAAATAAGTCTCTGATGTCCCCACAGATATTTTTATATAGCATGTTAAAATGGTCACTTTTTGAGGGTGAGCAAAAACCATAGACTGAAAAAAAAAAAAAAAAAGGATAAAATATAATTTATTCAAATAAGGTCAGAATAATCAATATGATTGGAAATAAATGTAATATTATTAAATATATAACTGTTTCTCACGAATCTAGATTGATTTACATCGATTATTGAATCTAATACTTATTTAAACATTTGGATAAAAACAAGAGCAAACGATCTTGGGTGAAATGACAGATAGCTCAGCGACGCTTGACGTCACATTTCAGGAAGTATTGATCACATGATCACGTCAGTTTCCTGTTTACTACTGGCCCTGGTTAAAGTTCCTTGGCTATATCCAAACACGGATAGATTTCAATGCAATATTACAAAACCGTTTTTTTTGTATGCTTCTAAAACATCCGAAAGTTTTGGCGTTGTAAACAACAATGAATGATTTGTCTCCATATCAAAATTAAGTTGAAGACATGTCGCGCGGATTTCCTGTGATTGTTTTGGTGGCCGGGTGTTGAGATTACTTTGTGGGATGCAGTGTTCTAATGTGAGCTCTAAAAACAAAAGACAAACCAAAGCGGGGGTTTCATTATAAACGGACAATACTTTTATTTTTGCCGATTGGAGAATTAATAGCGGTAAGAATTCTTGAAGTCTTTCTCGTGTCTTATAGTACCGTTGTTGGTAACGGGCTATTTTGATCACCAGTGCTGTGGAGGGGGATAATCTCGGCAGGACCCTGAACTCGGGACGCGTCCCCGGCTCCGGCCCCGGCGCCTTAAAGCGGGCAGTGAGGAAGAAGCTTGTCCTGAAGGGATGGCCTGGAGGATCCTCTCGGCCCCAGGGAGCTGCGCTATTTAAGGAAGGGCGGGTTCGAATCGAGCATAAGGCGGGTGACGGCGCGTGCTCGATGATGGCTAGCAGGAGCGAGGAGATAACCGATCTGATCTATGAGTTCTCTAAGAGCCAGTTCAGAGCGAAGGAGGTCACCCCGTGGGTAAGACCGAACACGTCAAACATCAGTCAGTTCTTTCCCATAATGCACAGCAGCTATTAAATGGGTCACTGACTTCCTGCATTCTTATAAATGTAATCCATGCATTCATGCTGGCTTAATTTGATTTAAAAAAAACTTTTATGCAAATTTCAAATGAATTATAAGCAACTAAATAAATAAACAAATACATACATAAATAAAATGAATGATTTAGAAAATGTCACAACTTAATTTAGGCTACACGTTATTACTATTCTACAGCTCTATTTACTACAGCTCATGTGACTGTAAGGAACTTCCAAAGGGAAACTGGTTTCATGAGTCAGTTTTTTTTCCATAATCACCCTTAAAGCAGAGAAAAAAATAATACCTTATACATGTTTTTCTTCAAGTTCGTTTCTACATTTTTTGCTAACTTTATTGAGGAGCAAAGCATGGATGTGATGAAGATAGGATGCTGGTGTTCAGATGTGTCATCATAACCCACTAGTAACAAATATCTCACTCACAGTAGTTAAAACTAATCCACAACCCTAAAGACTGAATTATGCTTCTCTGTAGCCTGACGTGTTCCTCTTCCAAAACAAATATTATATGTTGTCTACATGGACCACAACAACTTTAATTGGTCCACTTTGTACCCACAGTTAAATATTCCATTGTAACATAGTCAGCTTGTCTTATTGAAAGTATTCTCATAGCATCAGCATTTCATAATTGACATCAGAGTTACCCTGTTTGACCCAGAACTGTTAAAGCATCACTTCAGTTTAAGTTTAGTTAATAGGTTCAGGCTACATACTGTTCAGAAGCCAAGCAATAAATTAACGGAACCCCGGATCTCTGAAATGAATTTGCACTCACACGGACACTCATATGGCCCTACAGGCCAAAATCAGTGTGAATGCTTTACAATGGTGTAACATCCTTGTAAATGGGTGATGAGAAGAAGTCACAATTTAAGGAAACGCAAATATACAATACAAACATAAGTATATAAGAGGACTCATTTTATTTAGCAATTATTTTTTGCTGCTGACTTATGATTAAATTCCAGCATTCAAAAAAGTAAAATACTTTAGTTTTTATTTTCTTACTAAAATTAGAGTGTTTGAACTTGCTGCTTCTTATAAAAAGCCTTTAAAAGCTTAATGTATTTTATATGTATTTTCAGATAGAAAGAATAGAGAAGCGCTATCTGGAGCTGTTTGACCGGGACTACAAGTATAGCATCATCCACAACACCAATGGGGAGGTGTGTGGTCACTACCCACGGAAGATTGTGTTTCTGGAATATGAATCTTCAGACAATAATAAAGAGAGGTAATAACATCACCATCTCTGTTAGTCTACTGAAGACGCACAGTAAACATAATAGTAATAGTAGTAATATTGGGAAAAAAGTGAATTTCAGCAAGCAGCATTTTATATAGGGATGCACCGATACCGAAACCAGTATCGGTATCGCGCCCATTGCCGCCCAATACTGCGCTCGTGTACTCGTACTCTAAAATGCTCCTATACCAACAACTGATACCACGCAACGTGTACATTACAGTGCTTGTGACTAGGCCTGTCGCGATAGTCGATAAGTCAATTAATCGCACGATAAAAAAAAATGAGCTCGATTATTTTTCCGGCCGCGATAATTCCATTTGCATGCTTGTTTGTTTTCCTCGTCTCTCTCTCTCAGTCTCTATCAAAGAGACTGGATGACCACTCTCGGTTTTTTAGCGTATAGGAGGAGTGAACTCTCTTGTCAGTTGCATGGTCTTTGTGTGGGGAGGCGGCGCCGCGGCGCTTGTCAGTCACATGGTCTTTGTATGGGAAAGCGCCGGCGGGACTGTTTGCGGCGACTGCTGGGAGAGAGAGAAGACGCTAGTTGTGAGTTGCGACAGCGAGCCCGATCACATGAAAATGCGTATCTATACCACGAATGTTATTTCTCGTGCCATTTATACGCCAACAATAGTTTTTGCGTGCATATGATACGCTCTTTATGGCGTGTAATACGCACGCACTCCTCACCCCTAATCCTAACCAAGTATTTTCAGTGCGTAGCATATACACGCAATAAAGCGCGTCTCCGTCTTCCCGACAGTACACAATCACTTGACAAAGTAACAGGAGGACAAAGTAACAGGAGTAACAGTGCAAAATTGCGCGATATGGCTTGTTGAGGCTTTTTTTTATTTGTTTACAAAGGTCCTAACTGTCAGTTTTGCCTGTTATGGAATGTATCACTATTTATGCCTAATGTCTAAAGCCTATGTTTAATATTTTTTTGAAGTGCAATTTTGTTTACATCCATTTTATTTATTAACAGACATTTATTTTGTTAACAGACACTAAGAGTCCATTGCTTTTATTGTTTTTGGTTGTTTTGTTAATTTTTGGGGATATTTAAAATGTTTTCCGTTTTCAATGTTTAATATTCTTTAGAAATAAAAGTTTATAGATCGTTGAAAAGGTGTACCTGCATTATTATGCCATTATAATTATATTAAATGAAAATGGTCTCAGAATGACAATATTATCGTTTATCGCGATAATTTCTTGGACAATTTATCGTCCAGCAAAATTTGTTATCGTGACAGGCCTACTTGTGACAAAGAAACACCAACAACAGAGCAAACAGAGAGCAGAATAGATATATCAGAGAAGGATGTTATGAAGTATTGAACTAATAGAATGTAAAACAAATAGCAAATATTTATGCCTAAATAGATGCTGTGCGTGAGCTGATAAGCGAAACTAGGAGCATATTCACAAGTTTGTCAAGCATATCCCTTTTTCACAGACATCGCTGGAAAGTTTGTAGTTTGGTCTTATAGGCCTATGTCAATAGCAAATGTTAAACGAGGCACATATTAGGCTACTAATGTTAACTGTAGCTCAAACAGTAGAGCGTTGGTGCTTGCAACGTCAAGGTCATGGGTTCGATTCCCAGGGAAAGCAAGAACTGATAAGAATGTAAATGTGTACCTTGAAATACAATGTAAGTCGCTTTGGATAAAAGCATCTGCCAAATGCGTAAATGTAAATGTAACTCACGGGGGATTGCTGATCACTCACTCAGCACATATGCGTCATTTGGATTAAAACTAAATCGTATATGTAAGTAAAAACTTGAACTGGTACATGATTTATGTATAATGAGTGGTTCCCTACATTATTACAGGACATTTACAGACAAGAAGTTTACTTTGAATACTGCATTGAATTCTTTCCTGCCGCCTTGTGCTTGAACTGATGAATTCACATAAAATTGTGTTAAAAAAGCGTATTTGCGAGCATCCTAGTAAACGTAGTTGGTTATGTCTTTAAAGGTACAATATGTAGTTTTTTTATAAACTGAAAAAATGAAGTTAATTCAGCCAGCGCTCATACCTTTGTTTACGTCCTGTTTTCGGTGGAAGGCCATAGTAGTCGATTGTCGAGTTCACGCGCGTGATCATAGGTACTAAACCTATGCGCGTGAACTCGACAATCGATTACTATGGCCTTCCACCGAAAACAGGATGTAAACAAAGGTATGAGCGCTGGCTGAATTAACTTCATTTTTATTAATATCTCTAACATCTACTGCAGTCAGATCCACCCGTGTTCACTCGGAAGGAATCACTCACATTTTCTGTGCACTTGTAATGACACTTAAAGGATGTTAAGAGGCTAAAAAGCAGGCTTACTACTTGCCCCATTGAAGTCAATAGGGTGCAAATTTTAAAAATAGAATAACGCGGTGTAGGCAACACCGATTTTTGTCGTTGTTCTCTGTATTGACAGCACTCCAAATGTACAAAAAAATGAGCTCAATGTTAAAATTGACCGGAGTTCTCCTTTAATGTTTATGGAAGCCTCCGAGCAGGAGTAACTAATGGAATAAAATAGCTGACTGATTACATCAATGAGTCATGTTTTCATCTAAATGGTGTGTGCGCTATGGTTTCACTATGCATGTCAAATATGAAATGAAAAATATGAAAATGTCAATTTTAATGGTTTGTTTTAGATACAATTCCTTAATATTTAATGTAATAATTTCAGTATGGTATTTCAATGGAAATGTAATTTATCATTGCTGACAGTTGTGTGAGGTCTTAAACATCGATCATAGACCTTAGTCAGGGTAGTGCTATATTTACTTTTTGACAGGAATGAAACCATGGCTGTGAGGGATAGAAGTACAGTGTGTTCAATGGATTATACTGTTTTTAACAACAAACTGATTGCTTGGCTGACGAAACATCTTTCCAAAAGACTTTTCAGTAGCCAAAAACTCTGTTTGAAAGTTGTGAGTTTTGAAAAATATATAATCTATAAATGTATACAGCGCATACCATGGTAAAGACTCACTGCCTTGTTTTCTTCCACATGAAATTTAATGTGGTGTCTACCCTGACTAAGTTCTATAACCAGAAAACTGACATGCACAGTTTGTCAACACTACTTCTAATGCTTGTTATTGTATCAATGCCATATTATGTGACAACACATTACTTTTCTTACAACGAAGTAGCTAAGTTCTGCTTTAACAAATGGTTCAGAATTTCAGAAATTAAAATTCATTGTTTATTTTTTTTATGCTGTAATTTAATTTTTAATGTAAATCACACTTTTGTGTTTATAGATGATAGATATATCTAAATCCTTTTTTGTTTTGACTATTAGCTTTTTGCCCTTTTACTTAAAAGGACAGTGGGGACCTGACTGGGACTTGTTAAGGATCACATCACATCACATTAGATGATAAATGCATCAAAACAAATAAAACAATTAATAGTAGACAGTGCAAAACCCTACGTGCAGTGTAAAAGAATCGTTTCCTTACGAAAGTATTTTTAAGACATTTAAAATAAAACAATTTTTTTAATTAAGCTGCAGGTTTTCATCATTGCAGGAAAGTAGAGTATATTAAATATGTTTACGTTTTGGATTTAATTATTATTTGTTACTTTTTAAATTCATGTTTTTAAAGAAGGCAACACAGAGGATGATGTAATGCCTTATCTGTCGCTGTGTCCGAAGAAATTTTCACCGAACCTTAAGACAAAGAGATACTATCTTCACAATCTGATTGGTCGGCTTTTATTGTTTATTGTTTTGGGATAAAACTTACCGAACATCCAAAACAATGCTAATTTAGATCTAAATTAGGTTAGCACTAAACCAGAATCTTGCATCTGGCATAATGTTTAAATGTTTAAATAGAATTTTTATTCTTACGACTACTTCTGTTAATTGGTCAAGTGGGCAAAGTTCTTGGTTGATCGAATGGTAGAATATCAGCCAATATTTTGGTCTGTCACCAGTGTATTGTACATATATATATATTTTTTTTAAATGCTCTTTTCTTTTTCTTCATTTTTGTTCAGCTTTGAGAGTACAGTGCAGATCAGTAAATTGCAGGATTTGGTCAACCGTAGTAAGATGGCTCGTTGTAGAGGGAGATTTGTCTGTCCTGTCATCCTCTACAATGGAAAGGTAACTATCTTGCCACTCCAATCAAATGGGCAAATTTTCACTGAACAGTTTGCCTCATAGTATTTTTTTGACCACCAGATGCTTTCTGTTGCTGCTTCATGTTTAATGTTCATGCTATCCTTTATTTAATGTTATCCTTGTAGGACATGCCCCTTTTAGACATTTGAATATATTGATAGTAGACAAATCATAGTGTCAATAACAGATTTAATTTTTTATTGTAAAATCTGGCTGTCGGGATCTTTAATACTGAAGTGTTGAGTTCTGGACTATCAGCCTTTGACTTTAAAGGTTGGTATAATTTACTGGGAGCTAACAACAAACTTCAAGCCTCCTTTAGCTTTACCAGAGTCCTGTGTTTCTTTTTTTGTTGTGGCAACCTTAAACTCTTATTTTTTCTCCTCTGTTGTAGCATGTGTGTCGATCCTCCACACTAGCAGGTTGGGGCGAACTTTATGGACGCACTGGATACAACTACATTTTTTCAGGTACACACTCTATTAGTTAAGACAGCTCTGTGTTTGTTCCTCTTTCCAAAACAAGCTGTACCAGCATCAAAATGATGTGTCAAAAGTTGACAGATTTTAATTTTACACAGCATGCTGCAAGATGGAAAAATAGTGCAAGTCAAGCCACCTTTATTTATATAGCACTTTAGACAATACAGATTTAGGGCCCTATCTTACACCCTGCGCAATGCAGCAGCAAGTGCGATGCAAGTGTTTTTTGCTAGTTTCAGTCCGACGCAGTTATCATTTTGTATTTAAACAACGTGGCGCAGGATGTGAAAATGATAACTGCGTCGGACTGAAACTAGCAAAAAACACTTGCATCGCACTTGCTGTATTAAATATAGAGGATGAGATAAAGCAAATGCATTTGCGCCCATTTGTGCGCCCATGGGCGTGTTGGTCTGCAAACGAGGTGTGTTCAGGCGCATTGTTGGCGCGTTGCTATTTTGAGGCAACAGAAATAGACTGCGCCATTGACCAACTAAAACTTGGTCTAAAGTGAATGGCGCAATATAATTTTTTTGGTTATTTAAAGAGCGCGTTAGTAATGTGCGCCTATAGGCGTTTTGGTCGTGTCTAGGTGCAGGTCCATCATTTGATCTGGATATGGACCGGATCCGACTGACTACGGTAACCTCGTACCGATAAGGTTGAGACATACAGACTAATATTAGCGATTGAACTTGACACACAACGTAATGACGAACGCGGTTGCCCAGTCCTGTTTGTTTGAACCGCGAGAGACGTCAATTGCCGTCATAACGTTGTGCGTCAAGTTGAAGGGTTACTCTTTTGGTGTAAATCGATGCGTACGTACGGCCGTCAGCTGGATGTTAGTTATTTTAGTCGATGAAGTTTTAAATATGGATATTTTTCTTTCACGAACACACCGCTTCACTTCAGAAGGCCTTTATTAACCCCCGGAGACGCGTGGAGCACTTTAATCATGAATAGATGCGCTTTGATGGACTTCCAAAGACATACACCCATGCACTCCCATTATAAAGCTTGGTAGAGCCAGGACATTTTTTTCTATAACTCCGATTGTATTCGTCTGAAAGAAGAATGTCATATACACCTAAGATGACTTGAGGGTGAGTAAATCATGGGCTAATTTTCATTTTTGGGTGAACTTTCTCTTTAATCTTCTTTAAAGGTCCCATTCCATGGATTATTTTTATTATTTTATAATGTTTCCAGGGGTGCCCTTATAATGTTAGTATGTTTTTTAGATCAAAAATTGTTATAATTTAGAAATAAAAGGCATATTTCCTAGCCTGATTTCATTCCCTGGTTTGAACACTCTGTTTGAAGGGGCGTGTCTGCTGTGAGACTTCAGTGTAAACGCCCACTGATGTGATTGGCTGACATGCTTGCATATGAAATATCTGGCATTACATGTGGAACTATCTGGAAAACTTTTACTATTACAGCTATTATACGTTTTTACTATTACAGCTATCTGGATTAACGAATCATGAGAAGTTTTTTAAGTATTTAGATCTATTACCATCACATAAAAGGTTGCAGTGATGAGCACTGAGCAGATGACAGTCTGTTGATCGCGTGAAAGATCTTATCATTGCAACGCAGTTTCTGCACTATCACTAATGATTTCACCAATGCAAACATGAGGCATATAAATACAGTAAGAGCTTCGTTGTGCAGTGTAACAGCGTCATTGATTTCATAACGAGTTTTGGCAAGTGTCCAGATAAACTCGCGCTGTGTGATTGATAGCTTGGGCGATTGGAAAGGGATTGTTCTTTGATCGCTTTCTGTATATTAATCACAGTTTAAGTAAGATTATTTTCATCCTACTAAGAGAAACGAACGATGTGAAGAGTGATCGCTACTTCCATATTAAATCACTACTTACCGCTTGCTGGAATATAGTTGAAATAGTCCCCTTCCTCAGTATGAAACGCTGAGAGAAGTCTGCTTGATATTATTCCAGGTTAGAAAAACAGTCCATGGTGAAATGGACAGAGCAAACTAACAACTTCGAATTAAACTTTTGCGGTATCCGATTATAGATAAACATCAACCACGTCTGTTGACATTTCGCCATCAATACGCCTGTGTTCCTGTGGGCGGAGGTTACGGTTCTAGTGACATCATTAAAGCAGGATGTAGAGGGGTGTAGTCCAATCCAGCCGTTTTTTGTAGTCAACTTCTGTTAAATAAAATATCTCGCTTGGCATTGAACTTTGAGCTTTATAATTTTACAGATATTATTTATACTCTAACAACAACATTACACACTAACTAAAGTTTGAAACATGGGATCACATAGAACGGGACCTTTAAGTGCAAAGGAGCAACCGTGTCTAAAGTGCTGGAAAAGAGAGAGTCAATAGCTATCTGGTTTGCCAAGGAGAGGAAACTGATCAGGAAGAATATTTATAAAGCAATCTTTAGTGGTAGAAGTGATTGTTCTACCATATTTGTAACATGGAGTTTGTTTTGCAACCTTAAATAAATGGAGTATACAGATCTTGATCTGAGATGTCATCGCTGACAGTGCAGACAGAATGTGTCCTGTGTGAGTGACTCCTTGCAGATAGTGTTAATTTTGACAGCACATTTTGATTTAGTTTTAGTCAACGTCTTTTGACTAAAATGCCATTTAGATTTAGGCTAGTCATATTTTAGTCATCTGAATTGTTTTATTTTTAGTCTAGCAAAATATCATAGGATATCATACAACTAATTTCTAACAGTCATTAAGCAAGAAACAAAAATAAGAAGAAATAAATACAATAGAACAAAGATAAAAATGAAATAAACATTGCTTTAAAGAGATAGTTCACCCAAAAATGAAAATTGGCATAATTTACTCACCCTCATGTTTTTCCAAACCTGTTTGAGTTTCTTTCCTCTGTTGAACACAAAAGAAGATATTTTAAAGAATGTTGGTAACCAGACAGTTGACAGTAGCCATTGACTTCCATAGTATTTCTTTCGTCAGGTAGGTTTAACAGTAGTATTCAGGTAAGAAAAACTACCTACAGAAATTGAAAAATGTAATCAAATGTAAAATAACAGTTAATAGTCTCCCTTGTATAAACCCTTATTAAAGATACTAAAGTTAGTCAAGAGCAGTGAGTGATTTTTTTTCTTTATCTTTTGTTGTTTGAATTAATATTAAGGACTCAGACAGAAGCAGGTTTAGGCTACTGTCACTTTAAGAACTAATGCATGGATCATCCAAATACAATTTTCTCCCAACACATTATGAAAAGTGAGTAGTGAACACACACACTGCAAAGTGAAAACCGTGGACACACAGGCACCCGGGGAGCAATTGAAGTTTGGTGGCTTGCTCAGTCGTGGGTATTGAGGGTGAAAGAAAGCGCTGTTCATTCACTTCCCTGCCTGCATTTTTTTCCTGCTGGTATTTAGAATCGAACCTGCAACCTTTAGAATCCAGCCTGACTCTCTAATCATTAGGCCACGACTGCCCTGCCATTAAAGGGGTGGTATAATGACCTTTTCACAAAATGTAAAATAAATCTCTGATGTCCCCAGAGTGTGTATGTGAAGTTTTAGCTCAAAATACCCCACAGATATTTTTATATAGCATGTTAAAGTTGTCACTTTTTGAGGGTGAGCAAAAACGAACCGTTTATGTGTCTGTTCCTTTAAATGCAAATGAGCTGCTGCTCCCGGCACAGAGGGCGGAGCTTCAACAGCTTGTGTCCTGAAAATTTCAAAAACTTTTAGCCTTTTATGATGGAGAGACTCAAGAAGAAGTGACAACATTTCTGAATGGTTAAGTTGGTGAATTTATGGTGCTTATGTGTAGTTATCTTCTAGTCATTGATTAGCATATTCTGTCATGATAATCTATAAATCGGGGGCGGCTTTATGTAAATTTTAGGGTTAGTGATGTCACTAACCCGGGAGGAATGTCATGTAGTCCTCACCAGCTGTTTGTTGTAGTCCTTAAAAAGCAATTTCTTTAAAAGAAAATATCTCCCTTTGCTTTGAACTTTGCAGATGTTGTCTATATGCTCAAACAGCAACATTACACACTAACTAAAGTTAGTGAAATATATTCAACCACCCCTTTAATACATTTAAGAGATTATTGAAACATTTCAGTCACATGGTCTGAACTGCTCAAGCTACAGTTATTGACTGAGCTTAAGCTGTGGGGCAGTACAGATGTTGCTGTGAAAATTACTTGTTGGATTGCACTATTTCAGGTGGTTCAGATGACACCTTGGGTGATGCTGAAGAGGTTCTGGAGGATGACTGTGCAGTTCGGTAAGATAAGCTGGCAAGGAACACAAGGAGCCAAATGTTTGAATTATTAATTGATTTTGTGAGAATAATTTCTTTTTCTTTTTTTTTCTCTTTCTTTCTTTCTTTCTTTCTTTCTTTCTTTCTTTCTTTCTTTCTTTCTTTCTTTCTTTCTTTCTTTCTTTCTTTCTTTCTTTCTTTCTTTCTTTCTTTCTTTCTCACTCTACAGGAATGATTCACAGTTGTTTGATAAGGTTAGGGGCTCTGACATTAAGCTGTTGAAGTATTTGTCTATACACTACATTTGTGACCTCATGGTGGAGAAGAAGAAGGTCAAGTTTGGCCTCAAGTGAGTGAACTTCCTGTTAAATTCATGCTTTTGTTAAAAATTACATAATGTGCCATTCTCCGAATGACGTGTGCCATAAATTATGTAGGCCTTTCACACTAACTTTTTGCCTACCAGCCAAGGTGGCAAAACAATTACCATTGACATCTTTATTTTTATTCTATATTGTTCTAAATTTATTCAGAAATATTTTTTTCTATGCTCTATATTGTGTGCCAAAGAGATTAAACATAAATGTTAAAATATAAACTTCACACTTCACATGTTCCCACAGCAGGACAATCGCTAAAGCACGTGACATTATGCATTCCAGTTGCAACACTATCAGCCATTTTTAAAATGGGTTCCCTTTAGAGAGCGGTAACCTCTACATTGCGTCAGCTGACGCTGCGGGAACTCCTCCCTTCTCCACTTTTGTTGAAATCTTATAGGCTAACGCCAGCTTGGAACAGCTGTGCAATTGTCACGAAGTATGCAAATTAGTGCTGGGCGGTATACCGGTTCATACCGAAAACCGGTGTTTATTTTTGTTATGATATGAATTTTTTAAATACCGCAATACCGATGTATGTCGCTTTAATAATGATCGGAACGCGGCACGACACTGTTTGAGAGGGTCCTTTTTCTCTGTTGCACTGTAGTGATGCACGTGTAAGCGTGACTTTGAAGATGGATAGGTTAAACTATAATTGATAGCTGTCAAATTATATTACAGTGTTTCCCATACATTGGTTCACAATATCAACACAGCCTTTTGGAAAATCTATTTGTGGTTGGCATTGACATCGTTGAATAAACATGAGCACTGCACGTTTCAAAATCAAAACACGGCGTGGGTGGTTTTTATGTTAATGCATCTGAAGTGAACTGACGGTCTTTAGAAAAGTTTCTTTGTTATTACGATTGAATCTTTCTTTATATTTCCTGATAAAGCAGCGTTTATGAGCGTTGCTGCTTTGTGTACAGCCGTTACCGGGGAAACCGCTATTTCTGCTGCTCCTAAAGCGCCTCCTGCTGGCACCTCTTTATAAACAGCCTTGCAAACCTGTAATAATACTAGTGTGGATTTTTTTTTGTACAATATTCACTCATGACAGTAAAATAGGGCATTCTAAGTCAATCTACTGCAGCATTTCCTCTCTCACTCAGTGAAAAATGTGTTTTACACCCAGTCATGCTTGGAAAAAAAGAAATACCATCATATACCGTGAAACCGGTGTAATTTAGAAAAATACCGTGTTGTGGATTTTTGGTCATACCGCCCAGCACTAATGCAAATACTGACAGGCTCGCGGGCAGTATAAAATGCATGAGTGTGACAATTGCGTCAGAATCTCTTTCTTCATTCTGTCATCGTTGAAGTTGCACTTGAGGACTAGTTATCTTTTCTTCCTCGTATCTGATGGCTACCCTTTGCAGGATTTGCACCTACGAGTACTGCGCCGCCTGCCTGGGCCTGGCCCACGCCGAGGCTCTGTGTGCATGCCCCCCGTCGAGGAGACCGTCGCTGTGCATCTGTGCCCGTCCTTTCATCTGGCTGAAAAAAGTGACGCACTTTTTGGTGACGCCGTGTAGTCAGTTACTGAGCGTTTCTCTGAGGCGCAGAAGCGCGAAGGCTATGAGTCACGAATGTTGCCCCTTCGCTCGTTCCAGCCCTCATCGAGGTCTCTCTCTTCGTCGGCACCGCGTCTTGTCTAAGATCGGCTGAGCAGCCCGCTGCGGCTCTCAGGCCCGAGCCGGATGTTTGCCGTAGGCAGTGGGCGGGACCGAGAATGTAGCGCCACGGACCACGGAGAAGCCTGCGCCGCTACGGCTCGGCTACCAAGCCTTCGTCCTACGGACCATCCAAATGGATGGGAGAGTTTGTTAGAGACCCTGCCCCTAAGCGGCGTGTTCTTCATCATGTCCCCTCTGCTCCTGCAGACGACATTTGCAGTGTTTGTGTGAATGCTGTGTCTGTTTGTGTGAGTTCCAAAATAAGAGCACACATCCCTTCACACAAAAAGCCTTTTCCTCCTCATACACTCAACACCGTGTCACTCGTGCCTTTCGAGCCCTTCGTTTTGATTGCTGTTAAGAAATGGCTCTGCTCTCCCTAAAAAACGTCTCTGCTCCTTGCCTTTGCTTCAGCTAAGTGCATTGGGGACTAACACACGTTCTCATGGACTGTGATATTATCTGCTTCGGACCCGTCGACTGCAGTGTTACTCTCCGGCCGAGACAGGGCCATGTGCCTAAGTCTCTCTCTAACGTTACACCCTTCAAAGCACAGGATGTTCCTCTGCCTGCTTATCTGCTGAGCTGTCATCCTCGCGTGAGCGCTGTTTGCCCTGTCAGGGCTTTGTGGATGTATGTGAATCGCGCGACCGCCTTCCTTCAGTCGGGCCAGCTTTTCATGTGCTTTGGCTGCTGTATTAAGGGAAAGACGTGAACTGTATCAAAACAGAGACTTTCGCACTGGATTGTGGACGCTGTCGTGCTGGCTTACGGGGAAGGATTGTCCCCGTAACATATGAGCTCATTCGACGAGGGCTGTTGCCTCTTCGTGGGCCTGGTCTAGAGGTATGTCTATCCAGGATTTATGTTTTGCTGCTGGCTGGTCTTCTCAGAACACCTTCGCCAGATTTTGCTAGCTGGATGTACCGTCTGTGGCGTCTCAAGTGCTTTCTGTGAGTTAAGTTCCTTACTCATGTATTGTGAACTGTCCTAGTTGTACGCAGTGGTTAACCGCTATGCTGTTGACTCTGTGTATATGGCTACTAGTGCTTAATACAGTTGTTACCGCTACCGCCTTGACACTGTGTTTTACTTTCATGCTTGAGTGCTTATTGTGTTGTGTCTGCCCTGGATCAGTGCAGCCTTTGCTTTCATTGCGTTTGTATATGCAAATTTTGATAGGGTCAGAGCTGATGTCTCACTGGTCTAGTTCCACCTTTCAGATGCGAGCACTCCTAGCGGCACGGCTATTGGCTGACTGTTTGTCTTTTCCGTGGCTGGTGTAGCTTGGCTCCGTTTTTTCAGGGCTTCTCTTCACTACTCTCACGTGGGATTTAATACAGTTCCCGCAGCGTCAGCTGGCACAATGTAGAAGTTAACGCTCTCGAAAGGGAACATCTCCGGTTACTGTCATAACCTCGGTTCCTTGAGAGGCGGTAACGAGACATTGCGTTAACCGCCGTGTTCGCTGTTCGATCAGTTGTGTAAGTGTTCAGTCGTGATTCTGACGCAATTGTCTCGCCCATGCATTTTATACTGCCCGCGAGCCTGTCAGTATTTGCATACTTGGCGACAATTGGCCAGCTGTTCCAAGCTGGCGTTAGCCTATAAGATTTCAACAAAAGTGGAGAAGGGAGGAGTTCCCGTAGCGTCAGCTGACACAATATCTTGTTTCTGCCTCTCTGGGAACCAAGGTTACGATAGTAACCGGAGACGTTTTCATACTTCATACTTCTGTAAGGTTTTCTGTACCACCACAGCACACATATAATAAAATCCAAATAATCTGCAATGAACTTATTACCTGTCAGACTGGCATGTGACACTGTGAAATGCAGCATTTTCCTGGCCAAATGGAGAATTTACCCACTTTTGGCACTCTGCAGGAGTTAATTTTGGACCCTGGCCACTGTTGACATGACAGTGTTTTGTGTTTGTGTTGTTGTGTTGTCTTTCTCAGTGATCTCTTACTCTCTTTACAATTTTGTTTGTCTTCAGTGTGACTTCCTCAGAAAAGGTGGACAAGGCCCAACGCTATGCTGACTTCACCCTACTCTCTGTGCCTTATCCAGGTGTAGATCTTGCTTGAGTTAATGCTCATGCTGATTTAATTTTTGTTCTATTCTACTTATTAAATGGCAATAATCAGTACATTGTACTGTAGTTTTAATAGTAGTAATTTCATGTGCTTGTTTTCAGGATGTGAATTCTTCAGGGAATATAAAGACAGAGATTACACAGCAGAAGGACTTGTCTTCAACTGGAATCAGGTCCATACCAAGTACAAACACAAAGTCACTTTCATGTCTGCATACTTGGCTAGATTGTTGTTTGGACAGAGTAAATAAAGTTGATTTTACACTGACCATCATTTTTGGGTGTTTGTGTGTGTAGGACTATGTGGATGCTCCTTTGACAATCCCTGATTGCTTTACAAGAAACCTCAACATGAACTGGAGTGAATACCAGGTTCTCAGAGCTCCTCATCAACTTTATTGACTGTCTTTTAGATGGACAAACAGGAATTGTTTGGGTTTAAGGAAACGGCACAAGCTGTATGTAAACTCTGCTGGAAGGTTTCACATTCAAAATGCAAACTACACTGCCCGCAATAATACTTTTTGGATCATTTGAGAGTGAATTAGTCCTAGAGGGAGAGGATTGTATTTACTGGTAGCTTTTAGGTGTCTCCACAAAATTAAATGAAAAATTTGAAAAATGTCATTGGTATCATAAACAGTGTAGCTTAATGGTTAATACTCTAACAGAGGTTAATAAAGAATGCAGGATGGTGATCCACAGATTTATGTTCTTAAATTTAATTATGGCCTTTGTGTTTTTCAGTCATGGGACCTGGTGCAGCAGACTCAGAACTACCTGAAATTGCTTCTACACATCATCAACTCTGATGGTAAACTATTATATTTACACACGTCCTCACCAAACTGTACAACAGGTTTTACTCGTCTGTATAGTTTTAGATAATTATTTGGTGTGTTGTGGCCTGTTGTGTGTTGTAGATGAGAATGGTTTACTGGTGCACTGTATATCAGGCTGGGACAGGACACCCCTCTTTGTGTCCCTGCTTAGACTCTCTTTGTGGGCAGTGAGTATCCATCCATCCGTCTCTCATTACATCTGACCTCATTTTACTCAACTTTATTCACCCCACAGTGCTAACTACCCTCATTTCTTCCCCCATTCCTATCCTTACAATTCTTTGTGTTGTGGCTAATGTTTGGCAATTATTAAGTTTAAAGAGTTCAATGTTTGAATTAATTTTGCATTTTCATAGGACGGTGCCATTCATGCCAGTCTGGAGCCGTCTGAGATCCTTTACCTGACTATCGCATATGACTGGTTTCTTTTTGGGTTAGTCTCATTCCTGTTTGACTTACACATCTGTGTTTTGGAATGTACCAATATTAAACGACTGGCATAAGCTGATAATTCTTTTCACTTTAATTTCTCTAAAACAGCGGTCCCCAACCTTTTTTGCACCACGGACCGGTTTAATATCAGACAATATTTTCACGGACCGGCCTTTAAGGTGTGGCGGTTAAATACAACAAAATAAAATGATACGACCGGCATAAAAACGGGGATATTTTTAAAATATAATAATAAACGTGAATCCAATGTGTAGGCTTACTCGCAATTTTATTAGCAGCGCCCTCGTAACATCGCGCCTAAAGACAACTGAGAAAGCCTGAACACAAACAAAATGCCCCCAAAAGAAAAAAATCTCCATGTTTTCGGTGCTGATGCGTTCATGTAACATGTAAGGGTGGCGCTGCCAATAAAGCACCTAAAAGCTGTCACAAAGAACCGGCAAAATGAATGATTATGAATATGTAAAATATAGCAGGAGACATTTTAATTGTTTAATAATAAGTGTTTTCTGTGCAAAGATGAAGTTGACGATGCTGACTCGCGATCTTCGCAGTAGTGAACGCGCCAGAGAGAAATGCACATTTCATACGAATTAGCCTACATAAGCAGAGAACAGTCAGTTTTCTTTCGTTTTGAATTGTTCTGTTTAAAAGTAGACATTTCAAACTTTCTATATATGTCTCAGGTCTGTGAGGCAAGTAGGCTACCTTATCAATGAGTTTTGGTTAATTTATGAGACCAGCTCCAGTTCACGCGCCGGCGCCTCCGTGTCGTGATGATCTATTTTCTAATATATTTATATATCTTCTTATTTATTAAATCCAGCCAATTGGTTGATGAAACATTGATTAAAATTAAGATACAATTAATACAAAACGAAATTAAATTTAAAGACAGGCTTTGTGCTTTCTGTTTGAGGTCTCTGTGAAAGTTTTAAACCAGTCTTTTAGTGCCGCTTTCAGAGTGCTCACGTCTGTCCCGTCCGTAACAATTTTTTTTTTTTTGTGAAATACATTTCTAAATAAATGCGACTTAGTTTTTTATAGATATGTTAGATATGTTTTTTCTTCTTCATGACGCATTTTTTGACTGATGCGGCGTGTAATCGCGATGAGAATGAGCGATTTATAGTCCGGAAAATACGTTAAGTTATATATTCTTTCTGTGCGGCCCGGTACCAAATGTCCCACGGACCGGTACCGGTCTGCGGCCCGGGGGTTGGGGACCTCTGCTCTAAAATATAAAATAAATCACACAAAGGTAACATTTAATGGTACTAAAGTACCAAACTCATTGAATGCATGATCACGCTAACCCTAATATTACTAAATGCACACAACTAACACTGTAAGGAGTTCTGATATACCGAGCAGTTCTTTAACATTTTCATTCATCTCTTGGCACTTGTTTGACTGGCACATGCAGCCCAGGAAGTATGTGACCTGCAGTCTGCCATGTGACTGTAAATTATGTGATAACTATATAGCAGCTTTATGACGTTAATTTGTTAGAAACCCAGAAAGCTACACGCCATTAAGTGTTCCCTTTGATTCATTTCGAATGTTATTTTTTTTATTTAGTTTTTTTTAGATAAAAAAGGCAGTTTTCAATTTGCAAGCAATAATCACAAAACACGAAAGCATCTTCAAGTAATGGTAACCACATTGGTATCAATGGTATCTGTTTTTCACATTTTGTTCAACAACATGAATATAATTTTTATATATAATATAATAATGTCTGAAAGGTGAATAAAAAGAAAATATGTCTGCAGGAAGTGATGTTTGATCTACCATAATTAAATATGCAATAAAATATAAGGATATTGTCACTGATTTTTTTTGTGTCCTTTTCACTAGTCACATGTTGCCTGACCGGCTCTCTAAGGGAGAGGAGGTGAGACTTCACCTATTTTAAACCTACACCATGAAATTGTCTGTTACTTTTGAATGGAATAGAGTCTATGTGATTTATATGGTAATTATGGTTTGGTGTGCACCGTCCAGTCATTGTTCATGTGTGAGAATTGTATAGATGATTATTTGTGTGTTTATTGCACATATAAGTCAAGAGTGTTGTGTTTTATCATTTTATTTTGTATGAAAACAATTTAAGTTTTGATATTCTCTCTCCTAGATTTTCTTTTTCTGCTTCAATTTTCTGAAGCATATTGTTTGTGAGACATTTTCAGTCAAAAAGAAACAAAGGTAAGCTATCTGACTTATGATTTTAAATATAAGAATAATCTTTGTGTGTCTCATGAGTACATTTAGAATATAGCAATTTGATAGTCTTTGAATCTAAATAGAAACAATAAGCTTTTTTTTTTTTTTAAATGTAAGCTTTTAACCTTTTTTTATTTTAAACATGCAAAAATTGTAAGAAAATGTTGAAATTACTGGTAGGTGACCTTTTGGTGCAACCACATGTGGTTGATTACAAGGCTGTGATTTTTAAAGTTGCATAACAACCAGTAATTTCAGTACAGGTTGGTTCTCACCTTGATTTAAAAAAAAAAAAAAAATGTTTTGGCTTAGAGCCACCTACATGTTAAGAAATGTATCTTTTTTTTCTTTCTTAGAACTTTGATTCACTTTTATTTAGTCAAATTCCACTAATAAGGCAGGCTGTAAGTTCAACATATTTATAGGTTCTGTGTTTGATTAGTTTGAGCTGAGCTCTGCTGGAAAGTGGATCTCAAGGCCCAGAGTTGCCCACCCCAACGTACAGTAGCTATTAGACAAGCTTAATTGGAAACAACATGCAGCTGGCTTATTTAACTCTTGGGGGTCTGTGGAAAATTTGTAGGAATTTTTAGAAAATATTTAAGATGGCATAAAGTATGTTTGCAAACTATAAGGTTTTTTGCATGATCTCAACATAAACAGTGCACTCCATAGATCAATGACTGGAAATATTTCAATTTGGCAAAAAAGCATTTTGGCCTATATTTCTCAAGTGTTTATCGTAGACTCAGGAGTATTGTACCATTGGAATTACGGTCTCTTGTCTCCAATTGTATTTTCTCAACAAAAAAATCAAAACCTTTTTCACTCTGAACAACTTTGCTTTTACATTAGTGTTTCTTTAGTTAATATTTTTTTTATTATTGTTTGCGAAACCTAATTTTACAACCTAATCCTTGGATTTTTGCTTAAGTAAAAAAAAAAACTGTGCAGGAAGATTCTTTGGAGTACATAGGTCCGTAATTATCAAATATATGTTGAACTTTGAATTCGGCATATCTACAGGACCATCAGTAATTATAGGCATTGCATAATATCACAAATTATGTATAACACCTGAACAAGATACAGGTTTTACAAAATTCCATATGTGTGAAATTTGCACCAGCCTGATAACGAAAAAGGCTTTTTCTTCCTCTAAATGTGTCTGTACCTCCAAATCAAATGGCCATATGGATTTCTATTTCTTTGATAACTTTTCACAACTTTAGATTAGATCATTTTTTTAAATAAAAATCAAGCTCCTCCCAGATTGTTTGTCTAATTAGTGTGAATTGTGAAATGTTTAATGTATTATTCCCACACAGCAAAAATAGATTAAATTGTTTAGCAAATACATTCCAATTGTATTGCACTCAAAATTTTGTCAAATTCCACTAATAAGGCAGGCTGTAAGTTCAACATATTTATAGGTTCTGTGACTGTTTCATAAATTAAAGTTTGAAATACCAAATTGATGAAAAACTTATTCTGTTCTGCATTGCATCTTTTGACTGTCTTATTGTACTTTCCGCCATTTATTTTTATTTTTCTCTTTTCTATAACTCTTAACAGAAGAAAAAATTCTCAGTTCAAAGATGCTGACTTCACAGTTGATGACCTCTGCCAGTTAAGTAAGTCCTGTTTTCCTAAATTACTGCAGTTTCACAATAGCTTTTAATTCAAATTAGTGATTCAGTGAATATGTATACTATGATTATAAGAACTGTCTAGTATACATAGCCAATAGTAGATACTCCTGATTGTGGTTGTCCCTGCAGGATTGTTTTTTAAATAGACTACAGACTTTATTATACATTGCTTGCTGTTTTATGGTTTTCTTTTTCTTTCTTTCTTTCTTTCTTTCTTTCTTTCTTTCTTTCTTTCTTTCTTTCTTTCTTTCTTTCTTTCTTTCTTTTTCTTTCTTTCTTTCTTTCTTTCTTTTTCTTTCTTTCTTTCTTTCTTTCTTTCTTTCTTTCTTTCTTTCTTTCTTTCTTTCTTTCTTTCTTTCTTTCTTTCTTTCTTTCTTTCTTTCTTTCCGTCTCTCTCTATCTCTCTCAGAGTCCAGAGATCGGGGTAGTGTGACAAGTCTGAGCAGTGATTTTTCTCTCATCACAGAAGATACATCTGCTCCCTCCAGTCTACCTGCAGAAGCTACAGATCTGATTACCACTGGACCACAGGCTTCTAGCGGGTAGGGCTAACAAAATAAGCACCTTTAATGGCACTTTAATAGTATGAATGCACTTACACCTGTGTAAGACAAGCACATGTTACTGTGGCCAATCATAAGATATGTGCTCTGGTCAGCTTCACTCGGCCGAGGGAGAGCAGCACTCTACTGTGAGCATACATATCTAGCCACAGAAAGTGGAGAAAATATATTAGGCGTAACCTCAGGAGTGGAGGGAAAAACGGATGCTGCATTATTATGGTAACACTTTACAATAAGGTCTCATTTGTAACATTAGTTAATACATTAGTTACATGAACTAACAATGGGGGGTCTCCCTATGTTTCCTTGCAGCAGCCTGAATTCAGTTCACTGTTTTCATGTGAATTTTTAGATGTATCCTCACTCGTCCAGCAGCAGCAGCCTAGCAGATCTAGTCCACCAAGACCAAGCCTATGTACATGTCATGTTTTTTAATAAATGCTGGTTAAATTCATTCCGAGAGTCATGATTGAACTAATGTTTACAAATGATTACAATCATTATTTTTAATGCATTAAACAATCCATAATAATCACAGAAATTAACTAAAAATGTTCACATTTTATTTGAGTAAATAATTGTCTTGACAATTGCAGTTTTAAATACTGTTGACTTATTTAGTGTTTATCACAGGAGGAAGGGCATGCCGTTGTCTTCTAATTCTGTGCTTTGGAACCGACCGATCACTTCAGAGGAGCGAATACCTAATGTTATCACTGAGGCCAGTCCTCTGGGGTCCTTTAAGTCCTCAAGCTCTTCCTCATCCAACCACTCAGATCAAAATCTCACACGGCCCGCGGGAAGCACCCCATTAGCTGTGCCAGGAAGGAGGTGGGTACTTGTAAAGTTTATTTTGTAATGCTTGTGTTTTGTTTTGCTTGAAACTTGATGAATTTGTTTTGTCTGTGTTTTGAAGGACTTATACCAACCAATTTGTCTTTCAGTGTACAATGAAAGCACCTTATGATATTAGTCTTCTGTAAAAGAACCAATTTAGACCCATTTGTGAACCCAAAAGTAAACTGTTAAGAACCAATTCTTGTTCTTGAACTTGAACTTGAAAGTGGATACAAGTAATTATATGGAGCAGTTTAGTGATCGAAAGGTGTGAATGATAATATAATGATATTGTATAATTTAGATAAAGATGAAATTTGTCGACACATACACACTTTAATAATAATTTTAAGTACCAAAGAGCCAAACATTTTTTATTGGATCAACCCTACTGGCCAAAATGACCTGTCCTTTCTAACTTTTCTAAAAAATGTTCTTGCTCTATTAATCTTTTAATACTTTGAATGTCTCTCTCAATCTCAGACCAATAGTCGAGTATGCTCGATCAGGCTCCTCGCTATCCACAGATTATGGCAGTTGGCAGATTGTCTCAGGATGTGGGAGCATCCATGATCTTCCCCCGGTGCCCTCAGAGTCTCCTTTTCCATTCAGCTTCCAGGATGAGGGTCCAAGTGGACGAATGTAAGTCTCATACACACTCCAACCCCTCCTATTCACTGTATTCTTGTATTCTCCGCTACTTGTCCTGTGGTTTACCACTAAGATGATTTGTGCACTAGATTTTAATTCACTTTAAGTAAGAAGGTGTTTGCAAAGATCATAGCTATATACAATTTAGCCCTTCTTTGCCTCATTCTCTTTTATTTCATCCATTTTTATCATTCTGCTTCATCAGACCCAGCCGGTTGATGCTGTGTAGTTTAACAGATATCAGAAATACTTGTTCCAAGCTTTATTTATGTGCTCTCTCTGTACAACAGCATTTTTGCATGTAAAAGAAATGACAAAGTTGTAATAAGGAGATTAAAAGAGCAATATATTATATTTACAAAAAAGAAAAAAAAACTAGATATTATGAGTCATGATTTTCATGATAGGAATAGGCTCCCAAGCCAGCTTCATCATTGGAAGATGTGAAGAATTCTTGGTCTTTCATTGTAAAAAAACTGATTTACTTCACTGAATCTTTAACCTAACTACTTTTTTAAGGAGTATTGTTAATATTGAGAATAATACTCAATAATATTGAGTATTATTATAAATAAATTTCATTTTGAATGTACTATTACAATAATTAAAACTAATAAAATAAAACAACAGCATGTAGTGATGTGGTCAACTTCAAAACATACAAGGAAATCAGTAATAAAGAAGAGCAAAGAAACACGTTAGAAGCAATAAACAAAGAATGCTTTAAGTATCTAACTGAAGAGGGCATATTATAGCTACTAAAGTTTTAGACAAGAGCAGTGAGTTTTTTTTTGTTTTGTTTTTCAGCATTATTGGTGTTTGATTTATTATTAATGACATCATAGACAGCGGCAGATCTAAAGGCTGCAGTTCCTTATGGTTATGGGCATACCTAATGTCCAGATCTATTCTGACATATAAGATGTTTTGTAACATCTGTTTACAATCCCTTTAGACATAACTGATTGTTTACATTAATTTTGCATCATTCAAGTGCATTTGAAGGGTTCATCCAAAAATTTCAAACCCATAAGACTTCCTTCATCTCGAAATACAAATAAGCATATTTTTAATGAAGTCAGAGATTTCTCTCCCTCCCTCCATTCACCCAAAACACTGACGATTCAAACTGTTGAGATTTGTCAATGAAGTTTGTTTCTGCTTGTCACACAAGCATGTTTAAGCTTAAGAAATAACAAAAGAGGTTTGCTTTTTTGCATCAAGTACGTATGGTTAAGCTTCTGTTTACCATATTCAATATTCTCTATCTAAGTGCACTAATCAATGTTTATATGTGAATAAAGGTCAAAAATATTATCTGTTCATCATTTAAAGAGATCGTGTCTCTTCAGAAGACTTAGATTAAACCACTTGATTCAATACGATTTCTTTTACAATCTCTTTATGAAGTATCAATTGGTGGAATGGACTTTCAGTGGAGGGACAGAAATCACTCATATCTTCAATTGTGTTTTGAAATTGAAAGTCTTATTGGTTTGGAATGACAAGAGGATGAGTAATTAACAGAATTTTAATATTTGGGTAGCCTATCCTATGCTCGATGATCCTATGCTCGCAGCTAATCATGCAAAGCCACATGCAGTCAGCGCTCTTTATAGAGCATGTACACAAGCTAAATGTCACAAAATGCAATTTCAGTCAGTTGCTGCGTCCGAAATCCCTTACTGTGTAGTAGGTATTACATTTGGTTTGAAACTTACTTTGTGACCATTAAAAAAGTATGGTCTGTATAGTATGAATGTGTGTAGTATGAATGAAATTCAGACGTACTACATCCACCATGTTGTCATTGTCATGTAACCTACGTTGTCAGTTGCATCTCTTCTCCTCCATTCACAAATCCTCTCCTATGGCCTCATGGGATAATAAAGTTTCTATAGTATGCGCACTTCAAAATCTCGCCATAAGTAGCAGGTCACCAGGTATTTTTCGCCTTCTGTTTTATGAGTACTATGAGAATTCGGACATACTACACAGCTCATATACTGTTTTTCGCCTACCAGTATGGAAGTAGAGATATTCTGACATAGCGAGGGTGAGTTTTATACATCAGATATATCCTTCATTCCATATGGCATAAGCAATGTCTTAGTAGGGCATTTGGAAATTGAAATGTAAAATACAAACTCTTACAGTGGAATGTAAAGTCTTCAAAGTGAATAGGATAAGTGTTCCTGTTGCTCAAGTAGTAGAGCATGGGGCTAGCCACGTCCAAGGTCATGGTCATCCTAATTCACTTTGGATGAAAGGTCCTACCAAATGCATAAATGTGAAATGATCACTACTATATGGAACAAACACTTAAGTCTATAATATCATTACTGCAGAAAGATGTTATCGTTATATACACTGCTCAAAAAAATAAAGGGAACACTTAAACAACACAATGTATCTCCAAGTCAATCACACTTCTGTGAAATCAAACTGTCCACTTAGGAAGCAACACTGATTGACAATCAATTTCACATGCTGTTGTGCAAATGGAATAGACAACAGGTGGAAATTATAGGCAATTAGCAAGACCACCCCCAATAAAGGAGTGGTTCTGCAGGTGGTGACCACAGACACTTCTCAGTTCCTATGCTTCCTGGCTGATGTTTTGGTCACTTTTGAATGCTGGCGGTGCTTTCACTCTAGTGGTAGCATGAGACGGAGTCTACAACCCACACAAGTGGCTCAGGTAGTGCAGCTCATCCAGGATGGCACATCAATGCGAGCTGTGGCAAGAAGGTTTGCTGTGTCTGTCAGTGTAGTGTCCAGAGCATGGAGGCGCTACCAGGAGATAGGCCAGTACATCAGGAGAAGTGGAGGAGGCCGTAGGAGGGCAACAACCCAGCAGCAGGACCGCTACCTCCGCCTTTGTGCAAGGAGGAGCAGGAGGAGCACTGCCAGAGCCCTGCAAAATGACCTCCAGCAGGCCACAAATGTGCATGTGTCTGCTCAAACGGTCAGAAACAGACTCCATGAGGGTGGTATGAGGGCCCGACGTCCACAGGTGGGGGTTGTGCTTACAGCCCAACACCGTGCAGGACGTTTGGCATTTGCCAGAGAACACCAAGATTGGCAAATTCGCCATTGGCGCCCTGTGCTCTTCACAAATGAAAGCAGGTTCACACTGAGCACATGTGACAGACGTGACAGAGTCTGGAGACGCCGTGGAGAACGTTCTGCTGCCTGTAACATCCTCCAGCATGACCGGTTTGGCGGTGGGTCAGTAATGGTGTGGGGTGGCATTTCGTTGGGGGGCCGCACAGCCCTCCATGTGCTCACCAGAGGTAGCCTGACTGCCATTAGGTACCGAGATGAGATCCTCAGACCCCTTGTGAGACCATATGCTGGTGCGGTTGGCCCTGGGTTCCTCCTAATGCAAGACAATGCTAGACCTCATGCTGGAGTGTGTCAGCAGTTCCTGCAAGAGGAAGGCATTTATGCTATGGACTGGCCCGCCCGTTCCCCAGACCTGAATCCAACTGAGCACATCTGGGACATCATGTCTCGCTCCATCCACCAACGTGGCGTACCACAGACTGTCCAGGAGTTGGCAGATGCTTTAGTCCAGGTCTGGGAGGAGATCCCTCAGGAGACCATCCGCCACCTCATCAGGAGCATGCCCAGGCGTTGTAGGGAGGTCATACAGGCACGTGGAGGCCACACACACTATTGAGCCTCATTTTGACTTGTTTTAAGGACATTACATCAAAGTTGGATCAGCCTGTAGTGTGGTTTTCCACTTTAATTTTGAGTGTGACTCCAAATCCAGACCTCCATGGGTTGATAAATTTGATTTCCATTGATAATTTGTGTGTGATTTTGTTGTCAGCACATTCAACTATGTAAAGAAAAAAGTATTTAATAAGATTATTTCATTCATGCAGATCTAGGATGTGTTATTTTAGTGTTCCCTTTATTTTTTTGAGCAGTGTATATTGTTTTATCGTGGTGTAGTTTTAACATCACTAATTCTGTGTATGGAAACATGACAGCTGGTGTAAAACTGTAAATATGCCAGAAATGTAATAGCTGTTAGTTCATTTCTGATATTGTAGGATCTCAAAATACATGAAGGTTTTTTTGTACATATTGAGCTGTGTTTTTGTGTGGGAGGAAAGCACAAAAATGACATCATTGAGTGAAGGGAGAGAATATGATAAATGCCGTTTCTGTGTTTTCTTCTCTCTTTTCTTTCTAGGTGCACATTTGTACCTGAAAGGCAGGTGAGGTTGGAGGCAGTGAGGGAGCTGTTCCTTTCAGCCTATAGCTCTACAGTAGGACTTAAATCGTCATCTCCAAGCCCTTCTGGTGCCATCTCAGGCCTGCTGGAGCAGTTTGCCCGTGGGGTTGGCCTTCGTGGCACCAACGCCATTATCTGAGCCTTCCTCTGTTGCACCCATCATTTTCACTCAGCTCTTGTACACACCCTCAGGACTTTTCATGTCATTGTCTTTTTTCCTACTGCACCTTGATGTGGCACCATATCTACCACATCGGGAGTACCTCATTTATTGGTGTAGCTGTACAGTAAAGCCTTTTTCATCCCCTTCTTTTCCATCTCTTTTCTTCCTATTTTCTCGCTCTTATTCTCTCCTCACTTATTCCGATGCAATTCTCTACTTGCTGAAAGGAAAAGTGCCAAATCTAAATACAGGGCTACATTAAACTGACTGTTTATCTTTTACTTTTTTTCCTTCACTTACCCTTTACTTTTTGAGTTTGTGTTTTTTACAGACCAAATAATATGTCCATTTGTTGATTTTTCTAATTTAGATTTTAAGCAGTGCTGCTTCAGTTTTATTTTTCTTTACCCTCTCTTTTACTTATTTTGATTGTTGCACATTTGTACTGTAATAGGGAAAAATAGAGAGGGGTTTATGAGATCCAGGCAGAAAAGGGAAAATTATCTCCAAGCTTAACATTGAAAAATTATATTTCAAGGAATAAAAAGGTAAATGTAGTTGAGGGAAAGAGGAAAGAGGGTCTTGCTCCTCCATTTTAAACGCTTGTTTTATTTTAGTTGCTGACTGTCTTATATACTTAAAATAAATTATTGTAAAATTAATCTGTAAAACATTTTTTTTTAACAAATTCTAAAAAAAGACTGCAAAGACCTTAAGCAGAGTTCAGGATTTGAACTAAGCCTAAAGACTGTCAGTTGATTTGTGGTATATTTAGGAATGGCAACAGTTTGGGCAGTGGTAATGTAAGACAATGTCATTGTTCTTTTAATTAACAATTTTGTGATTATTTAATGAGTGTGTTATGAATTTAATTCAATTTTTGTTGACTCTAGATTATTTTTAAACTGTATCAATCAAGTACACTTACGTTTTCTGAAGCCAAGTCGTTTTATTATCAGACAAAACTTTGTTTTTCTTGTGAATGATTTTCTTTTGGTAAATGCCTCAAAATAACTGATTTGCCTTGGCAGTATATTGATTCCTGTACTTGCATGAATGGCTATAAAGTGGCACTTGGATTCAAGGATTGAAAACATGGAATTTTTAGTATTTTGGACATAAAACCTTTGTGGCCTCATTACCTCAGGGCCTTTTATTGTGCCTTTTGATTTTAAGGAGATAATGATTAAAAAAATAAACATTCTGTTTCCATGCATGGCTGCATAATTTTGTGCAACTTTTAGATTTGAAGATCATGTCTGCTGTTTCTCTTTTTGTTCTTTTATGACACAATAACGTCCTTCTGTACTGTAGCAACTTCCGGTGTTGGGCAAAATACAGACTAAAATAATTATTCCTTGTCAATTCATGAGTGTGAATTATTATTATTATTATTATTATTTTTATTTTTTATTTTTTTATTACAGGGTCAAGCATGACAGCAGCAAATCTGTTACAAGTTGAATAGTATGTAGCATCCCAGTGATTATATTATGGAAAAAAAATTAAACCTACTTATTATACACTAGGTGGCACTGTAACCAAGTTGATATTATCAGGGTATGGTTTTATACAATACAGTGAGGAAAATAAGTATTTGAACACCCTGCTATTTTGCAAGTTCTCCCACTTGGAAATCATGGAGGGGTCTGAAATTGTCATCATAGGTGCATGTCCACTGTGAGAGACATAATCTAAAAAAAAAAAATCCAGAAATCACAATATATGATTTTGTAACTATTTATTTGTAAGATTTCGCTGCAAATAAGTATTTGAACACCTGTCTATCAGCTAGAATTCTGACCCTCAAAGACCTGTTAGTCTGCCTTTAAAATGTCCACCTCCACTCCATTTATTATCCTAAATTAGATGCACCTGTTTGAGGTCGTTAGCTGCATAAAGACACCTGTCCACCCCATACAATCAGTAAGAATCCAACTACTAACATGGCCAAGACCAAAGAGCTGTCCAAAGACACTAGAGACAAAATTGTACACCTCCACAAGGCTGGAAAGGGCTACGGGGAAATTGCCAAGCAGCTTGGTGAAAAAAGGTCCACTGTTGGAGCAATCATTAGAAAATGGAAGAAGCTAAACATGACTGTCAATCTCCCTCGGACTGGGGCTCCATGCAAGATCTCACCTCGTGGGGTCTCAATGATCCTAAGAAAGGTGAGAAATCAGCCCAGAACTACACGGGAGGAGCTGGTCAATGACCTGAAAAGAGCTGGGACCACCGTTTCCAAGGTTACTGTTGGTAATACACTAAGACGTCATGGTTTGAAATCATGCATGGCACGGAAGGTTCCCCTGCTTAAACCAGCAGATGTCAAGGCCCGTCTTAAGTTTGCCAATGACCATTTGGATGATCCAGAGGAGTCATGGGAGAAAGTCATGTGGTCAGATGAGACCAAAATAGAACTTTTTGGTCATAATTCCACTAAACGTGTTTGGAGGAAGAAGAATGATGAGTACCATCCCAAGAACACCATCCCTACTGTGAAGCATGGGGGTGGTAGCATCATGCTTTGGGGGTGTTTTTCTGCACATGGGACAGGGTGACTGCACTGTATTAAGGAGAGGATGACCGGGGCCATGTATTGCGAGATTTTGGGGAACAACCTCCTTCCCTCAGTTAGAGCATTGAAGATGGGTCGAGGCTGGGTCCTCCAACATGACAATGACCCGAAGCACACAGCCAGGATAACCAAGGAGTGGCTCTGTAAGAAGCATATCAAGGTTCTGGCGTGGCCTAGCCAGTCTCCAGACCTAAACCCAATAGAGAATCTTTGGAGGGAGCTCAAACTCCGTGTTTCTCAGCGACAGCCCAGAAACCTGACTGATCTAGAGAAGATCTGTGTGGAGGAGTGGGCCAAAATCCCTCCTGCAGTGTGTGCAAACCTGGTGAAAAACTACAGGAAACGTTTGACCTCTGTAATTGCAAACAAAGGCTACTGTACCAAATATTAACATTGATTTTCTCAGGTGTTCAAATACTTATTTGCAGCTGTATCATACAAATAAATAGTTAAAAAATCATACATTGTGATTTCTGGATTTTCTTTTTTTAGATCATGTCTCTCACAGTGGACATGCACCTACGATGACAATTTCAGACCCCTCCATGATTTCTAAGTGGGAGAACTTGCAAAATAGCAGGGTGTTCAAATACTTATTTTCCTCACTGTATGTCTGTATGCCAAAGCATTGCTATACAGCCACATGCTTTTTGACATTTTGCCATCATATTTGTTGGTTACATGAGAACAGTTTTATATATTAAAAAGTTTCTAACAACATTTAGCCAGCATGTCCCCAATTGTCCTAATAGTGTAAACTTATAGTGTAAGTTTTGTATTTGCCAATTTTAGTGAAGCTACTCAAGCTAGATGAATACCTTATGAGTTTGACAAAAAAAAAAAATGGTTTTTTTTCTTCAGAAAAGTTGAAAGAAAAGTAGCTGAAAGTGGGCTGTAATTGAAACATATATATATATATATATATATACTTGGATCATTCTCACACAAAACCATTAAAACTGCAGCACTAATCATTTTAAATATGAAACATGTAATTTAGTAATATGAAAAAAAAATCATAATTAGTTCATTTTATTCATCATAAAAAGACATTAGTTTTCTCTACCTTGCACAAAGAGTAATTTCAACAAAGGAATGAATTATTATTGTATTTTACTACATTTTCTGCTAAAATTATAATTACCGCAATGCGTCTAGCAATGAATGTATGTTATGTTGTAATTTAAAAAGATTCAAATGAAAATATTCTGGAAAAAAATAGATGTTCTACTAGATGTTTTCAAATGACAGAAAAATGACAGACTGGATATTCATATGTAATGATAATGAAAATAGAGTGGGGAAAAATGCCCATGGGTCCATGACTGATGTTGCCATCCTCCTCAACGTTTTTAAGGACCATTTACACACAAAATTTTAAAATAAATATTGATTAAGAATTAAGCTAAACATGTGCCAGAACCTTCAAGATGGCTGGTAAGCTGATCTCTTTATATTTCTCCAGTTAAAAATCTAAAATTGTCTTGTCAGACCGTGTACACAAAAATATTGATTATCATTACTGAAACAGGTACGTTTCCACATTTAGAAAAACGTTATATTAATAATTTTACTTATGTTTTATGTATGTACTAAAATGTACTTAATGTCTAATTTACATTGAGTAAAAAAATTGGCCAAATCATCATGGTTTGTCTAATGTTATAAAAAAAAAAAAAAAGCCAAGGTACCTCATCCTACGCAACACTATTCTCACTGCTACAATTTAAGGTCAGTTGCGGTAGAGAGAATGTCTTGGGTTACTCAACGTAACCATGGTTCCCTGAGAGTAGGGAATCAGACATTGTGTCACTATCTGTCGTTTTGGTGAAACTCCTTTCTCCGAATATGCTGAAGCCTGATTGACTCCTGCTATTGCAACTGCAATAGCCAATGGCACATGTGCTCTCAAGCGATATTGCCTCAGAATCTTTCTAAGAGTGAGAGCATACATGTAAAGACTCTGAGGTGGTTTTACACAGCAACTTATGCAATGTCCCTTTTGAGGTAGGTCTCTCGACATCGTGTCACTAATTGACGCTTTGGGGTACAAAATTACATGTAAAAATGACACAATCCCCAAATCTAAAAGAGTTGAAAAGGAATGAGTATAAACACATGCCGTGGCAGGAGAGCGCCAAGCTCCCCCTAGGTCGGCCACTGGACCTAGTGGAGACACTTAACCAGTCAGCTGGCAATCGGCCAAGACGGCGCCGGCGCCTTCAGCACCAACTAACACATGGTTAATGCCATGGCATTAGACCAGTGCAATGCAATGAGAGGATATTGAAGCAACAATAACATATTGGTGCACTCACATATTGGTGCATAACATATTACTGTACACAGCCCATAAGCGCATTATACACAAGCACAACACAGGTAAAAATAACAATGGCACACACACAGTCAGTGAGGCATGCAGCTTCCAGCAGGAGGCCCCTAATTAACATGATAATACCAACGCAGAATGCTGCAATTTGTTCAAAATAAATAATAACTTGTATAGAGAGCCAGCATATAGTCCTGTAACGAAACACAGGTGCAGGCACTATCGCAGCATACCAGACTATACGGCCTATTCGGACGGGATTCGTTTTACAAGGGTAGATGGGGTTGTGTAATTTTGCCACAGGACGTCTGTAATATTAATGGACAATTTGCACGGGATAAGAAATCTCTGTAAAACTAGCAGAAGTGGGAGGGGTAACTCGATTTACACACTGCCGTCCCTGTTGTCATGTGAATATCATGTTGCTTCCTGATATCAAGTGTGCAAACACATATATATACATATAACCTATATATAACAGTTAGGTCCGGTCAAACAGTTTATTAATTAAATTAATTAATTCTGATTGGATTCTGTTGGTAATGGGCACTTACCTAAAGCTAAAAAGTTTAGCTTTTTAGAAAACTACTTTTAAACGGGTCGAATTCGCATGGGATTAGTATTACCTGATAGCCTGGATGCCAGCCGAACTTTTGAGGTCGGGAAGTTCCCAAGGGGGTAAGCCAGCACCTGGAAAGCATACCTTCCATGGGGGCAGCCATTGGCTTGCAAGCCATCACCTGCTGTTAGCATTCCATTGACTCCCATTCATTTTGGCATCAATTGACGGGGAATAGCTTCACATCTGAGGTGTTTAAAGACTCCCTTTGTCCATTATTTATTTCTAAAGAAACACAACAATGTATAAAAGGCTCCATTACCTTGTATCTTCCGTTATGGCCCCGTAGAAGCCGTTTTTGTAAAAATAGGCTAACAATTGCGTCATAACCACGCGACTCTCTGTCGCACAGTAGAGACATTACCGTATAGTAGAGATGCACCGATTACAATTTTCTGGGCTGATTCCAATTTCCGATTTTTCATTAAGTTTGACCTGCCGATACCGATTTTAGCCGATTCCGATTTCATTTTTTCTAACCACTTTACAGCACACACAAATATTTATTTTATATATTTTCTGTAATAGAACATTTTACAATTTGCATAGTACATTTTTTTTTGAACAGATAAACGCTATAAAATAGAACTATATAAATTACTCCAGGTGTGGGTAATTCACACACATCTAAAGTGCAGTGTTATGGAAGAACCATTTCCTTTTCACATTCAATATCCAATAATTTTTTTATATATGTATTTAGCAAACTAAACGTCTGTATGAAAACAGGGAATGGCAATAAAATAATATATAAATAAAAAATAAAATAAATATAGCCTTGCAGTATAAAGATATTTCTCAAAGCACACACACACAGGCCTATTGCAATCACTTGTACTTGACTGAATAATAAAACAAGTTTAAATGGGTACATTTTCTATAAATATTAGTCTTCGTTTTCTTTTCTGACATAGCCTACTCCAGTTCTTGTTAAAACACGCAAATTCTGTGCATTTTGGGCACTTTTTTGTGAAACCCTATTTAGGCTATTTTGTCCATCAAAAGTGTGCTTTCCCTTTAATTGAGCGTGAGCAGTGCAGCAAATAGACTCGGCGCCGAAACACGCGCTTCACTGCTCGCGACGCTCCTGCTTGACGCTCACACGTTGCTCCTGCTCCCGTTGTGAATGCACTCATTGATTAACATGCACACCGAAAAAAAATACGCGCTTGCGGTCTGAACAGATGTAATTCACAAGGTTTCCTACATGTGTGTTCCGTGTGCACGTGTGATGCTGATGTTGCGCGATGTTAATCATGCGGCGCCCGAGTGCATTTGTCCGGCATAAAATCGGCATTTGTCAGACTGACCGGCCGGTCGCCGGTCACGGCCGATTCACGTGAAAATCGGCCAATTCCGGTCACCAGCCGATCAATCGGTGCATCTCTACCGTATAGACTGGAGGAGAAGCTCGCAGGCAGTCGGGGGGACGTGGAGGCAAAATGACAAAATAATTAATCAGAATACTTACCAAAAGTTGCTCCTGCTCCTAGCTCATGGACACTAGCTCCTACTCACACTCTCCGTCTCTGCAAGATTCGGAAGGGAATGATTCAGATTTCTCTTGGCACAGCTACTAGAAGACTTACAACTGTCAGACAGGTTGCTCACGTCACATCTACACTCACCTAAAGGATTATTAGGAACACCATACTAATACTGTGTTTGACCCCCTTTCGCCTTCAGAACTGCCTTAATTCTACGTGGCATTGATTCAACAAGGTGCTGAAAGCATTCTTTAGAAATGTTGGCCCATATTGATAGGATAGCATCTTGCAGTTGATGGAGATTTGTGGGATGCACATCCAGGGCATGAAGCTCCCGTTCCACCACATCCCAAAGATGCTCTATTGGGTTGAGATCTGGTGACTGTGGGGGCCATTTTAGTACAGTGAACTCATTGTCATGTTCAAGAAACCAATTTGAAATGATTCGAGCTTTGTGACATGGCGCATTATCCTGCTGGAAGTAGCCATCAGAGGATGGGTACATAGTGGTCATAAAGGGATGGACATGGTCAGAACCAATGCTCAGGTAGGCCGTGGCATTTAAACGATGCCCAATTGGCACTAAGGGGCCTAAAGTGTGCCAAGAAAACATCCCCCACACCATTACACCACCACCACCAGCCTGCACAGTGGTAACAAGGCATGATGGATCCATGTTCTCATTCTGTTTACACCAAATTCTGACTCTACCATCTGAATGTCTCAACAGAAATCGAGACTCATCAGACCAGGCAACATTTTTCCAGTCTTCAACTGTCCAATTTTGGTGAGCTCGTGCAAATTGTAGCCTCTTTTTCCTATTTGTAGTGGAGATGAGTGGTACCCGGTGGGGTCTTCTGCTGTTGTAGCCCATTCGCCTCAAGGTTGTGCGTGTTGTGGCTTCACAAATGCTTTGCTGCATACCTCGGTTGTAACGAGTGGTTATTTCAGTCAAAGTTGCTCTTCTATCAGCTTGAATCAGTCGGCCCATTCTCCTCTGACCTCTAGCATCAACAAGGCATTTTCGCCTACAGGACTGCCGCATACTGGATGTTTTTCCCTTTTCACACCATTCTTTGTAAACCCTAGAAATGGTTGTGCGTGAAAATCCCAGTAACTGAGCAGATTGTGAAATACTCAGACCGGCCCGTCTGGCACCAACAACCATGCCACGCTCAAAATTGCTTAAATCACCTTTCTTTCCCATTCTGACATTCAGTTTGGAGTTCAGGAGATTGTCTTGACCAGGACCACACCCCTAAATGCATTGAAGCAACTGCCATGTGATTGGTTGATTAGATAATTGCATTAATGAGAAATTGAACAGGTGTTCCTAATAATCCTTTAGGTGAGTGTACGTCGTCAAGTTCAGTTTGAGGCTGCGCAGTATGCTCAGCCATCAGGAAGTGAGTGCTTCTAATTGACTTCACTTTTCTCCGTTGAAGTCTATGGGGTCGCTGTGTGCATTTCTTTTACTGTCTATGGGAAGTTCAGTCTGGACTTGATCCATTGTGGAGCAACTATGCTCGAACCAGAGCTGTTTGGACCAATCAAATTGTCAGGGCGGGCTTTATACGATGATGGACAGATGATCAACAGTAACGTAATCAGCCACGTCACCAAAGAGCGCTTGGGTTGAATTCGTTTACAACAAAGATGACTGCCGCTGGAGATTGCCGCCATCGTGTCTGTTATAGAAGATATCAACAGCGCATTAATTTTAAAAGAGGAACAGAGAACCGCGAACAAGGCATTTGTCGATCGGAAAGATGAATGAAGAACATACGTCACTTTCTCCGTTGCTCTGATTGGTTGTAGGTCTATCCAATTGAGTGCAGAGGCATTTTCTTTCCTGGTTCGGTTGAAACACGCTCCTTAATCACAGCCCAATGGAGCAGTATCAGACTCATATTCTTACTAGAATCTGTGTATGACGACGTCAGGCTAATTACCTGAGCTAATTTTTCCGGACCTTTTTACAGAATGTAAAAGTCGCCTTAATCTTTACTGATATTGTCTGTAATGATTACTGAGATGGCACATTCGGACGGGACTAAAATCACTGAGAAGCTCTGGTAATTACTTTACCCCACCTCTCCATGTTAAACTAATCCCGTCCGAATAGGGCTTTAGTTGAACCCACTTGCTGAGGAGGGGTGTGGCCACAATGACGGCTCACTCGTCTTCCACTGCACAGACAGCACATGCGGTGCAAAAGAAGAGATTTCAAGGTTATATAATTTAGAGAAGGTGTTTTGCAAAGATCATCCAAGACAAATCTTGGTCTGAATAGACATACCTTCGGACAGGACTAGTTTAACATGGAGAGTTTAACCATTTGAACTGGTCACCCTGTTACTTTACTCATTATTACTTTACCCCACCTCTCCATGTTAAACTATTTGACCAGTCACCTGGTCACCCAGTTGCCCTGCTGGTAATAATGATATGATATGATCACAGATTATAACCTAGATGTGCTGTGTTTGACAGAAACATGGCTAAAACCAGACGATTACATTGCTTATAACCTCGAAGCAGACGAACAGTTGCTCTGACTGACGAAAAGGACTGGTTTCTAACCACGCAGTGCATGAACAGGGCACAGCGAATGCTTACAGGTCTTTCATCAGAGATCATGCCGGGAGAATAACCTGATAACCTGAGCTCTGAACGGTATATAACGGTGGTTAGGTATATAACCACGTCTAGGCTTAAGCCTCATCATAGTTTTTTTTCTTTTTTTTTCTGACAATAGTGCTCACCACAAGTTGGTCATGTAGAGGGATGAGAGGATATTAGCCTCCTTGTGCCATTCAAAATTCTTATTGCCAGGACATTCGAATATGAATATGATGGTGACAAGCCATTATAACGGCTATAAACTCAAAGCATGGTGGGTATACTTTCACTGTCCATGTACTCTTGCATAAAAGACAAGGTGATTGACATAGGGCACAGTTCCACCAGGCCTTTGTCTCATGTTCTATAAAATGTTACTGAGATAAGCAAACACCTATGAAAGTAGACATATTTGAGGTCCACTGACATAATCTAGTCCATTGACCACTCATGTGCGAGGGTCTGTTTCAATGGGCTCATTGAATGAATGCTTCGATAGCGCACAAATTAGTCGGCCCTATTTCAAAGATGAGGCAGAATCCCCCTTAACAAGCGGGGACGTGAGAAACAGACATAAGAGATCTTGCTGTCGTCGTCATGAGTGTATGAGAGCAAAGCAGTGGCAGTGGTGTTTACGTCACAACAGCACTGAGCTACCGGACTTAGTTGAACACCATGGGTGAATGACAGCAAAGCTCTGCAACCTCAGAAACACTCGTGATGAGGGCTATCTGAATATATAAGTAGGCATTCCCCAGGTACACTGAGATAATCAGTCCTCTGGTGAGAGGATCTGTTCCAGTGCAGGCAGTTTGAGGGAGCAAATTGATAATGCACTGGTAACGCTGGGGTGTTTCATAGTTTCATAATGTAGTTGAAACTGGGCAACCTGTGCTTTGTATATGTAATCCGCCGCTTCCAGATGGGAGGCATGTATTGAATTAGAGAAAACAATTCTGATACAGAAGCACCCTCTGCATTCTGTTTTTCAGCTTTGTCATCGTACAGTGGAACATCACTTTCCTCACGTTAAGAACGGTTGGCATTTCCGCCACAAGTTTTCTGGCTTCATATCTGGCTCAGGCCCAGTCGTGTAGAGCGCTGAAAACAGCGGCATAGCCAACAAGAGAATATCGAGCGACCCGAGCATTTTGTGCTTTGTTCTAGACAGACCACCGCACTAAGATGGGGGAGAGCTGCCGCCCTTATATCACATGAATGAGTGAGCGACTGGAACTTCTCTGTGCACTGTACACGACTGACCGCTGCTGTGGTAATGGGTAGCTTATATCGTGTGAATGAGTGAGCGTTTAGAGAGAGAACGCGGGAGCTGAGACTACATAACTCACTACCCAAGTCCTTTAAGGCCTTCACTGATGGCAGAAGAACTCATGTAACACTGAATCTGCGATGGGCGCAGCTCAGGTAGAGGCAGCGATTATTCATTCCGAAGGTTAGACATGGGAGGTTTAGGTAAAGAGGGGAATGCAGGAATTGACAGGAGCAGGCTCATAACCTAAACTTCCTATCTCGGCTTGGAGGCAGAGGAGGAGAAGAGGTGATAATATAAAAGATAATATAAAAGATTTCATACTGACCACACTTCCCATAGCACCTGATGTACTATCTTAAAGGCAGGGTAGGTAGAAATGGTCTAAAAATTTTATTTTTCAAATTTGTTTAAACTTTATGTACATATCAATACATAATTAAAATGTAAGTACTCTGAAAAAGAAAGTATCAAAATCGAGTGTCTGTAGACCTCTCACGACTGTTTTAAAGACATCTCATTATTTCCATTCACTCCACCCCCTCATTTCTGTGCTTCTTCCAAAGCCACGCCCCCAAAACACATGAACGCGCGACTCCGACCGCTGAGCTAGAGGACGCATTATTTACCTGAGACAAGCGGAGGGGAAGGGGCATTTTTTTGCCTGGTTTGCCTTCACTAACTGCATATGCCGGTACTGTAAATTTAGATTGCTCTTTCTCTGCCATTGTTTTGGTATTCCTAGGTTCAGTGCCTTCTTCTTCTTCTTCGATAGATTTTATTGGCAGCTTGCAAACATAGTGCATTACCGCCATCTACTGGACGGAGGTGTGATCAGGTTCCGTGCCTCTCGCACTCCTCAAATCAAACGGTCGCGCGCAAGTGGGCAGGTGCTGTGTGGCAAAAGGGTGGTTGCCATGGTTGCGAGAGAGTGACAGTCGCCTAAGCCAATCCTTTGATTCGTCCCGAATCGAAATAATGAGCTGTGTTTAATACAGATTAAACGGTCTAGAGTCACTTGATTTTTATACTCTTTTTTTCAGAGTTCTTACATTTTAATTATGTATTGATATATATAGAAAGTTTTAACAAATTTGGATCTTTAATTTTTAATAAATCCTACCTACCCTGCCTTTAAGTTACATCTTAAGGCGAGACACGGCAGGCAAATACATCGTTTTTTTTTTTTACTGGTCAATTTTGAGATTTTTGGATATTTGTCTTCAATAACATGTCTTCTTTCAGACTTGTGTTGAAAAAAAGTCCGGAATACACATTTAGGTCTTTATTTTATTACACTTTGTCTGTTTGCGTCTGTAGATTTCTCATAAATTCAACAAAAGTTTGCGTTCTAAATCAACATGCTGCTCCGCGATCTCTGCCGTCAGCCTGTCATCACATGCACCTTTAGGAAGCTCTCTCTCTTGTGTACAATCCTGTCGGATCCAAATATGGTCATTTCCTTTTTATCAGCAACCAATCGTGAAAGTAAAAGGGCTGAATGCGCAATCTCATTGGCTGATGAAAAATCTTTAAAGCCCGTTTTCTCAAAATGACTTTTCTCTCATACTCCAAGTCCGAAATCTCCACTTCAGTAGCACCTATATACACCAAACTTTCCAGACTTGTACCTAGGTATATATTATGAAGACATTTACAGAGGGATTTGAAAAATATTTTTCCTAGCCTGATTTATATAACATTTTATTCTAAAAAACATGGCGAAAATCATTTTTTTAAGGCTATTGACAGTATTTTCTTAGCCTGGCAAGCCAGACCTACATCAAGATGTTGGGTCTGGCAACTCACCATAGACACGGCTCAATCCGAGGGGCGGGATAAACGGCTGTCTTTCAAATTCCCTCTGCACGCAATAGGACAGCGCTTCAACCAACCAGAGCGTTTTCCCAACAGTGGAGCTAGTTGATAGATTAAACTTTTGGCAAAACTACGAACACATCTTCCTTTTTTTAAGAATGACTTAAGTGCCGTTCTATGCTCTTTTCTCAAAGAAAAACCTAACTCCAAGTCCTCCAGAGTCGCGGACAAAGCCGATTCGAAAGATGTTCGCCAGCAGCAGCCATTCTTTGTTTTCAAGTGGCAGGTAACCATCGCAACTCTGTTGTCATATGTTAAGCCCGCCCCGCCTACTCTATACACGACATGATTGGCCTGACCCAATTTAGGTTTTTGCAGCTCGAAAGTCAATGGAGAGTTGCTAGACTGCCCTGGCTGCAAAATACATTTTGCTGCCGCTAGGGTGCGTCTAGATTTCTAGGCTAGTATTTTCTGATTTACAGGATAACAAAAGTAGATATCCATAAATCCCTCTGTAATTTTTTTCCCATCTAATACGTGAACACAATGAAAAAATAATTTTTTAACCTGGCTTTATCCAATACTCAGATATCGTTTTTTTAAATATATGCAAATTAGTGCATATTTGATTAGATATTGCCTGATTTGCATATTTAAACATTAAATTAAAGAAAACTTGTAATACATTTTTTTCTCATCCTAATGTAGGTAATCAACTGGGAAAGTTTCATGGTGATATCTGCTAGTTAAATTTGTTACCCTATTCACCTGTAGTGTCTCGCCTTAAGAAGAATGGCGTCTACGCTAATATTAGTCTCTCTGTTTATCCCGAGGTTTACCATAGTCCGCTGGATCCAGGTTGTATCCAAATCTGATGAAGGACCTGCGCCTGAACACGACGACAACGCAGCCCTGAAGTGTCAACTAGTCTCTAACCTGTGAAGGGCTCCTTCCCTTTACCTCTGTACAGATAAAACGTTATCAAAATGATTCCAGTTCACATGGATAAGCGGAAGCGACTAAAAATTCTGTATTATGCAGGCCAGACAAGTAATTTGGTGTTGTTAATTTGTAAAGAAAGACTACACGCCTGCACACATATATTCAAATACACATACCTATAGACTAAACACATAATATGCATACATTAAAATGTTTCTGTTTTCAGTTAAAACAGTGTCGTGTAAGCGGCCCCTAAGTTAATAACTAATGATCTTTGCAATGGAAGTGAATCAATCAAAAACTAATTTAAGCTGGACAATAACTTTATTCTAGAGCTGCTGTAAAGCCAAAACAATCTCTGTTATTTTCATTTCCTATTATCACTGTAAAGCTGCTTTGAAACAATCTATATTGTAAAGGCGCTACATAAATGAAGGTGACTTGACTTGACCAGAGCGCTGCAGAGGAACAGCAGTCCAGGCACCGACCTCTGAAGAGCGTACCTCAATGGCGAGCGATAGGTGGCTTCTCAAAGACAGCATAGCCGAGTGAAGGGGACAATAGCGCTGTAGGCAATAGGTTCGACCCGTCCCTCACTCGAGCGCCATTGGCTATTGCTATTGCAATAGCGTGATTCAGTCAGGCTTCAGCATTTTCGAAGAAAGAAGTTTCCCCAAAGCGTCAGCTAATGACGCAATGTCGAGAAACCTACCTCGAAAGGGAACTTCTGTTTCAGTAATGAGAAGTTAATCATTCAGACCATTTTTAAATAAATTATGAATCGTTCATTTAAATATTATAACTGTTGGCATTTTGCTTTATGTCCTGTTTTCATTGTAGACGGTAAGCGATAGTGTTGTCACGTACGCGTCACGTATTTCGGTACAAGTTGGTACTGAAATTTAAAAAATTTCCCTCTAGCGTTTTAAGTGCTGTTAAATGGATTCAACTGCTAATCATAATCAGGATAGCAGGAGACCTGAGCAACGGGAGTTAGAAAAGTCAGAATCAGAAATCGATGTAGTGGAAAAGGCAACAACGTCTTCTGTGAGAGAACATCACTGATCAACTTGTGAATGATGGGAAAATCATTCCGGGAAATCTTAAGTTGTATGGTCAGTCTCGGTCTCAGTGCCTTTTAATTGCTGTTTTTGAACCGGAAGTGCTAAAATGCAACTCATTTCCGCATTTTGGCCTACAAAGTGATGACATACCTGCAACACTATTGGAATAAGTACTAGTACTGGAATAAGTACTATCTTTAAAGGGGGGGTGAAACACTCAGTTTCAGTCAATCTCATGTTAATCTTGAGTACCTATAGAGTAGTATTGCATCCTTCATATCTCCAAAAAGTCTTTAGTTTTATTATATTTATAAAAGAAAGATTTTTTACGGAAAAAAACGAGCGGCTGGAGGCGTGCCGTGTGGGCGGAGCTAAAGAATCCTGACGCGCCGTTAACACACAGACATTTGAAGCAGTTTTACTCACTGCCTGCGGTTCCAACGCACGACCGTGAACCTTTATCGTTGGGACTGCTCCATCCTTAAGCATTAGACGATCTGCAAATGCAGCGCAGCCGATGACTTCCCTAAAGCCGAGCACAGCGATTTGATGGGCGTACTGCTTTCGCTCTCTCGCTCTGGTCTACGGGTGTGCGCGCGCCCTTCCGGGAGAAGTGCCTGTCGGTACACGATCCGTTCCACCGATCCGTTCCACCTACACGATCCGTTTCACGCATGCGCGTAATTACGTACGTTAAATGGGTCAATCCTGGGATTCGGTAATATTTCAACTTGGACTTTTTAAATTTTTTAACTACATATGATTACATTTCTAAATACCCACATTATTAGGCACATATCAAACCTTCAAAAAATCATATTTTCCCATCTCAGGCATTAAAGACTTTTTATTATTTGCAGTTTTTTTCAGATTTGTACACCTTTTATTCTCAACCCCATGACGGACAAAATTGAATTAGTTTAAACAGGATTTTACACAAAACTTGTTATAAAACAAACATCTACCTACTGCTCATGTGTCCCTCATACCAATTCAGTGACTTCAAATGTAACATTTATGATCATTTTCACATTTGTATGTGATGCAAGTTACAAATATCCAAATTGTTTGTCCGTGGTCTCTTTATTTTAGTAAGAAAAAATGTAATTTAGATGTTTCACTAAAACCACAATTTTACTATGTTAGCCCTTAACATGTCGGGTGGTGATCAGCAAGAAATGCTTTAATTTTTAATTGTCTTCCTTATTTTATTTTCCAAAAATATTAATGTGACAGGGTTGAGAATACTGTGATGGGGTTGAATACTGTAACAGGGTTGAAAGGACACATTGGCCTACTTTTAATTTGTATTTGTTTAATACGAAAATCCCTCTTGGAGACTCAAACAAAACACTATTTTATTTTTGGCAACCATGTAATAAAGACATAGTCATATTTAGTTTTTTCGTTTTTACTTTATTATCTGAACTGCAGTGAGAATTTAAACAAAGAAAACTACTGCAGACAGTACGGTCGTTAGTAACTTTCACCTTTTATCAAATGGGCACAATAGGTAAATTCACTAGTGTCTAAAACATTCCTCAATGCTGAAACATAAAACAAAACTGCAGCAGATAACGGCAGATTGGAAGGCCAATCTCTTCCAGCTGGCCTCGTAGTGATTCTGGCAAACCGTCCAGCGCCTCAGGAGAGGGAAGCAGTGCCCTACCAACACTGTCTACAGTGGAGGTGGGCAGCTGTTGACCTCAACTGGGGATGTCGTTGGACGGTGGAAGGAATACTTCGAGGATCTCCTCAATCCCGCGTCACGTCTTCCATTGAGGAAGCAGAGGCTGAGGGCTCAGAGGTGGACTCGTCCATCACCCAAGCTGAAGTCATCGAGGTAGTCAAGAAACTCCTCGGTGGCAAGGCACCGGGGGTGGATGAGATCCGCCCTGAGTACCTCAAGTCTCTGGATGTTGTGGGGCTGTCTTGGCTGACACGCCTCTGCAGCATCGCGTGGCGGTCGGGGACAGTGCCTCTGGGATGGCAGACCGGGGTGGTGGTCCCTCTTTTTAAGAAAGGGGACCGGAGGTGCTGTAGTGTTCCTACAGGGGGATCACACTTCTCAGTCTCCCTGGGAAAGTCTATGCCAGGGTACTGGAGAGGAGAATATGGCCGATAGTAGAACCTCGGATTCAGGAGGAACAGTGCGGTTTTCGCCCAGGCCGTGGAACACTGGACCAGCTCTATACCCTCTACAGCGTGCTGGAGAGTTCATGGGAGTTTGCCCAACCAGTCCACATGTGCTTTGTGGATTTGGAGAAGGCATTCGACTGTGTCCCTCGCGGCGGCCTGTGGAGGGTGCTCCGGGAATATGGGGTCCGGGGTCCTTTGCTAAGGGCTGTCCGGTCCCTGTACGACCAAAGCAGGAGCTTGGTTCGCATTGCCGGCAGTAAGTCAGATTTCTTCCCGGTGCATGTTGGACTCCGGCAGGGCTGCCCTTTGTCGCCGGTTCTGTTCATAATTTTTATGGACAGAATTTCTAGGCGCAGCCAGGGGCCGGAGGGTGTCAGGTTTGGGGACAACACGATTTCATCTCTGCTTTGCGGATGATGTTGTCGTGTTGGCCCCTTCAGACCAGGACCTTCAGCATGCACTGGGACGGTTTGCAGCCGAGTGTGAAGCGGCTGGGATGAGAATCAGCACCTCCAAACCCGAGGCCATGGTCCTCAGTCGGAAAAGGGTGGCTTGCCCACTTCAGGTTGGTGGAGAGTTCCTGCCTCAAGTGGAGGAGTTTAAGTATCTTGGGGTCTTGTTCACGAGTGAGGGAAGGATGGAACGGGAGATTGACAGACGGATCGGTGCAGCTTCCGCAGTAATGCGGTTGATGTACCGGTCTGTCGTGGTGAAGAAAGAGCTGAGCTGCAAGGCGAAGCTCTCGATTTACCGGTCAATCTACGTTCCTACTCTCACCTATGGTTATGAGCTTTGGGTCATGACCGAAAGGACAAGATCCTGGATAAAGGCGGCTGAAATGAGCTTTCCCCGCAGGGTGGCTGGGCGATCCCTTAGAGATAGGGTGAGAAGCTCGGTCACTCGGGAGGAGTTCAGAGTAGAGCCGCTGCTCCTCCACATCGAGAGGGGCCAGCTGAGGTGGCACGGGCATCTGTTCCGGATGCCTCCTGGACGCCTTCCCGGGAAGGTGTTCCCGGCGCGTCCCACTGGGAGGAGTCTCCCGGCTGGCCTGGGAACGCCTCGGTGTCCCTCCGGAAGAGCTAGAGGAAGTGTCTAGGGAGAGGGAAGTCTGGGCATCTCTGCTTAGACTGCTACCCCCGCGACCCGGCCCCGGATAAGCGGAAGAAGATGGTATGGTATGGTACATGCTCTAAACTAATTTTCTACTCTCAACTTATTAGTTATGATTTTGGTAATAATATATTTACTGAAATTAAATTTCTAAATTGAAATCATTGATTAAATTAAATTAATAACTCAACCCTGTCACAAAGTTTACAACCCCGAAACAGTGACATACAGTGAGGAAAATAAGTATTTGAACACCCTGCTATTTTGCAAGTTCTCCCACTTGGAAATCATGGAGGGGTCTGAAATTGTCATCGTAGGTGCATGTCCACTGTGAGAGACATAATCTAAAAAAAAAATCCAGAAATCACAATGTATGATTTTTTAACTATTTATTTGTATGATACAGCTGCAAATAAGTATTTGAACACCTGAGAAAATCAATGTTAATATTTGGTACAGTAGCCTTTGTTTGCAATTACAGAGGTCAAACGTTTCCTGTAGTTTTTCACCAGGTTTGCACACACTGCAGGAGGGATTTTGGCCCACTCCTCCACACAGATCTTCTCTAGATCAGTCAGGTTTCTGGGCTGTCGCTGAGAAACACGGAGTTTGAGCTCCCTCCAAAGATTCTCTATTGGGTTTAGGTCTGGAGACTGGCTAGGCCACGCCAGAACCTTGATATGCTTCCTACAGAGCCACTCCTTGGTTATCCTGGCTGTGTGCTTCGGGTCATTGTCATGTTGGAAGACCCAGCCTCGACCCATCTTCAATGCTGTAACTGAGGGAAGGAGGTTGTTCCCCAAAATCTCACAATACATGGCCCCGGTCATCCTCTCCTTAATACAGTGCAGTCGCCCTGTCCCATGTGCAGAAAAACACCCCCAAAGCATGATGCTACCACCCCCATGCTTCACAGTAGGGATGGTGTTCTTGGGATGGTACTCATCATTCTTCTTCCTCCAAACACGTTTAGTGGAATTATGACCAAAAAGTTCTATTTTGGTCTCATCTGACCACATGACTTTCTCCCATGACTCCTCTGGATCATCCAAATGGTCATTGGCAAACTTAAGACGGGCCTTGACATGTGCTGGTTTAAGCAGGGGAACCTTCCGTGCCATGCATGATTTCAAACCATGACGTCTTAGTGTATTACCAACAGTAACCTTGGAAACGGTGGTCCCAGCTCTTTTCAGGTCATTGACCAGCTCCTCCCGTGTAGTTCTGGGCTGATTTCTCACCTTTCTTAGGATCATTGAGACCCCACGAGGTGAGATCTTGCATGGAGCCCCAGTCCGAGGGAGATTGACAGTCATGTTTAGCTTCTTCCATTTTCTAATGATTGCTCCAACAGTGGACCTTTTTTCACCAAGCTGCTTGGCAATTTCCCCGTAGCCCTTTCCAGCCTTGTGGAGGTGTACAATTTTGTCTCTAGTGTCTTTGGACAGCTCTTTGGTCTTGGCCATGTTAGTAGTTGGATTCTTACTGATTGTATGGGGTGGACAGGTGTCTTTATGCAGCTAACACCCTCAAACAGGTGCATCTAATTTAGGATAATAAATGGAGTGGAGGTGGACATTTTAAAGGCAGACTAACAGGTCTTTGAGGGTCAGAATTCTAGCTGATTGACAGGTGTTCAAATACTTATTTGCAGCTGTATCATACAAATAAATAGTTAAAAAATCATATATTGTGATTTCTGGATTTTTTTTTTTTTTTAGATTATGTCTCTCACAGTGGACATGCACCTACGATGACAATTTCAGACCCCTCCATGATTTCCAAGTGGGAGAACTGCAAAATAGCAGGGTGTTCAAATACTTATTTTCCTCACTGTATGTGACGGGGTTGAGTGTGATGGGGTTGAGTTTTTTTGCTCAAAATGGCCACTGCTCTTAATGTGGTGTAGAAGAGTGGGCCACATGGCAGCCAATGAAATAAGTATATTTTAGATTTTTATGGATTAAAATTTTGAAAAGTCTTAATTGTATGTGACGGGGTTGAGTTGTTAAGCTTGACAGTAACCTCCCTGACTATAATACACCTCAAAAAATGAATAAAAAGTGTGATATCACTCATCTTCTTCTGCACCATGCTGTTGAAGAGAGCTGAATGATGCAACTTCCTGTGAATGATGTCACATATGGGTGGAGTCTAAATTATTATGGGCGGAGAATGGTTGGGTTGAGTTCAGACTGAGGTACGTAACTTTATAAGTTGTTTTTTATCAAATATCTTGCATTTAAAAAAAAAAATTTCTTTTCAAAAGCAAAAAACACAAATAAATACTTGCATTATTGCCGAAAATTATAGACACTGTGCACATTTTATTAATTATTTTCCAAATACAAATTCAGTGAAGAACCTCAGGGACATGACAAAATGCTTGCTGTAAGACAGAAATAAGATTTTTTTTAATGATAAAAATTACTTAAATGCAATAATTATTTGTATTCATTATAAAGGACATACCAAAGTATTGTGAAAAGCTTTTAACATTTCATTTTGGTGAACCACCACTTTCAAAAATCTAGGGGACTGAAATATTACCGAATCCCAGGAATGACCCAAATAACAAACGGGTTATTATGGACGTATTTTGTTATTCTGTGCCGTGATGAAGACAGAAATATTATGTCGGTGTCTGTAACAGTTTTATACACTGCTGTCACGTTATTTGAGCTGTATCTGGATGAAGGTAGACTGCTGACAGTGAGTCGTGTTGACAGAGTTCAGGGAAAACTTCCTAATGTCAAGTTTAAAATGAATACGCGCTTAAGGTGCGTGACAAAAACACCTGCACACTTCAGTTAGTGCGATTCAAGTGTTTACATGGTTAAAAACAGCGTACGCCACCTGTTTTAATACGATTATAGTTGACGCGATTATGAGCTTATCACATTAAGTATTGTGTTTACATGAGGTAAAGCATAATCGCAATATTGCTAAAATCCCATTATACGCAATTACGCATGCGTAGAACGGATCATGCAGGTGGAACGGATCGTGTACCGACAGTGCCCTTAGGACCCGTATAAGGAAATTCCGCCGCATCTGACGTCACACACGCCCATACTCGAAAAAAAGGCTGAGTCCGAATTCGCCTACGACCTAAAAGTATGTACTTTTTTTGTGAGGAAAAAGTACATACTTTTGAGTGTGTAGCAAAAGAGTATGCACGTTCTGGGACATACTTCGATGACGTCATGCAACGTACCCTGATGAAAATGAACCATGCTTTTACTATAGTAAAAGTGTAGTAGCCATGTTTCTTTGGTTGGACTGATAAAATTAACATTTGTACAGCCACAGTATTACTACAAATAAGTCAGTGTGGTTAAACTATGGTTAGTGTAGTAAAAGGTGTTTATTTTCATAAGAGTTTATAGTAAGGTATATATCTAAGACAGAAACATCAAAAGAAATACATAAAAAAAGACACTTGCATGACACTGTACTAGAGCCTTTTTATTTACCCTACAAGATAAACACGGTACTTTTTTGGCACAACATAAACCCATTAATATTACGATACAATAAAATATAACTTTAATTAGGGTTAAACATTTGAATTCTTACACTTAAAAACTGAGGGCGCATCTCCGCTGCTGCATCCGGTGTGTTAAAAATACAGTCGTATTTTTAAATTTCGCGGTCTTTCTCCTCTGTTATTGACGCAACTTGAGATTTTAAATATTAGCTATAGAATATACACAATTTACATATACAATATACAATTTAATTTAATCTTACCTTGCATATAGCAGCGGGATTTAGCATTCTACATAAAGCTACCACATAATAACCCTAAACCAGCTCACGTTAGCTACAAGTTATTGCGAGAACAGATTTAGATCAGGCATTGACTTACTTGACTTATTCCTGTAAGCTCCTTATGGAGCATAGGGCTGCAACAACACCACGCCAACGCACTCTGTTCTGGGCTGTTTTCTTCAGCTGAGTCCATGTCACTCCGGCGGCCTTCACTTCGCTCTCGACTGACCTTCTTCCACGTCTGTTTGGGCCGTCCCACTTTCCTTTTTCCTTGTGGGTTCCAGTCTAGTGCTTGCCTTGTGACGTTGTCGACAGGTTTGCGAAGTGTGTGACCTATCCACCCCCATTTTCTTTTCTTGATGTCCTTACCGACTGGGTTCTGGTTGGTTCTGCTCCATAGGTCTGTATTGGAAATCTTCTCAGGCCACCTAATGTTGAGGATGTGGCGCAAGCACTTATTTACAAATGTCTGTATCTTGTTGGTGATGGTGTTGGTAACCCTCCATGTTTCGGACCCATAGAGGAGGACTGCTTTCACGTTGGTGTTAAAGATGCGGACTTTGCTGCGCTGGGATAAGGCCTTGGAGTTCCAGATGGGCCGCAGGGTGTTGAACGCTACCCTTGCTTTGCTAATCCGGATCTTAACGTCATCGTCTGCGCCGCCATCAATGTTGACCACGCTTCCTAAGTACACAAAGCGGTCGGTCTCCACCAGGTCTTCTCCCTGTAGCTGCAGTGGCTGATGTAGTCGGTTGTTCATCCGCATCACCACTGTTTTCTTGATGTTGATTTTCAGGCCGGTCTTCTCTGCCTCCTCCGCTAGCCGTGTTAGCTTGGACTGTGCATGCTGCTGCTTGTGGGACAGGAGGCCGACGTCGTCCGCAAAATCCAGGTCCTCTAGATGTTTGGTAAAGGTCCACTGGATGCCGGTGTTGCTGCCCTCTGTGGTTCTTCTCATGATCCAGTCTATAACGATCAGAAAAATCGTCGGCGAGAGCATACAACCTTGCCTCACTCCTGTCTTCACTGCGAAGGGGTCTGTCAGCTTCCCGTTGTGAATAATCTGACAAGATGAGTCCTCATAAAGCTGCTGAATAATATTTATGAGCTTTTGCGGGATTCCGTAGTGCTGCATCAGCTTCCAGATGGTCTCCCTGTCGACACTGTCGAACGCTTTTTCAAAGTCAACGAAGGTCGTGTACAAAGGAGTCTGCCATTCGATGGATTGCTCGATGATGATACGCAAAGTGGCGATATGGTCTATACATGAACGATCTTGTCTAAATCCTGCCTGTTCTGCTCTCAGCCTCTTATCTAGAGCCTCCTTCAGTCTCTCTAGGATTATTCTGGTCAGCACCTTGCTGGGGATGGACAGCAGCATGATTCCTCGCCAGTTGCAGCACTGGGAAAGGTCACCTTTCTTGGGAAGCTTTACCAAGTACCCGAGCTTCCAGTCGGCCGGCACTTGCTCCTGTTCCCATATCTTCACCAGGAAGGGGTGCAACATCTCTGCTGCTGCTGCCGCATCTATCTTTAGAGCTTCTGGGGGGATGCCGTCAGGGCCTGGTGCCTTGCCGTTCTTCAGGGACTTGATGGCTTTGATGATCTCTGCCTTGGTTGGTGGATTGGTGTTGATACAGAGGGGTTCTTCTGCTGGTGGTATGTCAGGAACTGTTTGCGATGGTGGTCTGTTAAGAATTTCTTCAAAATGTTCCCTCCATCTTTTCCTTTGCCCCTCATCACTTGTGATGTTTCTCCCATTCTTGTCCTTGACTGACTTACTCGGGTTGAAACTCTTTCCTGACAAGGCCCGGGTAATCTCGTACACTCTCCTCATGTTGTTCTGCTTAGCTGCTCTTTCTGCCTCTTCTGTCAAGTTGTGTACAAATTGTCTTTTGTCCTACGCCCGGACTCAACACACCAAGTGACCGGATTATTCACCACACCGGCTGCCATGTTTACATCACCACCATCACCACAAAGCTCCTCCCTCCCGCATGCAATGGGTTGTGGGCAATATTAGCCGTTAGAGTGTGCATTGATCTGCACTTCGAATTCTAACCGGAAATAGTAGGCCATCCGGGTATCTTTGGAATACTCATTTCAACATACTACGATTTGGGGCATACTAATTCTAGTTTCGCATACTATTTAGGATGAATAGTATGCGAATTGGGACTCAGCCAAACTTTCCGAAACTTGTGACAAACCGGAAGGAGTATTTTTGGCACAGAAATACTCCATCAAACGTACAACTTAATTTTTGAAACTTTGTCCATGTTTAGCATGGGAATCCAACTCTTAACAGTGTAAAAAACTCAGTATGCATGAAATAGCATTTTACCCCCCCCCCCCCCCCCCATTAACTGTATCTATTAAAGTGTATTATGGGATTAAATAAAATGCACTTTTGAACAGCCAACATGAGCTCCTTTCGATTGCGGGTTGGCAAGCCGTTTTAACATTTAATCCTTAAAATGCACTAGTATATGCAACTAATTACTTTTTATTCCATTAGGTAGGCTTCTTTATTTGCTACTAGTGCTTATTCTTTAATAACGAGCTCCAGCAGTTCGGACTAGCAGGTAGCCACAGGGCGGAAGTGAGGAGTGGAGCCGAACATTTTCTTTTATTAAATAAAGGCAACAAGCTGTCTGTAATATTGTCACGTGGTATTGATTAAAGTGTTTATCTGCCAAAAATATTGAATCTGTGCTGCACACGTCTTTCTCGTTTATTTTTATTTACTTTATTGTAGGCTATTTTCCTGTGGTCAGTTCACTTTTTTCTTTTTCTTTTTTGGATAGGGTGTTGTAAATGAGCTTTACAATTACTGTATGCTTTGTATTTATTATTTATAAATAGCTAATAAAACATTTACGTTTATGAACATAGTTTTTTTTTGCATTTGTGAAAATATGGATATTCATTTTAATCATATGCAGAAAGTCTATGATACATTGGGCTTAAAATCAAATGTGTTTTAAGATGAATTTATTTTTGTATGAAGTTGGCTTTTTTTTTTATTATAGCTATTTATATCATATATTTGATAAAATATTGGTTTTCATAAAGTGAAATGCACAATTCATTCACTTGTTCTGTATAAGTCTATATGTCACGTCACATCATATGTTACAAGTATTATTTGTAACAACATGAACACGAAGGAAATAATATTACATAATACTGAATCTGAATTGCATAATAATAATCTGAATGGTAAACTAGAATACGGTAACATTTTAATATAGGCTATTCATTTATTTAAAATAAAAAAGTTGTATATTTGTATATCGTTGAACTAACAACAAACTATTGATTGTGTAGCATGATTAATAGGCTGGTTTGAAATATTTATCATTGTACAGGTACTTTATTTTTTTTTAAGTAAAGTTTGGAGATATCGATCCGATCAATTTGTGAAAATAGCTCACATCTAAAAAAGAAAATTGTGTGTATAAGCTTCGCCTCTGACTCCCACTCTGTGGCTGCTGGGTTCTGCAGCTGGATACCATTATAGATACCCAAGCACTGTGAGCACCACACCGAATTAATTCTCGCCTTTCACCAGAAGATGGTGACCGCAGCCCTTCCATCACAGCGTGAATCGAACAACATAAGTATGACAAAGTAAAAATCACACTCAAAACCAAACCATATTCTCCAACGATTCATTGTAATAAGGTGGTTAGGCAGCAAGTTACATCATATGGCAAATGCACCCCTGACTGGCTATTTCAACTTTGATGTGAGAGATCCAACTAACTCTTGATAGTTGGAAACGGAAGAACAACAAATAAACAGAAAACACATTCTTTAAATGTTTTATTTTTCCACATACAAAAATTCCATATACAGAAGTCCCTAAAATTGTAATGAAGGCTGTCAAAATTATAAAAATGAAAAACCTGGCACCCTGAACTTCACAGGAAAATGAGGAGGTCAGATCTTAAAGGACCTTCGGACTTCAGTAATGCTAATTCAATGTAGTATGGGTCAGGAAATTACATGATGGTATTCATGTCATGGTACTATTTAATATCGCTAACAATTACTAAATAGGAAGCAGAGAGGATGATGCAAAAGATATAAGAAATGCATTGGAACAACATTTTTCAGTAGCCGGTGTATTATCAGTCTTAACTGCTCTAGAGAGATATTGTTGGTGATTAAGCTCATGGGTTAGGGTTAGCCACAGGGGCAAATTGTTGATCATGAATTGACTGGTCCTTGGCAACTATGTAAATATTAGCCCTCACAAACGGCAAATGGTCTGTATGAAGTTCAGCATTATCTATTATGTATTTATTTAATGAGGACTTTTATATGCCATGGGCACCTTTACGGGTAACCAAGTTAATTTCTGGATCAAAGCAAAAAAATTCCAACAAAAATGCAAAGAAATAAAATAAAATAAAAATGCTAAATCTCACAAATAGCATTCTAACAAAGTTTTAAAGATCTCATATTTACTTTATACTGAAGGTTTAGAAAGAATACAATTCTTGCAGACACTTGATTGTGTATAAAACCACCGGTGGTGCACAAGAGTAGATCTTTTTGGGGTTCTGTTGTGTGTGTGTGTGTGTATATATATATATATACCCACACTGTTCGCATACTCTACTAGGAAGAGGAAAGGAGCAGCACAGCACTAAGTTGTCATATGTGTCATCTTAAATGACAGTCTCTATATAAACTAAATTTCAATGGACTTCCCATTTTATTTCTTTTGGTTACACAAGAGAAGTAAAATTAGTAAATATGTTTCAGAGGGAGAGCAAAAAATAAAATAAAATCAAAATGAGAACAACTGTGTATTGCTGAGATAAATTGAGATAGTAGTTGCAGACAGTTTAGTTCCTGTCAGATTAAACATGAAATGTCAGTCAACATATCAAAGCTGAAGGTTACAGAGATGGGAGATTTTAAGTAAAACCTTTTACAGTAATTTGAGCTTCAAATAGCATCAATATTTAATTCCCAACACTGAATATGATTTTTTTGGAATAATGTTTGTTGACGCATCTGGAAATTAATCAGGAGAAGACCTATTTCTGAACTGCTTCGTTATAGTTAAAGGCAAGGTGATGTGTCTTTTAACTTCAGCATGTGAGTTTACTGCATGCCTTACATCACTGCACACTTCTTCTCCTCTGATGGGGCGTTTCCATCAACCTTTTCCATTTCCAGAATAATCCTCTTGAAAACCTCTACAGCTGTCTGTAAAATGTAAAGTTCTTTTAAGAAGGAGAACATATACACAAATGACCAAACTGTACAGAAAACAAATATATGCTTATTACAGAAATGTGTCAACAAAATGTTTTGTTAAACTAACTGTAGCAAAAGTTCCTATTCAAGATACGAAGAAGGTGTTACCTGATTTTCCTTAGCGGACGACTCCATGAAAGCAGCACCCCAAGAATCAGCTAGCTTCTTGCCCTCTTCAGGTTTAATCACTCTAAATTAAAACAACAAAAAAGAGAGCATGACAGAGTGGGACCACAAAATGTTAGAAAACCTTAAAGTTTTAAAGTCTGGAAGACAATTTTGTGGTCCGAAATGTGATAAATATTCTTTATATATCTATAAACTCCTTGTTGCTGAATATATTACAAATAAAAGCACAAAAAGACATTAAATCACATTTATGAGTAGTATTTATGAATTTAATGTTAATAACTTAATTACAAAAAAAATGTGTCATTCATTTAGCCATACATTAACAGAAAATACAATTACTTTTTATAACATTTTGTCAAGAGTATCTAATGGTTATATACGGCAAATGAGACAAACGCCCTTTAAACTAGGATGGGTTTGAACAGGGTTTCCACTCTTTCACGAACACCAGATCCAAGGACTTTTTAAGCACCTTTTATTTTGTATCAAGCACAATATAGACAATAAAGGTGGGTTTGTTACTGCCAACATGGACAATATTAACTGTAAAAAAGTTTACAGTTTATTTTGACAAAAAAAAAAAACGACGATTTCAACAACAGTTCAAATAATACAAGTTGACAAAAAAAGAAAAGAAATGGATGAGTCAAAATTATAAATGATTATAGCTACATATTAATTAAAAAATATGATATATAATCTTTTTTAAAGCACATTAGCTCCTTATCAATCAATATTTACAACACTGTGTGAAAATATGGGTCGATCTTCGCATTGGTCTGAACAAAAATGGGAGATGTGCTGAATGAAAATGCAGTTTCAATGTCTGACAGTAGATGGCGGTTTTGGAACAGCAGAAATATATTGTTTTCCCCAACTTCTGTAAACTTACTTCTGTTAACAAAGCAGCACAGCCCTTATAAACACTACTTTATTAGGGATTATTCATTGGAATTTTGATTAGCCAATTTTTAATAGCTCAATACTGAGTCAACCAAGCATCACTGAATTTGCCCTTCCCTGCTGGCACTGCTCATGATCATGATCCACGCACTCACGCCGCTTTCCCCCGTTTTCCTCCTCATCAGAAACGCGGTTTCATTCTGGCTTTTGCAGTGCATAAAGGCCAATTTTTGTAATAGCACCATTCTACTCTAACAAATGTTACTTCAAGTTTAATTCAAACACTTTCAAAGACCTGTGTTTGTTTTCATAGACTTTCCAGGCCTTGAATCCTATGTGTCTGAAATTCAAGTACTTTCAAAAAGCAAGGGAACCCTGTTTGCAGAAGTACCTATTAAATATAATTTAAAATGACCGAAAGGCAATATGACTGGCTGGGTAAAACTGAGATCCAGTATGTCTTATGGCAAAAACATCAAAGGCTTTATAATAGCGCTACCCGTCAAGACTGATGGGCGTATGTTCGACAAGTGGTGGGATTTTAGACTATTCTACCAAGTTTAACACAAATTTGAAGTTCTACACAATTTAGTTCTACAAAAATGTAAAATAGAATAAAAATAATTAAGCCAACACCATCAAAAAATAGCAATATAATAGGGTTTAAGTGCTTGGTCCCTAAAGGTGAATAGGTGAATATATAGTTATGCTTACCTTTCCATGTGAAGGTCTTTTTTGTTCCCAACTAGAACAGTAGGTACCCTGGGTAAATATGTAATATTTATGACAACATGTTTTATGACCATGTGTAATATTTTGACCATATGTTCATGAGTTTAAACCACACTTACTGTATCTTTCCAACCATATCAAGAAGCTTGTCATGAAGAACCTGCACAACTTCAAAACTGAAAACAGAGCGGATTATGTTTACATTGTGTTGGCCTCTGAGAAATATTCAAATAAGCATCTAGGCCCTTACAATCAGAAGAAAAATAACCCATATCAAAAATTAAGGTTAAATAAAGGTACTACTTCTCAGCCAATACTAGTGTTAGTATAATGGTATTGAAAAATAGTACAATGGTTTTGAAAAATACAAAATATTAATACAATATGAAATTGATTTTGCTTTAAAACAAACAATAAAATATATTTCTGGTGCCAATCCTGTTCTTGACCAGTGTTTCCCTGGGCGAAATAAAGCCTGTCTAGAACCAGCCCTGTTTCTCCACAGACTTCTGATACAAAAGTTGATACAAGGTGATATAAGTGTCGTTTATGTGACTACATAACCAGTCCAAAAACAAATATGATGTGTCAGTGTTTGTGTAAGCAGCACTTCTGCATTATGTTGTTCACGGTACCAGAAGTCATTCTTGTGTACCGGCAGATCTGGCTGTAAACTGTCGGTAATCTCTTCAAGTACTTGCTTGAGACTGAGACAGAAACTGAACCTGCAGATTCATTCTCGCTCATGCAATTTAACATATTAAGACCTAGAGAGTAATGCATTGCAATGTTATTACATTGCTCAGGGAGACTGCCATAACAATTAGTGGAATCGATTTTTCCAGCCCAAAATATTAGTCAGTAACCTGCACCAGAACCATGCCAGAGTAAAAGGGGTTGACAGAGCCAGTGTTTATGGTTTCAGCATTCTATAGTATAGTATATGGTATGGCAGTCATAGTGGTTATAACAAAAAGAGATGTCATATTTCAAATGTTTTTATTTTTACTCTACTAAATAGAGTACATTTACACAACAACATTGTACTAAAAATGGAAAAGTTTTTCCTTCGCGTTTTCCGCATATAAACGATTTTGTCAAAACGATCCCTGCTCACACAGATATGTGAAAATTACTAAAAAGCCAGTGGTTGGCAATGTCATTTTGTAAAGAACACTACGTGCCTGTACACTGAACAGGTCATATGAATGTCTCCGTTTCACAAATTCACATTTTTGTTGTTTACACAGAGACAATAACGCTATCATTTTCAAAAGTTTACGTTTTCAGGCCCTCAAAATGCAGATGTCGTGTAAATGAATGGCCAAAACGCATAAAAAAAGTTTCCCATTTTTAGCTGAAAATGGTGTCGTGTAAACAGCCCCAAAGTTTAATTAGTACACTAATGCAACAGTTTGATACATGTACCAAGTAGAATTAGTGCATATATCTGGTAAGATTTAAATATGTTGTTGCACATTTGAAACAGAAATTTTGGTCATAAATGGCATCAAATCTGTAAATTGGAGATGTCATTCATGATTAGCCTTTGAGGGTTTAGTTTTAATAATAATTAGTTTGTTGTTTTGAGTAAGCTGCCTTGAAATTGTGCACACTACTTCTGTTTCAACAACGTTATTTGAAAAAAAATATTTGCGTTTCATGTTTAGGAAACTAGTGTTGCTGACTAAAGCTTAAACGTGGTCTGCATGCTCAATTCTTCTGAACTAACTGGTAAGTTTTACACAGAAAGCACTATCATGTATTGGTTAGGCAGTACAAAATGTAAGAGAACTGCCGTGCCCACAACTCTTTTGTCTTTATCTCCACAAACATTTGAATCTGCACTTCATCTTTATAGTTAGTGTGCAGAAGATCTGTTGATTGGTGTTGTAGGTTACTGTGCTTCTCCTTTCCCCTCCTATGCTCTCCTTTCAATTCTTCTCATAACTTTTTATGAGCCTTTTCAAATCTGTGATGTGATGACCAGCACTATTATGACCCTTTAAAGAGTTGTTTATTTTCTTCTGTCTTGCACAGTCCATGATGTAAATTTCATCATCAGCAGGACCAGCTGCAAGGACTGTGCATGTGCAGTTCAAATTTTCCAGCCTCACGTCTGAGTGCTTCGCCTTCTTGTGTGCCTGACCGAATTCACTGCACTAATGTTCCTAACAGGGCTGTTCATTTAATAAATGATCAAAGAATTTGGAAACAACAACGAAAGATTTTGAGTTTGAAACAGCATAAAGATGACAACCAAGAGAAAGTACCACAGATCAGTCATAGTACACATGCATCACATTTGTCCATTCAAGCTCATGGCCAATAAATTATACTCAAAAAGAATAGAACTGACAGAAAAACAAAGTCAGAAACCTAACAAAGATGCAAACACAAAAACAACACTGGGTATATTGATGAGTCCAAGAATGAAGAAAAAAATGTAAAAACAAAAAGGAAACCAAGAGTGATTACATAAGCATGCACGTTTGTTTATTTGCATTATTAACCTGTCACTTAAAATTAAATGGCCAGAAGAGACCAAACATTTAAACATTCCAGTTGTATGACTAAAGAAAAGAAAAGAAAACAAAACAAAAGAATAATACCAATGCAAGTAAGAAAAAAAAAAAAAAAACCTGACCTTTTCATTGAAGTGACAGAGTACACCAGAACGTAACCATGAATATCCATAGAATGAGACTGGGGGAAAATGGAATACTCATCCTAAACAGAAAAGGGGAGGGGAACAACTGGTATGAAAAATGATGAAAAAAGAAAAAGATTTAAATAGAAAAATTGTAGGGGGTCTTACCTGTCCAGCAGTGTCAACTAACTGGAGATTGAAATCCTGGCCATTCACAGACACCATTTTATTAAAAGCTTAAAGACAAACAAAAATATTTTAAATTGGGGAGCAAATGTCATGTAGTTGTATGAATTTCCACAATTCAGTCACCATACTGAGAAAACACAAGCAGGCATGAAAACCTCATTATAAATGACAGAAACACATACATGATATGACATTTCAGCATCAAATTTCATAATTAGTTAAGCTGTCACTAAAACAATAGCAACCATTACTGATCACTTGATGAAATACACTAATTTTGTTTCCTCCTTTTTACTTAAATTCATTTAAATTAATTACTATTTGATTTGTTAAGCATTATGTAACAATGTTTGTTAATGAATAATTAATGTTATAACATAATGCACACTAAACTTGCCTAAACATTAAAATAAACTAAAATGCAAAAGAAACAAGCAAAACAACAAAACTATAAATTAATAATAATAAACAAACCTGGTTATAATATGTAGTTCTACAGACTAAAGGACAGGGTTTATTTCACATGGAAAGAGGCATGGGTTCTCCCAAATTAGTGCCCATGATTCAATGATTGATTGTGCCCAAGGCACCACACTGGCCAGAACCAGTCTAGCCCACTCATACTTTTGTACAATACTGTGATTGATTCTTCTACATATTGATCATGGATGAATCAACGGTCTTAAAACTAGGATCTACTAGTTGCTAGCTACTAAATTTAATGTATTTGCCCATCATGGCATTTTAGAGTCATGCAGGCTATAATATTAGTAATATAGTAGGTCAAAGTATTTCAGTACTCACTGTTTTCGATAGTAGGGTCGTAGGAATCTACAAATTGTCCTTCTACAAACTGTATTGTGAGGGAGGATTTTCCTGTTGTAAAATAAATAAAAATGATTAAAGTAATGTTAAAAATAATTAGTAACAAAAACAGAGACAGCTATTATAAGGGTTTTGAATGACATTAAATATTATTATTATTTTATTATAATGGAAAGAATGTTGAAGTGTTGAGAAAGCTGCTTACTGATCAAGCCACATTATGTATAGGCAGGTGAAGAGTATGCCACCAACACATGTAAATGTACTGATACTGTCAGAGCATTCTTTTTCTTTTTTTATGGACCCATGAACTTCACAAATACAGATGATACAGATGATATTGCAACCTCTGCCCAATTCGGTGAAAAAGTTTCTCAGTCATTTTCATGGGTGCATTAAATATGACACTGGCTTGATACAAGGCATAATGCATTGTGAAAATACACATTTTGAACGCTAATACCAATTTTGTATGATTCCATTAAGTCAACATACAGTATGGGATGGTAAAAAATAAGTTGCCATTTCATTGTTCCTTCTGCCCAATTTCTTTTGAACATTTTTAGCGTACCGTTTTTAATGAACCCATGAACTTCACATATGGGTATTGGGTAAATATAGATGGGTCGGGCAATCGTGGCCTAAAGGTTAGAGAGTCAGACTGGTAATCCGAAGGTTGCCGGCAGGAAACGACTGAGGTGCCCTTGAGGAAGGCACCTAACCCCCAATTGCTCCCCAGGTGTCACAGCAAAAAATGCCTACTGCTCCGGATGTCTGTTCACTAACTTGGATGGGTTAAATGCAGAGGACAAATTCCGAGTATAGGTTACCATACTTGGCCTTCACATGCCACTTTCATTGAACCTTCTGCCCATTTCCTTTCGGCATCTTTGTGTTAAATATGATAATGAGAACTGATACAGTGTGACCTTGTATCAAAGTACAAAGATTAAACAGTTTGTTCATAACACATTGAACAAACAAAGTACAAAATTATAATAATATATATATATCACATTTGAGCAATTAACTTTACAGCTTTCCCCTAATTCAATACAACTACTGCCATTGAGCATTTCATTTTAATGGATGCAAACAATATCACACTAATGTGCTTTTACATTATCATTTAACTTCATGACTCACTGCATGTCAAAATTTTGGTAGAGCAAGGGAGATATAGTGTGCTGCCCTCAACTCGCAGACAACCTGCAGACCTAATGGCACCAATCTGCAAACAACACCACAAGACCTGCCACTTCAAGAGGCAATACATCAAATATACAAGATTTCACAGGTCGATGGGCGTGCAAGATAAAGCTATGCATATATGTGTATATTCATCTACAAATACACAGTTTCCACATAAAACCAAACACGGCTAACATAAACAAAAATGATTCTCATGTATGGTGGCTTAAAATATCTACATTTACAGTATTGTTAGAACCATTTGATTTTGAAATGTTGATTTCTGAGATGGCACAGTAATAATTCTTCAAATTTGGCATTTTTGTAACAGCCCTCATATTACACGCACCCTTGAAAATTATCCACACGGGGAGATACTAAAATAAACCTTGGTTCATTCATATGTAGTCACAAATGTAAAGTTTGTGGGCTAATTAAAACAAAATGGTACCGTAACAATTGTTCAAACTTTGACGGAGAAACGCAGACTCAAATTGCCTAGAGAAGATGCAACAGGACAGCTTATTCTTTGTTATCGTACATGTCAATTTCACACGACCATTACAAATGTTACAGTGCAATTCGGGGTCTACTCATTCTGTATTATCCCAAAAAAACTTGATAGGGCACTACACTGTTTACCATTCCACAGTGTCATTTTTTACGTACCCTTGAAAATGACCGAGAATGAGCGCTTTAAATCCCTTTATGGACACAGCGCCATTCACATCGACACGTAGCGTAGCGTCATTTAAGGTGGAACGGAAAGCGATTTCTTTTTAGCTAATCGAATAATTGGTTATAAAGGAAGGGCATCGCGTTACAGATCAATATTAAGACATGCTTACATGTTACTAAAATTGCCCGATTGATGATATTCGAGTATTGGTCGGCATATCGCGCGTGATCTGACTGAAGAAGCACGTTGCTAATTCTTGCCAGCACCATGCGCTTTTCCATTATGTCGCCAAATGCTGCTGCGCGTTTAGAAGCTTGTTGACAGCATCGAAGTAAATACGTAAATTTGTAAATACTTAAAACTTAAACTGGCTGGAAACCAGTAAACAGCTCAAATGAAATGTAACGTTAATGAAATAATTGCAAGAACTCTGCTAACTTAACGACTACATAACACCAAATACTTCCTACTCAAAAATGTATATCAAACACTTACCAACTGACCGATACCCCAATACAGCAATCTTTCTGTATTTAGGTTGAGGCATTCTTTGAAAATAACTTTTGAACGTCAAAACCAAACTGGAGGTTAAAAAAGAAATAGTTTATCAAACATTAGAGGTATATCACGTGATAACAACAAACTTTTCCACGCCCTCCAGAAAGATCTTCATCATTGTTTCTGTACCATAAAATGAACTTTTCGGTTGGTGGATGCTGTATAATCAAAAATATTTTTCTTGGGAAGTAAACATTGAGCATACAGTGACGTCTTAAACCTACGACGAATGAACTAAAATGCTTATTCACTGCAGTAGCGTGTCTTCTTCTTCTAAGCTTAATAGCGGTTGGGAAACTAACTGTTGGTGCATTTCCGCCACCTATTGGGATGGAGTGTAAAGCGTTGTTGTAGTGGGGGGAGGGGGTATCTCTATTATACAAAGCTATTTCTTTTTTGATTCTTTATGCCTTATACATTTTATAAGCACATGCACAGTTTCTAAAAATCCACATTTATTACAATTGCCGAAATCACGCTTTCTTATTATATAAATTAATTTATTGAGAGCAGAGTAGGCCTACATGCTATATTCATGCATTTATGTAGCCTACTATATTCAATGTATATTCATACATTCCTGCTACTGCCATAAACTGCTCTTTTTACTTTATCCCATATCTCTTGCCACGTCTTTTTGACAACTAGCCTACTTTAAATAAATCCTTAAATTTTGGGGTGTTTAAGAGCCTATATTACCTATATTATCAAACACCTTATCACCCTCCACTCCAATGTGAGCATGTACCCACAAAAAGACAACTGTAAGTTGTGACTCTGAACAAGTTGGTGTATTCTGAAAAAAAAGTATTTCTATAGCATGGTTTGGCTTGATAATGACTTTCCACTCAATCTGAGCAAATCACAGTAGTGGTAGGCCTTCTGTGTTAGCCCTAACCAGGGACCTTCTTGCTGCAAGGCAACCATGCTTAATGCTTTATTTATACTTCTGCATTGGACCTACGCCGGAGCCTCTACGCTATAGACTACGCGTTGGTTTTCATTTATACTTCTGCGTCGTTGTCCGTGTTGACGCGCAATTACACATGCAGAGGGAGCATGGTTACATTTTTGGAGAGGTGCACATCAGGGTACGCCGAAGGGTACGCGTGCTACACGGCCAATGACATAGCTACGGCGTGAGTTTGACGCAGAAGTATAAATTGGGCTTTAGCATGGACTTACCATGCTGCCACTTTTATTAAGCTTCATAGCTTCATGGCTATGTTTTGGCCAGTATTATAAAAAAATATCCTGAAGCTCATTGTGTATTTATCCTCCAGGCCACACAAGCCTTTTAATATTTCTTTTTGAAAATTTGGATTATTGCATCTACCAATTCGGACATTGTATTCAGCTCCATTTGAGTTCTAAACACAGAACCTTTCCAAAGAAGTTCTTTAAAAAAAAAAAAGTTTGTATATAGTATAGAAGTATATAGCCCTAAAAATATGATATACTATTTCTATTGCTATTACTATATATACAGCGGGGAAAATAAGTATTGAACACGTCATCATTTTTCTCAGTAAATATATTTCCAAAGGTGCTATTGACATGAAATGTTCACCAGATGTTGGTAACAACCCAAGTAAGCCATACATACAAAGAAACAAACAAAAATAAGTTCAGAAATTAAGTTATGTGTAATAATGTGAAATGACACAGGGAAAAAGTATTGAACACATGAAGAAAGGGAGGCGCAAAAAGGCATGGAAAGCCAAGACAACTGCTGAAAACTTACAGTAATTAAAAAGCAATCCAGCCCCCTGTCAGTGGAAATTAATAACAGCTGGTTCAGTCCCAAATGATGGCCTACAAAAAGGTCTCATTGCCAAGGTGTCACACAAGACACATCTCATGATGGGTAAAAGCAAAGAGCTGTCTCAAGACCTTCGCAACCTAATTGTTGCAAAACATAATGATGGCATTGGTTATAGGCGCCATTCTAAGCTTCTGAATGGTCCAGTGATCACTTTTGGGGCCATAATACGGAAGTGGAAAGACAATCATTTCACCATAAATTTGCCTCGACCAGTGCTCCTCGCAAGATTTCTGATAGAGGAGTGAAAAGAATAATCAGAAGAGTTGTCCAAGAGCCAAGGATCACTTGTGGAGAGCTTCAAAAAGACCTGCAGATAGCAGGTACTGTTGTCTCAAAGAAAACAGTAAGTAATGCACTCCACTGCCTCCATGGCCTGTATGCACGCTCACCACGCAAGACTCCATTACTGAAGAAAAAGCATGTCGAAGCTTGCTGCACAACATTTGGAAAAGCCAGTGAAATACTGGGAGAATATAGTGTGGTCACATGAGAGCAAAACTGAACTGTTTGGATGCCATAATACACACCATATTTGGAGGAGAAATGGCAGTGCACATTACCCTAAAAACACCATACAACTTGGTGTTGGCTCTTGGACAACTCTTCTGATTATTCTTTTCACTCCTCTATCAGAAATCTTGCGAGGAGCACTGGTCGAGGCAAATTTATGGTGAAATTATTGTCTTTCCATTTCCGTATTATGGCCCCAAAAGTGCTCACTGGACCATTCAGAAGCTTAGAATGGCGCCTATAACCAATGCCATCATTATGTTTTGCAACAATTAGGTTGCGAAGGTCTTAAGACAGCTCTTTGCTTTTACCCATCATGAGATGTGTCTTGTGTGACACCTTGGCAATGAGACCTTTTTGTAGGCCATCATTTGGGACTGAACCAGCTGTTATTAATTTGCACGGACAGGGGGCTGGATTGCTTTTTAATTACTGTAAGTTTTCAGCAGTTGTCTTGGCTTTCCATGCCTTTTTGCGCCTCCCTTTCTTCATGTGTTCAATACTTTTTCCCTGTGTCATTTCACATTATTACACATAACTTAATTTCTGAACTAATTTTTGTTTGTTTCTTTGTATGTATGGCTTACTTGGGTTGTTACCAACATCTGGTGAAAATTTTATGTCAATAGAACCTTTGGAAATATATTTACTGAGAAAAATGATGACGTGTTCAATACTTATTTTCCCCGCTGTATTTCCTGGTACCGAAAAAAGACGGGGGTCTCAGACCCATTTTAGATCTAAGACGGCTGAACAGAGCGCTTTCGAAGCGCCCTTTCAGAATGATCACGACCAGACAAATCCTCTCGCAAATTCGCCAGGGGGACTGGTTTGCGTCGATAGATCTGAAAGACGCGTATTTCCAGATACAAATAGCGTCACGTCACAGGCGATTTTTGAGATGCGCCTTCGAGGGCCAGGCATATCAGTATACAGTCCTACCGTTCGGCCTGTCTTTAGCACCCCATACGTTCACGAAGTGCATCGCCCTCGCTCCCCTGAAAATTCGGGGATGCGAGTTTTGAACTACTTGGACGATTGGCTAGTTCTGGCCCAGTCTCGTACAGAGCTCATAGAACACATGACCGTTTTGCTCGAGCACCTCGAGAAATTAGGTCTCACAGTCAATTGGGCGAAGAGCTCGCTGTCTCCCAGTCAGGAAATATCCTTTCTGGGCACAGACCTGAACTCGCTGTCTATGACAGCTCAGTTATCGCCACAACGCAGACTGGCCGTTCAGCGCATGACGGAAAGCTTCCGCTGCGGCACTATGGTCCCGCTCAAACAGTTTCAAAGGATGCTGGGCCTCATGGCCGCAGCATCGCCAGTGCTTCAGCTGGGCCTCCTTCGGATGCGCCCACTACAGTTCTGGCTACAAGCGCATGTGCCGCGCCGAGCGTGGACTTCCGGTCGTGTTCGCCTCAAGGTCGATCAGAAATGCGTTTCAGCTCTGAAACCTTGGACGGCGACCGACTGGTACCGGTCAGGAGTAAGCCTGGGGACTTCCTCGAGTGTGAAGGTGGTGTCCACGGACGCCTCCACCTCGGGATGGGGAGCGCTGCTCGAGGGCAGACCGTTCTTTGGCCTATGGTCAGAATGGGAAAAGCTTATACACATAAATGGCAGTCGACAAAGCGCTCAGGCGCTTCTATCCCCAGATAGCAGGACACCACGTTTTAGTCCGTTCGGACAACATGGCGGTGGTGGCCTTTATAAATCACCAGGGAGGTGTCAGATCCCGAACCCTTCACAGGCTGACGGAACACCTCCTGGTCTGGGCCCAGCACAATTTGCGCTCGCTAAGAGCAGCCCATGTGCCCGGCCACTTGAATCTGGGACCAGACAGACTGTCCAGGAACAATGTTCCGGCAGGAGAATGGTCCCTACATCCACAGACAGTCCAATTGCTGTGGAAGAAGTTCGGCAAAGCGGAAGTATAGACCTGTTTGCGTCTCAAGAAAACGCTCACTGCCCGATATACTTCTCCAAGAGCAGGGACGCGCTGGCTCACGTATGGCCCCGCTGCCCGCTCTATGCCTTTCCCCCCATTACGCTCATACCTCAGGTAATAGAGCGGATCAGGGAAAGTGGATGCTCGGTGCTACTAGTAGCTCCGTTCTGGAAAAACCAGGTTTGGTTCCTAGTTCTGATGCAACTAGCGAGCTCTGCCCCATGGCCGATACCGCTGAGGAGAGACCTCCTCACCCAGGCCAAGGGCTCGATTTGGCATCCTCGCCCGGAGCTTTGGGCCCTACACGTGTGGGCCATCAATGGGTACCCGCTCACCTCCCTACGGGAGTGCTCTCTACGAGACGGCTCTATTCCTCAAAATGGTCTGTGTTTTCTAGCTGGTGCACAGCTCGTGGCGCGTCGCCCCAGGACTGTGGGGTGACGGACGTTCTTTCCTTCCTACAAGAGCTTCTGGAAAAGGGCAGAACCCCTTCCACGCTCAAGGTTTATGTGGCAGCTATAGCGGCGTTTGCTAAACCAACGCTAGGCCAGTCACTTGGGAAGAACGATCTGGTCATTCGCTTCCTAAGAGGAGCGAAGAGGTTAAACCCTCCCAGACCTCCTTCAGTTCCCATATGGGACCTTTCCACGGTCCTGGAGGCCATGAAAGGTGCCCCATTTGAGCCAATCCAATCTGTGGATATCAAACACTTGTCCTTCAAGACAGCGTTTCTTTTGGCTCTCGCTTCAGTAAAGCGTGTGGGGGACTTGCAAGCGCTTTCAGTAAGCGCTTGCAAGCGCTCCATAACATGCGTTCCATAACATGTATGGAGTTTGGGCCAAATTACTCTATTGTCAGGCTCAAACCGAGACACGGGTATGTTCCTAAATCCATCAACACACCCTTCAGGTCCCAGGTCTTTTCCCTGTCGGCCTTATCGGTCCCTGACGAGGAGAAGGACGCCGCTTGCTCTGCCCGGTCAGGGCATTAAGAGCTTATGTGTCTCGCTCGTCTGTTTTCAGACAGACAGAGCAGCTATTTGTTTCGTTCTACGGGCGCTCTAAAGGGCTAGCTGTGACGAAACAGACCCTATCCAGGTGGATAGTGGATGCCATAGCGCTGGCATACATCTCTAAGGGCCTACAATGCCCATTAGGTGTCAGAGCGCACTCCACAAGAGGCATGGCCTCTTCGTGGGCTTGGTCTAGTGGAATTTCTTTACATGATATCTGTATGGCGGCAGACTGGGCCTCCCCGTCTACATTTATCAGGTTTTATAACCTGGAAGTTCCCGCTTTGCAGGCTAAGCTGCTGTCGGTCTAATAAGCCAGTACTATCTGCCCCGATGTCGGCTCAGAATACTGGGAGTTGCTTGAGCAATGCTCACGGATCAATTATGCAGCCCTGAGGGCAATTGTAAGACCCATAATTTTCATCAGATCAGGCCAAATTTCGCCCTGACTGTGTGGAACACTATTATCTTAAAGCACCCTGTTGGGATGCTACTTATTCAGGAATGATGCTTTAGCCTCTCTTCCTGGGCTCTCTGTGAGTCCCTGATGATCATGTACCATATGGGCCCCGGGCACATGCCCTTGGGACTTTGGTATTGGCTCTCAGCACGCACGGTGTTTTACATTGTGTTCCCCAAGCGTAAGTTCTTACGCAGTACGAGAGAACCTCTCGTAAGAGAACGTACTCGGTTACTAACGTAACCTCGGTTCTCTCTAGATAGGGAACGAGTACTGCGTATCCTTGCCGTGCCTGCAGTTCGCTCTAGTTCGCTCCGGCAATGAAAACCAGTGAACCAGCCTCTCGACGCTATATTTATAGCCCTCGGCCACGCCTATTTCGGCGAGACGCTATGCAAATGGGCGCGAAGCACCCCCATTGGTCAAGGCGTCAAGAGGGCCTTCTCGATAGGCTGCTGCAGTTGCCGCAGGGCAGCCAATAGGCGCGCAAGCTGCCTCGCCTATGTCTGTATGCTGCTGCAACGCGTTTTGCATTATATAAAAAATTAAGGATAATTTTTGGCTTCAGTATCTCGCGGAAAGAGACTTTCCCCCAAGCGTAAGTTCTTACGCAATACTCGTTCCCTCTCTAGAGAGAACCGAGGTTACGTAAGTAACCGAGTACGTTTTCATTTACGCTTCTGGAGTTTTCGTTTGCCGTTCTGACACATTTCTCTCGTGGGGGCGGGGCTAGAGGCAGTGTGTTCTCATTGGCTAATGAGTTTTTGATTGACAGCTTTTTCACCTGGAAGTGAAGACGTCAGTGTTGTGTTTACATGTGTGGATTTAAGCGTCTGTAATCGCAGCTTTCTATTTCATTTTAGTGATATTAAGTTTATATCTGTATTTATTTGCTGCTACACTATATTGTTGAGATGATTTCTTATAGAAGGAATAGTACAGACGAATGATATCATTATCATTAGTCATCGTCGCTATCAGGATACTGGATAGCCTACTCGTGGTAAGTCAGATTTTTTTTTAATTCTATACTAATATTTATAATACAGTACTGGCTTTTTTCAGGTGGAGAGGCATTTTAGAGCTCAGTGAGAGCCCATAACATTATACACATGTTGTCTTGATTTGACTGTTAGCCCAATCATTACATGACTTGTTTATCTACATTCAGTTAGCCTACAGTCTTCGATTAGATCATATTTCCCCCAGCCACCCCAAACATCATTGGGCTAGAGTACTGTACAGTATCTGTACTGTATCAGTCAATGACCGATGCCATAGGACCAGCGCTGTCAATCACTGCCTGATTCAACTTTGGCAATGTAAAGCCTTTTTTTACCATGCCGATAAAGCTATTTAAACCTGAATTTCTCAATTGCTGATTAATTTGCGATGCAGAGTTTTTGAAAGAGGAGAGACACGACTTGACCACAGACCACGTCTCATTCATATATGTAAACACTCAATTATTTTGAAGTATCGCCCTGGTCGCAATATTTATTCTGCGTACTTTAGTGTGATAAAGATGACTGATAAAGCTATTATATGTAGCTAGTATGAGTAACAAAATGCTTTTTCTGTGTCCATATTTGACTAATAATAATAATGCAAAAAAATGCACTTAAAATGAACATTTCTTAGAATTTTTTAAAATCTTTAACAGTCTTTAATAATAAATATATGTCCAAATTAAAAACTTAATACATGCAAGTAGCCTAATTATAACTGAAGACATCCAGCAACTAGGGAATACACAGCCATGGATATAAGTTTATATATAGGGCTATACAGCCATCTACTGGTTACACAACCGTATTACAGATGATAAATGCTGCATGACTCCGAGGTAAATATTTAGTACTGTAAAATCCCTTAAAACATTTATATAATTTGTTTGGAATAAATATTTTAAGTCTGCAACTTGTTACTGTATGTGGGAGTTCAAAGCAGTTTGTATTGTTAGATTATAATACATTTCCTCTCTCTTTTTCCAGGGAGTGGAGCAACTTTTCCATAAACAAAATTCTGATGCTGAGGATGGAGTGATAGTACCAGAGATCCACTGTCCCCATCAGACAATAATCTTACTTTGTTCAGACACATCACCTTTGTATGACTGGGATCTTGATCTTCAGACACCCTGATTTATTTTATTTTATTTTAATATTATAAACTAGCAAATATTTCAATTTCCTCTAGATTAAAACAAACACAGTTCACAAGTACACAAGAGGTTGCACTTTATTCTTATATGCTGATCTTGGATTAGCATACCAACAGTATATGAATGTTAAGGGGATAGTTCACCCAAAAATAAAATTCTCTCTTATTTTACTCACCCTCATGCTGTCCCAGATGCATTTTACTTTCTTCCTACTGATAAACACGATTTAAGATTGTAAGGAAAGTAATCCATCTCTGCGAGTCCTTTAAAAACCACACACAGTGACCGTGACGGTATTCCATGCGACCTCAGTGGATGAATCAATGCCTTCTGAAGTGAAACAATAGGCTAGATAAAAGAAATACTAATATTGTAAACTGTTTTAACTATTAAAAATCACTTCCGACCAACTGTCTTACGTACATTGGTTACAATCCACTTGTATTATGGACTCACAGAGATGGATTATTTCCTTAAAACTCTTTGTCTATGTTTATGTGAAGAAGAAAGTCATATACATCTGGGATGGCATGAAGGTGAGTAAATGATGAGAGAATGCTCATGTTTTGGGTGGACTATCCTTGTACTGCTTGTATCCAGTGCTGCTTTGCTACTTGTACTGCAACAGGAACTGTTCAAAGAATCATTGCATCATTTAAAATGTATATGAATTTTTAAAATGTATTCTGTATTTGTAATTGTGCATTTTGTATAGTAATGTATATCATGAGAATACTGTGCATTACATGTATAGTATGCAGTTAATGTTTTGTGGATTCTGGTCTTTCCTGTCACAACATAATTGCATCCAAGACTTTCACTCTGATACTTGTGTATATGCTTTAGTGACAATAAAGAATTAACATTTATTTGAATTCATATTTTCAATATCAACTGAACTGAAACGGTTGATGATTGTTAAAATATATTTACAATTTTAAATGTTAGAAGATAGTATTAATTAAATGAAATAACTAAATACAATTATCAATAAAAAAATGGCAACAAGAACATTCTTTGTGTGACATATGTAATGAAATGCCCTTTGAGGTCTGTATCATCTGACAACAGGCCACGATTGTAATTTTCATATTGTTTAAATTCCTCTTATTTAAGTGATCATTAATTTTGATGGTGTAAATGTATATCATGCTAACAATGAGTTGTGTGATGGCCATGTTTGCCAACCTTGATTACCTGAAGTGAAACTTTCTTGACGCTGAATATATCACACATGTTTGCTAGTATTCTCTTTAAATTGTAACAGCTCAACCTAATCAGAGCCTAACATGCAGAATAATCATCAGGAATAAGCAAATATTCTCTGAAAACATTGGACACTACAATATTTTAAGTATTATATACAGTACTTTAATGTACAAGTACACCTGAATAGACTGAATAGATCTCTTGTGCTCCTAAAAGCTTCTGTCGACAAAGTAGTAGCAGCAGGTAAATACAGATCAAATTAAAAAAACAAACCTAACTTAATATCACTAAAATGAAATAGAAAGCTGCGACGCTTAAAGTCCAACTGAAATCAAAATGGACCCTATTTACTTTGTTAGCGCATATTACTAGTCTTGTGGTGAACAATTAATCCGTGCAAGTTAAAACACGGAAAAAAATGTTTTGGCTTCGTAATCTTTAATCAAAATCTGAAAATGCCCCTCCCCTCTGCATTGGAGGACCTTCCCTGATGACGTATGCTTGACGGCTTGGGTTGAGAAACGCTTAACCACTCCCCTCAAATCGTTAGTCTGTAATGAGCGAGAGATGGAGAGGAGGAGCACTAGAGTAAAACCCTGCCCTCTGTTCAATATTCCTTTTCACTGGGAAATACGTCACAGCACTGGAGAAAAGTCGTTTGCAACTTCCGGTTCACGGGGACTTTAAATCCACACCAGAGCCCGTCTACGGAGAGCCTGTCCACTCCCTATTAAGCCCTATTGTACCGAATTTTGGTTGTAGTACCACCAGAGTTCCACTGGGGGGCGCTCGCCATGAGTGCAAAATGAATGGGAGTCAATGGGGCTAGACGGCTAAATTTGTCTCTTTCACCCGATTGCCGTTGAGAAATCTCAGATTTGATTGTAGGTTTTGCAAGTTCAACATGGGTTTTAGGTCGAAAGTTGAATGAACGAGTACTTATGTCGTTTTGATTTCTTACAGGTTGAGTTGTTGTTGCCCATAACACGCTAGCATTCTGCTAATGACGTCAGCATTCTGACGTCATTGACATTTTGAAAGACTTTTTTAAAGCAAATAAGTGACTCTAAAAAATCTAACACCCAGCAATGTGTAATTTCTTTGCATCTCCTTTCGAATACAACATTCAAATTACTAGACAAAAAATTATATCCTGAGAAAAGTGGATTTTGAGGGGTATACCGCCATTGACCTCCATTCATTCTGCACTCGTCCTGTGAGCGCCCTCATATGGAATCAGAGTGGAACTGCAACCAGTTCAGAAGCCGGAAGTGTAGTGAGAGTGAAACTTCTCGCCATATTAGACATTCTCTGATCCACACATAAAACACACCACTGACGTCTTCACTTCCAGGTGAAGAAGCTGTCAGTCAAAACCTCAGTAGCCAATGAGAACACACTGCTACTAGCCCCACCCCCACGAGAGAAATGTGTCAGAACGGCGAACGAATACGAATACGGAATACGGAAAACTCCAGAAGCATAAACGAAAACTTCAGAAGCGTAAATGAAAACTCTGGAAGCGCATTTGTAAGTTCAGATCAGCGATTGAAATATGAGAAATAGTTAGCAAAACATGCAGTGTATTAAAAACGAAGTAAAAAAAATTGCCTGCGATTTATTCTTTTTCAGTTTCAAAGATATTTTATTCAGTTTCAATTTATATTTTCATTAGTTTCTTGAAAAGCTACGTTCATTATTATTGGCACAAGAATAATTCCATACTTTTCTGGGACATTTTTGGAGCTTAACCATTTTTACATAAATTGTTGCATTGAATTGAACTAGTCAAGTGTACATATGAATGGTTTAATGAACAATTTACACAATTTTTTTCTGCTTGTGTTTCATGCAGTGAAATTGAATGGTGACAGGGGTTGCATTATGCCTGAGATCTGCTTTTGGGTTCCACAGACATAAAGTCAAACAGGTTTGGAACGTCACTGAGGGAGGCTGAGGAAATTATTTAAATTTCACAACTATCACTTTAATAACCTTACTAACAGTGAATTTTGTACTTTGCAGGGATCTTGGTAAACTGAAATACAAGTTTGAACAAGAATAAAAGTCCTCCTGTAGACCTGAAAATCACTGAAGTGCCTGGACCATCCACCAGAAAAGAGGAAAAACAAACGGAAAACGAATCTGCTGTACCTTTTCACTTTTCTAACTCTTTAAGTACCTCACATGTCGCTTGTGAAGATTTTATTGTTGATTGCATTTTATGTTGCAGCGAGTAAAGGTGCGGTCACATTTTTGAATTTCGTGAAATTACACAGGCAAAAAAGTCCATTGACCATTGTCAGCAGTGTAGCGACGTAATGTATGAAGCACAGCTCACACAGGAGTCACTTTCAAGTAATTTCTGTTGGTCAAATCTAGCGAATTCCAGTGACCACCTTGGTCCCATAGTGACATTTTTGACCACACACGAAATTTCTGATCGTGTGGATTCTTATTGAAATGACTGGAATTCACCAGTGAACATTCACAGAACAACAAATAATTTTACTGCACCTTAATACTGTTTCCAGGTCGAAGCCTCTACTTCCTCTATCTTGTTTCATACTCAACAACCATTTATGAACACTGTTTATTCAAGTCACACATTTAAGCTTTTCAAAAGCCATAGTGTAGGCTACATTACAGTCTCCAGTCTAACGGCATCCCAGACTTCAACATTTTATGATTCAAAATAGCTGAATAACTAACCATCAGAGATTTCGGTATAGAGATAAAGGTTAGGATCATAATTTTCAGGAATATTACAGCACAGTGAGTGCATATTAGCACTGTTTGTTTGTTTTTGGCATCTGATAGAGCTTTTGGACTTGGAAACAGTGATGTCAGACTTACCATCGGACTGAAACACAAATGTTTGAAAGTTAAGTGAAGATGGACATTTTTAATTAGTCAATTAATTTTTTTTACATTGATTTATTTCGTGGAACATTATGTGTTTCCATGCATTTTGTTGAAATGTCTTCTCTTGTGTAGCCTATTGTGTATACATGGTTGATTATTCATGTTGCTTATGTATTATACTATTTTTTTGTGTATTCATTGATATTAATCTATAGTTAGCTTTTTTTTCCCATGTGCATGGAAGTGTATGTATAAAAATGAATATAAAATATGTAATAAACAATTCTTATTTTGTATTTGGTTCAATTTGTTTATTATCATAGAGGATCTACAGACGGTTCCGCCGGTGTGGCAAAGTGAAGAACCCCAAAAGGTTCCTCCAGGCACCTTTTATTTTTACAGTGTACACGGTCGTGACTGTGGGTCATGTAGTGCGGTGATATCTTGCTTTTACCCATTTACTTTACACACATCTCTGTAATTGGTGGGCCATTAAGGTTAATCATTATTAATCCCGCAATGTTTAAAACAAGACATGTAGACCTCCTTTTTAGACAATTATATTCACGAGACTAAAAGCCTCCTGCATTCCCCTCTCTGACAGGAAAGGTCTGCATACAGTTCCTGAGGGGTTTCGAATCTTGGCACTCAGTAAAGGGAGATTCAATTAAGTCTCACATTCCCTTAATGGCTGGATTAGAGCACTGAAATGTGCACAGAGCCTACAAATCTTTGCTGTAAAGTATGAAGCTCCAATGGCCACCTGTTTCAGTAAAGAAAATCTTTGAGAGTTTCTTCCTTAAAAGGAAAACACTTGCACTTCCAAATTTCAATTAGGCTTTGCAAAAATTCTTCAGTTAACCGTGACTTTCTCCAGTCCATGTATATTCTCTGTCTTCCCTCAGTCAATGATTGTGGTGGCTGCAGTTGTCAGGGGCAGGGAATGGTAGAATTCAAGTGATAATGCACCAGTTACTACAAATAATCAGATTCTGCTGGGATACAGTTAATGGGGAAGCTTAGATTCTGAAGCAGCAAAACAAATGGGTATAAGGGCATACATAAGAAAAGACTGATCCTCAGAATTCGTTATACACTAACAGCCCTGGGAAAAGGTAAGCATACAGTGTATATAGGCCTATATGGCCCTGACTGACTACACCTCTGATATGGAGTCAAATTTCAGTGAGGTAAGTGCATAAAGTATAGGTTATTTGACCATTTAAGTCTGTTTGGGTGGGTCGCACACTCACTGACAGAACAGAAGATAAAAACGATCAGGCAATTTTGTTCAAATAAAAAAAAAAGTTTTGTTGAATACAAATGTTTGTCTTCAGGAGACAAACCCCCCAAAATTGCTAATCTTTGCCTACACAGCTACACTAGATTACTCCCAGGGCTACACTTCCTAAAAGCATTGTAACCCTAGTAGACTGTGTAGAGACCATCAATGGTTCTACAATCTACTTAGGCTTTTGATGCTTTTGGGAAACACAGCCTAGTATGGTCAGGTTTAGGGTTACTTATAGTAATGGGGTTTAGGAATAGGGACTGCAGCCTTAACGATGGGGGTAATAGTCAAAAGTTTGATCTGAAAATCAGTTTTAAAATGGTTGTCTCAATTAATGAATTAACTGAGGAGAATGCTAGATTTTTCAAACTATAATAAGTATTTGATATTTGAAATATCAATATTTGGTTGACCCATAATGAGTGACAGGCAAGTATAAACACTAATTTTTCTCATTTTAAATGGAAGATTAGATTAAGATTGCACCCAAATAAGATTGCACCCAGACATAGGCAAATACCTTTGAACATGTTGAATAGATTAATCCAATAGATAGCACACGTACGTCTGCAAGATGTCTGTTAAAGATCACTTTATCTGGAAAGCATCTGCTGTTTACTAACATCTGATAGACGTCTTTTAGATGTCAGTTTTACATACTTTCTAAATCATAAACATCTTAAAGACATTTTCTAAATGTCTATTTGACATCTGACAGGAAACATCCTATAGATGTATTGTAGATGAGCAAACACTCATCTTCATACATACATCTTCCTAAAATAAAGGAAGATCAAGACAAAAATACATCTTCCAGATGTAAACACACACATCAAATAGACGTCTCCATGATGTACTTGTGCTATCAGAATATATTTTCTTAAAGTCGGCTTGAAAGTTGCGATATAGTCTTTTCTTCCATATTAAATGACTTCTCGAACAAAAAAAATTCTAGGGCAGAACTTGATTTATGTCCATCAGGAATTGATTGGATCATTGGATTGTTGTCATTTGCTATTGCTGCGATCTGGGACAGAAAGGAACCTGGGGGTAGTGTTTGACAACCAGCTGAGCTTTTCCACCCACATCTTAACAACGGCCTGGTTGTGCAGGTTTGCGGTCTTCAACACTAGGAAAATCAGACCCTTCCATTTAGAATACGGGGCACAGCTCGTCCAAGCGCTTGTAATTTCAAGGCTGGATACTGCAATGTTTTATTGGCGGGCTTTCCAACCAGCATGACTAAGCTTTTGCAGGTAATCCAGAGCACGGCAGCACGTCTAGTCTAGAACCCACATCACATCAAATTTAAAGTTTTAATTCTGTCATTAATTACTTACTCTCATTCTCACTGAATTACTCACTCAAATTCAGTCTTTCCATCATATAAACTGCTCAATTCATATGGATTAGTTTTACGATCTCTTTATGAACCTTTTGAAGCATCAAAGTATCAGTTGAGTAGCTGTCTATGGAGGGACAGAAAGCTCTTAGATTTCATCAAAAAGATCTTCATTTACGTTCCGGAGTTGAACGAAAGTCTTAACATGAGGGTGAGTAATAAATGAAAGAATTTTCATTTTTGGGTGAACTATCCCTTTAAACCAGCGCACTTATAAAAAAGAAAAAAAAAAGAAAAAAAAAAGATCTTCTTCATTTCTTCTCTTCCCTAGCTGGTTTCCTAATCTAGTTGTCTAATAAACCTGGTATTGTGTAGCCTACTACAACGTTTTTGTTGGCTCTTTGATGAATGCTTTGTTACTCTTTTGTAAGTATGTATTTAGCAGAAGATTTTATCCAAAGCGACATGTAATGTCCTAATGACAGGTTGTCCCACCCTTGCGCCAGTATATGTAATCAGAGAAGAGATGTTGCAAGAAGGAGGGGAAATTATTTTGAATAAACAATATGATGAATGAAAAAAAATAGTGATGTGCATGGATAAGTATTTATTTATAATAAATACTGCAATATTCCATACATTTTTTTTTTTTTTAAATGGTTTGATTTCATGGTGACTTTAACAAACTTTTTTTCCCTTTTTTTTGACTGTTCTATCTCAATAGGCTACTTAATGCGTCTTGACTGATTAACAGGATATGTAAATAGGCCATACGTTCATTCAAGAATTCACGTTCCTATGAACTGCAGTGTTTGACTGCTAGGGTGTGTTTCCGCGCCTGACTGGACACATGCGCATCATTTCACATCGAAGCAGCAGGAGCGGTGGGAAAATGAGCTTGTGTCGGATGAGGAGCAATTTGTTGCGAACCGAGAAGACAGACTGATATTAGAGGAATACAATATTTACAAAATCTGAATATAGATTACTAGCCTGTAGATCACTGGATTGATACTTTTTGGCATCTTACACACGCGCCGTAAACAAACGAATAATCACATGAAAAGAAAACAAGTGGAGAACAAACAGTAACATCTGTGGTAGGTTTCCTTTTTAATTATATAACCTATGCTGATAATTAGGAAGAACAAATGCATTAAAAGCAGAGATATAACATTTGCTTTAAATGTGATGTTTTTGGTTTCACAGCTCTATCAAAACATGCTTAAGATAGACGTGCATTACAAGGTTAAAGAGAAGCGCATATGGCAGTACAATGACAGAAAGAACAAAATGTATGAAATCTGAACGATTTGTTGTGTGTTTAAAGGCATAGCGATACACAGTTTCTTAAGAACAACTGTTAGCCTTTGATACGCTTTCGATTTAATACAGTGCTTGCAAGCAAATGTAGCCTATTAGGCCAAATACTTTTTTCTTTTAATAGGCTATAAAGGATGTGAGCATGTGTGTGAACTGTCACGTCCTATTTGGACGGTAGCTAATTGTTTCAGGGACATATGGTCAGAATTTACATAGTTTTGAGGGTTCCTGAATTTAACAGTCTTTTGGAAATATTTAATTTATTTAAATGTATTTATCCTTTGACCACTGCCAGTTGCGCTGTTCGGTAGGCTAATGTGTGTTTTAATGAGGGGGGCATCTTACCCCAAGGGTCTAATTTGATCTTTTTATTTCAAAATAAAAACTATAACTTTAAATCCAAAAACACTCATTAACAAATATCTGTACACACACACACACACACACACACACACACACACACACACACACACACCACTGGATAGCATTAAAGACACACAGTTTATTTATTTTTAATTAGAGTTAATTCTAGGAATCACTGGCTTCTATGTAAACTGTATCCCTGCTGAGACCTTTTTTTTATATCCACAGTGTGTGGATGTTGTCAACATTAAACTGCTTGGTTAGAACGGTATTGTGAATAATGGGCCTATACTGTATTTTTTATTTAGTTAGTGTGGACTACTTAAAGGCAAGGTAGGCATTTGTTCCAGAAACAGCCAAGGTCTTTTAACCTCTTGATAGCAATCACTAATTTAAGTGGTCTAAATGTATTTAAATGTATATAGCCTATATATATTCTTGGGAAGTTGTAGGACCATAAAAGGTTTGTCCAGTCATTGCATTTGGTCCAAATCCAATCCTATACCTGTCTGTCAACATATGTATTTTCATACCTCCGCACACCCTGCTCGTGCAGACATCACACGTCATCAGCGCTTTTAATGCTATGCAGAGTTAAACAGATGTCAGTCACCAAGCACTGCAAACGAAACACTGCACCCGCCACCTTTTATAAATATTCCTGAAAACAACGAGCTTAGGTACTACCGCCAACCCTATCCCACCCTGAACTGTCTGTTTGTTCTTCATCATCGCTGTTTTAAGACTGCATTGAAACTGTATCATCTACATGTATGGACTGTGTACGAATAGCAGTAGCATCATTGATCCCGTCGAGTTTACCTCTGGTTCAGTCATCTCAAAGCTCAAAGCTCAGTCATCCAGCCCCGCCTCTGCTGGATGCCTGCAGCCCTTCGTCTTCACCGGTGACGTCTTGCTGTGAATAGAAGGCTCAGGTCATACAATCACCAGCCTCGCCTGAGCAAGAGGAACTTTTGGCTCCGCCTCTGGCATCTGATCCCTTCACCGCACATTGGCCCGTTGACCTGTCGGCTTCGCCTTGGCTCCTCCCATGCCTTCCAGTACCAGCGGTGTTGGTCAGTACCATCAGCTCCTAGTCTGCGCACTGAGATCCATCAGTTTCACCTCCATCGGTCGTCCCCCAGATGTCGTCAGCCAAGTCATCAACATGACTCCTCCCAAAGTCGTGCCTTCCGGGAGGGGACGTACTGTCACCTTCATTTATATAGTGCTTTTAACAATATAGATTGTTTCAAAGCAGCTTTACAGTGATATTAGGAAATTACAGTAACAGATATTGTTTTGGCTTTAAAGCAGCTCTAGAATAAAGTTATTGTCCAGCTAAAGTTAGTTTTGATTGATTCACTTTTGTTGCAAAGATCATTAATTATAACTTAGGGGCCACTAACACGGCACCACTCTAACAGCAAACACTCAATCCTTCTTATGATGTAACGAGTACATCAGGATTTAAGTGTTCCCGGTTCCGGCTGACCTAATCTATGCCGCCACATTGAATTATAGAAGTTTATAATAGGTCAAAGAGATGTGTTTTTAGTCTAGATTTGAACTGACAGAGTGTGTCTGCTTTCCGGACAATGTTAGGAAGACTGTTCCAATGTTTTGGTGCTAAATAGGAGAAGGATCTACCACCAGCAGTCGATTTTGATATTCTAGGTATTACCAACTGGCCGGAATTTTGAGATCACAATAGCCTTGAATGACTATAATGCGTTAATAGCTCGCTCAAGTACTGGGGAGCTAAACCATTTAATGCTTTGTAAGTAATCAGCAATATTTTAAAATGTATACAATGTTTAATAGGGAGCCAATGCAGTGTTGACAGAACCGGGCTGATATGGTCATACTGTCAAGGGATGCACACACAAACGGGTAAGATCCAATAGCAGTTTATTTAAGGGTAATCCATAATCGTAATCCAGGCAGGCAAAAGGTCATAGTCCATACAAAGCAGTCCAACACGAGAAACAAACAAGAAAACAACCGGGAGCAGAACTCAGAAGTGCCAGGTGACATACAACAAGGACTCAGTGACAATGACTGAACAGACATGGTATAAATACACAGATACTAACAAGGTGAGGGGGTACAGCTGCGTGCAATGATGAGTGATAATACAGACAAGGATGATGGGAAATGTAGTTCCTGAGTGTATGACACCGTGGGGAAAGAGGACCTCTAGTGGTTACCCAGGGATACACAAACCAGACACTGTGACATTACCCCCCCTCTAAGGAGCAGCTACCAGATGCTCCACTGAACCCCCCCCTCACAAAACGAGGGTCCAGGAGGGAGGTGGAACGGTGGAGGATCAGGGGGAGAGATGGGGGGCCAGGTCCATGGAGGGGAACAAAAACAGAAATTGATGGCTTAACAGGTGGCCAGGGCGGAGCAGACAGTCCATCGGGCGGCCAGGGCGGAGCAGACAGTCCATTGGGCGGCCAGGGCGGAGGCAACAGTCCATCGGGCGGCCAGGGCGGAGACTTCCCCTCGGGCAGCCAGTGCGGAGCAGGCTGTGCAGATGGCCAGGGTGGAACCTGCCATTCAGGAGACCAGTGCGTAGCCAGAAGCTTGAGCAGAGCAAGCAGCTTGGGCAGAGCCGGCAGGGCGAGCAGCTTGGGCGGGGCCGGCAGGGCGAGCTGCTCGGGAACGGCCTCTGGGATGACAGCGGGCTGTTCAGGGACGACCTCCAGGACGACAGCGGGCTGCTCGGGGACGACCTCCGGGACGACAGCGAGCTGCTCCGGGACGAAAGCGGGCTGTTCCGGGATGGCCTCCGGGACGACAGCGGGCTGCTCGGGGACGCCCTCCGGGACGACAGCGGGCTGCTCGGGGGGGGCCTCCGGGACGTGTACAGTCTCTGGATCGGCAGACGTGACGTGAACCGTCTCTGGATCGGCAGACGTGACGTGAACCGTCTCTGGATCGGCAGACGTGACGCCCTCCATGTCTTGAGGGACAGTGGACGCCTGCTTCCTCCACCTCTTCCTCCTCCGTTTCTGAAGGTGAGGCGGTGACATCAAACCTACCGCCTCTGGGGATGCTGTGACGTCCTTGACCGCCTCTGGGGGTGTTACAGTCTCCTGCAAGGGTATGGCAGCCATCTTGTTAGGAGACAAAGGCGGGACTGGTGTATCCCACTGGCTACGATGATGAAGGTAACTGGTGAATCCCCAAAAGTCCAGAATCTCCAGCCCCTTCATTTCCCACCCCGGCAATGGGTCGTCAAGACACTTATTAAAAAGGTCCTTGAGTGTGGCATCATTATAATTCATGCCTGACGAAAGGGAAAAAAACATCTGAGCCAGACAACCCACCGTCTGGCCCTGCTGGCGTAGGGCCATCAAATTTTGGAATCTTCCCCTCCTCTCCTTTTCTGTGTTAGGGGGAAGGATACGAAACCCCATAATGCTGGATCTTTTCATTGACGGAGTCCTTCTGTCACGGGATGCACACACAAACGGGTAAGATCCAATAGCAGTTTATTTAAGGGTAATCCATAATCGTAATCCAGGCAGGCAAAAGGTCATAGTCCATACAAAGCAGTCCAACACGAGAAACAAACAAGAAAACAACCGGGAGCAGAACTCAGAAGTGCCAGGTGACATACAACAAGGACTCCGTGACAATGACTGAACAGACAGGGTATAAATACACAGATACTAACAAGGTGAGGGGGATCAACTGCGTGCAATAATGAGTGATAATACAGACAAGGATGATGGGAAATGTAGTTCCTGAGTGTATGACACCGTGAGGAAAGAGGACCTCTAGTGGTTACCCAGGGATACACAAACCAGACACTGTGACACATACTTCCTGGTTCTGGTAAAAACTCTAGCTGCTGGGTTTTGGACCAGCTGTAGTTTGTTTATTAAGTATGCAGGGCAACAACCCATAATAGAATAATAGCATTACAATAAGCTAGCCTTGATGTCATGAACGCATAACTTTCAAATGAAAGATTGGTATCAAAGAGCACACCCAGGTTCCTAAACGACGACGAAGACTTGACAGAGCAGCCATCAATTGTTAGACAGTATTCTAGGTTATTATGTGAGGATGTTTTTTGTTCAATAATTAGAATCTCTTTTTTTTTTTTTTCAGAATTAAGTTGTAGGAAATTACTAGTCATCCAGTTTTTTATATCAGCTATGCATTCCGTTAATTTTGTGAATTGGTAAGTTTCGTTAGGGCTTTAAGAAATATAGAGTTGAGTATCATCAGCATAACAGTTTAAACTAATTCCATGCTTCCTGATGATATCTCTCAAGGGTAGCATGTACCAGAGTGAACAGCAAAGGTCCTAGCACTGAGCCTTGTGGTACGCCATACTGAACTTTTGATCGATAAGACATCTCTTCATTTACTGCTACAAACTGATAACGGTCAGATAAGTATGATTTAAACCATGCTAATGCAATTCCACTAATGCCAACATAATTTCCAAGTCTATTTAAAAGAATGTTGTGGTCGATAGTATCAAATGCAGCACTAAGATCGAGTAACACTAATAGAGAGATACATCCACGATCGGATGATAAGAGCAAATCTTTTGTGACTCTAATGAGAGCAGTCTCAGTACTATGGTACGGTCTAAATCCTGACTGAAAATCCTCGCAGATATCATTTCTTTCTAGAAAGGAACATACTGTAGATTGGTAGATTCGAGATCGGCCTGTAATTGGCTAATTCTGTACGATCAAGTTGCATTTTTGCAAGCGGTTTAATCATAGCCAGCTTAAAAGTTTTTGGTACGTATCCTAATGACAAAGATGAATTAATGATATTAAGAAGATGATCTATGACCTCTGTAAGCATCTCTTTCAGTAGCTTAGTCGGTATAGGGTCTAACATACATGATTTAACGAGTTTAGAAAGTTCTTCCTCTCCTATAGCAATGAATTAATCTAATTTTTCCTCAAGGAGACTACAATGCACTGCCTAATGCGATACTAGACGGTTGCATAGTTATAATTTTCTCCCTGATATTATCAATCTTGTAAGTAAAGAAGTTCATAAAGTCATTATTGCTGTGCTGCTTGGAAAACGTCTGGGGTTGAAGCTTTATTTTTCGTTAATTTAGCCACTGTTTCAAATAAATAACTAGAGTTTTGTTTATTTTCTTCTAATAGGGTTAAAAATTAAGCAGATCTACCTCTCTGTACGCAATCGTGCTATCTTTCCATGAAATGCTAAAAAAAACCTCACTATCGAGTGCTTCTAAGCTATCTGGGATGCTGAGGAAATGAAAATGATCAGGAATATTTTTAATAAAGCAATCTTTAGTGGCAGAAGTGATAGGTCTAACATATTTGTAACATAGAGTCACAATTATGTTCTGTTAAATTCATTTTCATGGACTCTTCAGTCCCGTTAGGGTTAGAGTTATCTTCAGTCACGTTTCCTTTGCTTCACTTTGAAATAATGAGATAACAAAATAGTGCATTAATAATTGACCATCATTGAGAAAAATGGGACAAAATCAGCAAATACAATTTAGATAGTGAGACACTGGCGGTCAGTCTGTTTTCTATATTTTTATAGTAATAAAGGATATATAGTCCAAAAGAGACAAATACGGATAATTATAAGATAATCCTTAATGAATCAAGTAAAACGTTTACAGTTACAGCATTTAAAACATTTACAGTTATATCGGTAGAACATTTATGTGTTATGGTTCAACTCACGCCACGGTAACTGATGTATTATTTAGGAGCATGTATAAGTGTACATTTGGAAAAATATATGTAGAGGCAATTTTCATCACATTATGTTCATCATGTTAACGGCACTTTTTTTTTTACTGTTTTAATCAACTGAAAGCCCTAAAAGTTTGAAAAAAATGTGGACTTCCCATAAATCTCTGTATGTGTCACGCATAGTTGTAGAAGCAGACGATGATGAAGAAGATTAGGTTAAAAGTCTTTCAATTTAAGTCCATTTGCCGCAGTGTATAGTTGTCATTTTCTTTTTGTAAGTATTTTTCTGATGAAACATTATCCATGTTTTAAACAACCAAATAAAGGATTAAAAATTTTTTATTAAAAAAAGGTATTCACTTCCTTCCTGTCATATGAGGCTGTCAACTTCCTACCACTACTACCAGGAAGCATGGTGAAGGCAAACCCTCTCAAAGAAAGGTCATTTTCATGTTACTAATAAGTATTTTTTGTTGATATATACTGTATCTACATAATCATGAAGCTCTCCAGAATCATCCAAACAAAACAAATCTGACTTTTTTGTAAGCTTAGTCAAAAGTCCCAGGGTGGGCAAATGCCTTGTAAGGAAATGGGGTATACTGTGGGTATACTCAATTTAAATATTGCACTGAGAAAAAGGATTTAAGAACTGGGGTGTGCTATTTGAAAGCAATCTGTCATTTGAAAGCCACATTGCTAATATTTGTAAAATCACATTTTTAAATTACGATACATGCTCTTAATGTCAAATGCAGAAGAGTTAATTCATGCATTTTTGACCTCAAGGTAAGATTATTATAATGCATTACTGGGTGGATGCCCTACTTCAGTTTGTCTAAAATGCAGCAGCTTGTATGGAAGTAAAATAATGCCAAATGTTTTTGAAACAAAAAAGCCTGTTGAATTGCACTACTTAAAAAAAAAAAAAAAAGGCATTGCATTAACCATGCTTGCTTTTTAATGCATTGTATTTTAGGTCTTGTATTCTTATGGGCTGAAATTCAACATAGTTGAATATTTAAGCTGTGAATATTTCAATTCAAAACATTTCAAACACATTTTCATTATTAAAAATTCAATAATCCATATTCACCTTTCATATTTCACTTCCAAAATATCCAAACTGTTTAAAAATACAACCTATAATATTCAACAGGCAAATTTTGGTCCATTTTATTTTGCTTTGCAAATTCACTTCCACAAATTCAGTGGTTCAAATTCGACAGTAAATTCAACATTGACATCCAGGAACTGCAGGAAAAGCAGTAGATTGCTGAGCATACTCTCCATCTGCTGTTAGTCAACCTCACCAGCAAGTAGTGCAAAAGCGCGTGTTGTAGACGAAGACCAGCAACAGTTAGAGCAAGCCATTCATTCATAAAAACTCATCTCAGTACTCAGTACTTGTTTCCTGTTACGACTGTTTGGAGCGTTCATGTTTTGAGTTCATGCCACGTCATGTCTTTGTTTTACATTTGATCTTGTTAAAGGTGCATTGCGCGAGAGTCTGAGTTTTCGCAGAACTACGCCCCCTCTGGCGGCAAGCGAAACTGCAACCAGAGGTGTGCACGCTCACGGACCACACGCACACGCACGCTTGCACGAGCTCGAGCTGGTCATAACCCAAGGAGCATCAGCCGCACAAATCTTTTGTTTACAATCATAATGTCTTCAGAGGTAATAAAGTTTTAAATCTGCAAGTAATTTAAAATATGTGAAAGGAAAGGCAATTGAGTAAATAACACACTTATGTGTGAGGGAAAAAATGGGGGTAGTAGAAAACTTCGTTTTTTATTCCCATCTATCTCCATGTTGAACTGTGTTATGTGTTTACTGTATCCACTTATGACTATTATTATGGAAACACGTTCATGAACAATATAAGTTATAACTTTGTAAAAGCTCAAAATTGTAATCATGATACCATACCATACACAATCGGTCAACAAAGTACACCCAAATGTCTCAAGGTAATAAACAATCAAGTGGCACTATGACGTTACCATAAAAGCCAAACAGGCTAATCCGCCGAAGATTTGCGGGGGTTTAGCCTGTTTTATTGATCAGCTAAGTAGCATATTCCAATAGCAATACATCGTAATTAAGCAGTAATTTGCTCAAAATTTGTGTCTAAGTATCTAACTTATATATCAGCATTTTATATCACAATCATTCTGAACCTGATCACTGACAATGGTAAGTTAGTAAAACCTATTCCGATTGTACATTTATCTAGCTTACGCTAAAGCATTACACATTTTATGGATCGTCATTTATTGTCATTATTGGCCGTATCAGACATTAGAGAATGGGATATATCTTACCTTTTTATCAAGAAAAAAGCCAACTGAGGATCCCGTTTGAGCCCTAGAGCAGACCGGAGATCTCTCCATTTGTTGAAAGCCTTCCCTATGTTTACTCTCGTCTTACCCCGACGCCTGTCTGACTCCAATTTGGACCTTTTGGTTGCACTAGACAAAAGTTCTCTTTTTTTTTTTTATCTTACGTGGAGTTTGCGTTGGTGTTTGAAATGAACTACAAGCCGGTCTCTTAGAATCCATTTTCTACGGAGAATGGCGGCGTCGGCGCATACACAAACCTGCCAGACATATGAGCGTGCCGTGAACGCGCATGACGTCACGCCCAGTCTCAGATTCCGACCCGAATCCCTCTTATTTATTTTACTGTACAGGATTATAGAGGCAATCGCAGTGATCAGAGAAGGGCTCAGTCAGCCCATCAGGCAATTGTTTAAGCATGTATGGGTTAGAAAACGGGTATTTTTAACATGAAAAGTTGCGCAATGCACCTTTAAGGAAATAAATGCTGCACTTGGGTTCTTCAAACTTGCCTTCAGTGGACTTCATGACACACTGACACTAAAGGCTTTATACTTCAAGTGAAATCGAAGAACGAACTGATGTAATGTCATTTCAAACAAAATCAGGCCAAAACAAACTTTGTTTGGAATTCGTTTTGGGAGTTCGAAACAGCTCGCCAAAACGAACTTTCTGGAAAGTTTGCTACGGCTGGTAAACACTTTTGTTCAACCATTGGTCCGTGGCAATTACGTAATAGATTTCAAGTGGAAATCTTTTCTAGTTAATTTCTCCTGTTCAGTCAGTCGAGGTCCATGAGTGAAAACATGAACACAATGGAGAGCTGCTTTATAGTAGAAAATTAAGTTGTACTTCTGATGAAACGAGACATGTGCCGAATTACAGAACTCGTGCAAACAAATCTACATTGCAATGATCAGATGCTTTTCTTATGCTATATTAAAAAATGCTTGCTGTTTTCTCAATTTTGTTGTGTTTATTTTGTTATTGAGAGGAAAGCGCGCAGCACATTTACATATTCATCTAACCATTGCTCTCAACAGTGTGGGTGTTGTCGGATGTTCGCTAACAGTAAATCGCTGGTTATGTGTTTCAAACTTCATTTTAAAAAGAAAAAGACCTTCGCTGTGAGTATATCAGGGCCTTTATCAGATGAGAACAAAAATCAATTTGTTTAATAATTTATACATTTAGCAACATCAACACTGTTATTGAACTAAACTGAATTAACATTGAACAGACTTGAGTTGAATAATAATACTGTTGTCTTTTTAGAGCTGCTTGATATTTATGTAGCCTACATAAAAAAGTACTCACTTTTACTCAATTAAAAAAGTATACATTTACTTAAATATTTCAGGGTATCTGTTCTTTTACTCAAGTATATGATTTGTATACTTCATACACCACTGACAATATGTACTGTAATAACTTTAAAAATAAGACAAAAAAAAAAATATATATATATATAAAAACTAGGGTTGTCTAAAAATGTTTACGCATTATTTTATTTTTTTACCGCAAATTAATAATTTGATCAAGTTTGACCCCAACAATTTCTCGTTGTTGCAGCACGAATGGTTACCTAGCTTTGTGTGATAAAGGCATGGCAAATGCGAGTAACACGATGACAGAGGAGACAGTGCCAGCTCTGCTGAACGGAAAGTTTCGTTATAAAATAATGTTGCTGATGTTAGCAAAGATGCTTCCGAGACAGGGTCAACAAACGACACTGGCGGAGTTTGTCAACAACAGCAAAGGTGCAATCGCTAAATGGATCACCACAGATTGCAGGCCCATTAACATAGTTCAGGACCGGGGGCCTCAGGACATCATTCAGAGCTTCTAGGTGGTGGAAAGTATGTATCCTGCTCCGTGGTGCTACCTGCACTATGTCATCTCCTGCGCACAATGGAGGTCTCTGATGTTGACCCTGCCTACATACATATTGCACTTCAATGCTGCATTCCCTAAGGACCTCAACGGGTGAAAGGATAACTCAAACCTGTGGTGGTTAAAGGTAGCAACTGCTCTAGATCCTAGGTTCAAGGAACTTAGGTGCCTGCCAAGAACAGAGAGGGGAGAGGTGTGGCAAAAGCTGAGTGAGATGCTAAAGAAAAGAGAACCAGCACCACAGACCGAGAAGAAGTGGAGCCAGAGCCACCAAAGAAGAAGATGGCCCTCCTACTGATGGGATCCGTCAGAGTCTCTAGAGAGGTACAAGCCAGAGCCCTGTGTCAGCATAGACACATATCTACTACAGTAGTGGTCGTCACAAGCAGGTGAATTTGGTAATCTGGCCCATATTGCAAAAAGATACTTTGAAAAAAGCCCATGTTCAGTTTGTGTTAATTTATTATAAGGGCTGTGCAGCTATTATGTTGGTCATTGATTTGAATGTGAGGAGGTGTGGTTTAATCTGAGATAGCGCGAGAGTGGATAATTTTTTTCCCATTCGGATCCTGAGGGAAAGCTGAGGTCCTGCAATCTTACCTGTAAAGCAGTAAAATAAGATAGATTAAAATCTCTTTCTGCAGCGCCTTCACTTTGTGAACTGCAGGATAGAATATTTGTGCTCTTGATTGGCAGCGGAAGGTATTAAACTTCACGCTGAAGTTTCCATAGTGACGATTCTTGAATAACCACATTTTAGAGTCATACATCAACGAGTAATACACATCCTAGATTTATATTCACCTGCATTTATTAGATGTTCTGTTTATTATCGCGGAGGATTCATCATGCATCAGGGGGCCTGAGACTGCAGCTCAACGACCAACTTCATATCGCTATTCGGACATCTGAACATCTTAAAGAACTTTAGAGACTAACACAGACTGTTGCAATCATTGTTTTCACTGCCTAATCACAAGACCAGCTAACATCTGTATCCTTGAAATTCAAATCTGTTGAAATAATTCATTGTTTATTTTGTTTATGACTGTTCACTCTGACTCTTCACAGACATTATGGCATTCAGTTTCTAAAATAGGCTTACTTATTGTTGCATTCAGTTGAGTTGATGTTACTTACTATGCAAAACATTTACAGTTAAGCTATTTGTGAATTTGTAGCAGACATTACTTTGTAACAGTTTTTGGTTTCTGCTAAATATGTCTGCAGTTCATATGGATGCCTCAACAAATTAAGAGATTGTTATTGAACACTTGTTAAATAAATGTTAATGATTGAGGTAACACAACTGAAGAATCTGTTTCCTTAAAGCAGTTTGTCATGCATTTATTTATTTATTTCAACACTGCAGGTTAAGTAAATCCTGATATTTTTACATTTGCGATTAATCGTGATTAATCACAGCCCATGACTGATTAACTCGATTACATTTTTTAATCGATTAACAGCACTAATAAAAACATTTCAAAATATATTTTTAAATAAAAAAGGATGAAAAGAGTTACATACATTTTGAAAGTTAAGAACTGTTATTCACAGAATAAGCTGAGGACTGCATCACACACCACAGGATTTTCTTTGTGGAGCCAAACAGTATGCAAATAACATGAGAACACAGTAATTGTGTAAAATTATAATCATATTGTGTAAAAATATATAGTGAAAAAAAAGAAGTACTCATAACCTCAGGAAGTGAAAAAAAAAACCCGGATGACACTTTAAGTACATGGATAATGTAAAACAAATCTCCAAAATGATTTTTGCCAGCCATACTAACACAAATTTCCTTTTTTCCATTACAGCGTGAAGGTAGACCATGGTGAAGGAACGACATCCTTGGTGGATTTTGGATCCTAAGGACCACCTTTTACACATCAATGTAGGTGGGTTGAGGCACACTCTATGCTCAAGCATTCTGAAGAAGTTTCCGGACACACGTCTTGGCCAACTCTTGTCTTGTGACTCAGAGGATGACATTCTACAGCTCTGTGATGACTTTGATGTTCAACAGAAAGAGTTTTATTTTGACCGTAACCCTGGTCTCTTCCCTTATGTCCTGCACTTCTATCAGACTGGCAAGCTGCATATTATGGATGAGCTGTGCATTTTCTCCTTCTCTCAGGAAATAGAGTACTGGGGAATCAGTGATTTTTTTCTGGACAGCTGCTGTAGTTACCGTTACCTTGATCGTAAACTGAAGAGACATCATACATCCTGGGATGAAGAGAGTGATGTTAGCAGTGTGGATACATCAGTTGATGAGATTTCTGATCTGAACAAAGATATTGAGCACTTCCATGAAATACGTTTTGGAAACATTCGGAAGTGTCTGTGGCTAACATTGGAAAATCCAGGTTATTCAATCCCTAGCAAAGTTTTCAGCTTGCTTTCCATTTGTGTGGTGTTAATATCAATTGCCACCACGTGTATCAATAGCATTCCAGAATACCAAAAATTTGATGAAAGTGGTAATCCAATTGAAGACCCAACTATGCATGTATTAGAAGTGTTCTGCATCTGCTGGTTTACCTTTGAGGTAGTAACTCGCATGCTTCTTGCTCCAAACCATCGCAAATTCTTCTTGCTACCACTAAACGTGATTGATATCATCTCAGTGATGCCAATATACATCACAATCTTTTTTGATCTGGTCATTGGGAGTGAGTCAGAGCTGGGCAACTTGGGAAAACTGGTCCAGGTGCTGCGGCTGATGAGAATCTTCAGGGTGCTAAAGTTGGCTAGGCATTCAACAGGGTTAAGGTCACTAGGTGCTACTCTACGGGTGAGATTACACTGCCATTGTGCAAGTGTATTTACAATCTGCATATTGTAGTGCAGAGGTCTTCAACCCTGCTTCTGGGGACCCACTGCCCTTTAGGGTTTAGCTCTAACTCTAATCAAACACACCAGAAGCAGCTAATGAAGCTTTTCAGGATCGCTTGAAAATATACAGTCAGGTGTGCAGAAGCAGGTTGGAAATAAACTTTGCAGGACAGTGAGTTCCCAGGAGTTTGGTTGAAGACCTCTGTTGTAGTGGTGTTTAATCCTGGACCTGGAGGGAGATTCATGCCACTCAACATTTTGTATGTGTCCCTGTTTGCATACAATCCACCATAAATAGTATCTGTCCCCGTGTCCCAATGTGCACCCTAAATGGTATGCGAGATTACAATAAGTGTGTCCCAAAGCATAGTATATGTTGAAAAGAGTATGCTAAAACTCCACGGATGGTCGACTACTGTGGTTCCCAAACTTTTTAGAGTGCCCCTGAGGCATTTACCATCCTTCTGCATACCCCCTCTCTTCCACTAAGACTGCAGTCACACCTTTTCCATTAAGGGACATTACTTATTATTCATATTAAATTTCACCTTCAACAACATTGTGAACTTAGAAAGAAGAATTGTATTTTAGACATTAAATGAGACAAGCCAGTTTATGGTGACATGATGCTTGTGACGTTATGTGACAAAACGGCACATAATGTCACAAGACACAATTTTCTTACATGGCAGTGTGCCTCATAACTTGCCTACTCTTCTGCTACATGGTATGTACTTTTCCTCACAAAAAGAGTAAATACTTTTAGTGCAAAGTATATGTAGGCGAATTGGAATGTAGCATCTGTTCAGTTCATGGAACTCTCTCTCAATGAGCTGAAATTCTGAATCAGGTTTGTTACATAAAGGGAGACGTGAAAAATGTGCAGTGCTGTGAGTCCCCAGGATCAGGATTGAAACCCACTGGCATATTGAATAGTTCTGACTGTAAATGTTTTGATTATGTCTTATTTAAGTATATTAATCCATGATTCCAGTCCCTAAACATACAGAAATAACATATTTCCCCCCCTACCTTGTCTTATAATTTTGTAAAGATTTCAATTCCACCCCATTTTTAAAAATTGAAATTAATTTTGAACATTCAGAATACTGAGTTTTGACAACTCAGTATATAAGTGCTACCTACATTTTACATGTAAAAAATATAATGTCTTTGTTTCTTTGTGTAGCACAGCTACAGAGAGGTTGGAATCTTATTACTGTACCTGGCAGTGGGTGTATCAGTGTTTTCTGGAATGGCTTACACTGCAGAATATGAGGAAGATGTTGGTTTGGACACAATCCCAGCTTGCTGGTGGTGGGGGACAGTTAGTATGACAACAGTGGGATATGGAGATGTGGTTCCAGTGACAGTGGCTGGAAAGCTGGCAGCATCTGGCTGCATCCTGAGCGGCACATTAGTTGTGGCACTACCCATCACCATCATTTTCAACAAGTTTTCACATTTTTACCGCAAACAAAAAGCTCTTGAGGCATCAGTGAGAAACAGCAACAACAAGAGGCTTATAATGAGACAACAGAGAAACAGTGGAGACACTGAAATACATGTGCATAGCCACTGTTTGGAGGATGGAGAAAAGGATGAAGATGTGACTTTTGAGGGAGTTGTCAACTATTGCTACGAAGACCATCCACTGACATATACACTCTGATGTGTCGACTATGCAAGAAAAGTGATTAGTTAAAGTTAAAGTCAAAGTCGTTACGGTTATACCAATATTAAACATCATATCCTGACTTAAAATACAGATGGGTGAAAAATGAAAGGAAAATCTGGGGATCCAGTGGCTCTGTTATGCTTATATTTGGGTCCACTTGTCGAGGGAAGGGTCATAGCAAATAAATACAAAGGGTTTTTCTCAATCGCAGTGCTGCATCCATGGCTTCTAGATTAGAGTCATCCTCAGCATTAAATGCTGGAATGAGACAGATTAGTAAAGGCCTGGGTATACTTCATTTTCCGCACTCTGTCTTTCGCACAGTTGAGTACGCAAGCCTTTCAAATTATACTCCTTTGGCCGTGACCATGGAAAGACTTGTTCGGCGCGTGTGCACAATTTGGTGGGTTCTGTTTTCAAGCACCCAAGTCACTCGCACACGCGCTGTTGTACACGCACGATCACAAAAATTGGGCTGCACGCGGACAGGGTGTGCGGCTGTCTGCGGACTCTTCTGATGATGAAAATTACATCACGCAGACTGTGCCATAAAGGTTTCTGTCCCTGCATTCAAAGCATGAGAATGCTATTAAAGTTAATTTGGGTAAAATATTTTACACTAAAACTCTTTATATCACCTGAATTTATTAATGCAATACACTGAATAAAAACCGTCTGGAGTACTATTCCACTGGTTCACATTATGAGCAGTTTAGCATTATGTGATTAATTTACATCAAATCAAAAGAAAACATGCGCTCTGAAATGTTGTTTTTGGTCTTGTATTTCATAATGAAACTGGAGTAGCTCAGCTTAGTAGCTCAGTTGGAATGTGTGCAAAGGATTGTCATGTCACATTTATTTAAATCAGTCATTATTCAGCTCAGTTTAGTTCAATGTTTATTTAATTCAGTTCCATAACTGTGTAAGTGTTGCAAAATCTATCAATTATGAAACAACAAAGGTAGCTCAATTCAGTTCAAGTTTTGTTCCCGTCCAATAGTGTCAGTGCAGTCAAAACGCTAATATTTTCTGGAATATCAATTTCCTTTTAAACCCCATCTGATCAAGCCAAAGGCGACAGTGGAAAGGAACCGAAACCAAAACCGAAACCACCACCAAAAAATCAAAACCTTGTGAGGAACCAGGCTCAGCCGGGGGGCCAGTCCTACCTAGTTCTGGCCTAAATGAACAAACATGGTGTGATTTATGATTCCAGGCTGTATCACGAGTCAGACTTTGTGGACTGATATTTAAAATTTTGCATTCAACTCACTCCGCATTAAGTTTAGAATAGGCCAATAAACGTTGTAGTCTATCCATAAAATTGAAATATGAAGTTAGAGCTGCTGTTTAGCCAGCAGTAGAGAATTGACTTATCCATGACCATTTGCACAATGATCTTTCTAGTTGTTTAAGACTGTGTTACGGTCCAAGGCTATCATTAATAGCTGGTCATAGGGATATGTGCCAAGGGCTTGTCTATACGTTTGGGCGCTTAATATGAAAAGGATCTACCACCCGTGGTTGATTGTTATATTCTTTTCAGCAATAAAAGTGAAAGACAGAAATGCGATAGGATCTTGCTTGAGTACTGAGGAGCTAAACCATTTTGGGCTTTATAAGTAATTAGCAAGATTTTAAAATGTATATAATGCTTACAAGGCAGCCAATGCCTTGTTGACAGAACCGGTGAATATAGTAATCTTGGTTCTAGTAAACACTTTAGCTGCTGCATTTTGGACCAGTTGAAGTTTGTTTAATAAACCTGCTGGGCATCCACCCAGAAATGCAATACAATAATCTTGCCTTGATGTCATAGATGCATGAATTAACTTTTCTGCATTTACCATTGAGAATGTGTCGTAATTTAGAGATATTTTAAAGATGAAAAAATGGCTTTCAAATGACAGATTAATTTCAAATAGCACACCCTGGTTATTGACTGATGACGAAGACTTGACATAACATCTATCAAGAGACAGTATTCTAAGCTATTACTTGTGGAGGTTTTTGGTCCAGTAATTGAAACCTCTGTTTTTTCTAAAAATATCAGTGGAAGCTATTAGTCATCCAGTTTTTATAGCAATGGTCCTAGTACTGAGCCTTGCGGCATTGCATTCTAAACTTGAATAGTAATAAAAAAAAAAAAAATTCATGATTCATTATTGCTGTGCTGTTGGGAAATGTCTGAAACTGTTGATGCTTTATTTCTTGTCAATTTAGCCTCTGTACTATATCAAATAAATAAAATAAACCTCGGGTTGTGTTAGTTTTCTTCTAACAGAGATGAAAAATAAGCAGACCTAACCATTTTAAAGCCTTTAGAAACACTATTCTTCCACAGAATGTGAAATACCTCTAGTTTTTTATTCCTCAAGATGCACTCCATTTTCCAGGCTGCTCTCTTGAGGGTGTGAGTGTTCTCAATTTACCAGGGTGTCTGACTGTTCTTCTTTAAGCGCAAAGGAGCAACATAATCTAGAGTGCTAGAAAAGAGAGAATCTATATTTTCTGTTACAGCCAAGTTATTCAAAATGATCTTGTTTACTGAGAAGTTGAGAAAATTCAAGTAGACTGTTAATAAAGCAATCTTAGTAGAACTTATAGTTCTACCATATTTATAATATGGATTTGTTTTAGAAGCTTTGGCTAAATTCAACATACACAAGAGACTAGATAATGATTTTGAGATCTCACAGCTCTGCTTTAGAATTTCAACATTATCAGCATACATCCCGTGTGACTATATGAAATCTTATGATTACGGCAATGAGTGGGTCCTGACACATTGTCTAACCTTTAGAACATTAATCTGTTACCCGGGGGGGTACATTAATTTTATGTTTCCCTATCTGTCAGTCACCTCAACGTTGTGTCGATATACTGACACTAGGCATTGCTCTTGGGAGCCCCAAACACCTCTGATACTCCAGAAAAGGCCAGTAAGAATTTTCTCTAGCAAGAGAATATTTCCATAAAAGATACATTTTATTAAAAAGAGCAAACACGGATGAAAACGTCTTTTGAAAGATGCTTTTTTTGCCTGTGTATTTCTTGATGCGGTCGACACCTGCCTCCATCACACGGCCATGATTGCTGCTGCAATTTTGCCCATGCCATAACTGCGAGAGGGAATGTTGCGGTGGCAACTCTCGTACTTTTCAAAAGGCAGAGAGTCATAAAAGACCGGTGAGCACAGTGGACGATATGAGGGTACCAATGGAACCATTTCTGCCAGGTGTGTCCCCATGGTCCTTCCATTCCTCAGCATGCTGGTCTCTCCCAGTTGAGCTCATGGATTGGCTGAGCTCATGAAGTTTGGCGGCTCATCCTACGGCAAGCCTAATTTCTCATGCTGGACCCCCACCATCGGGTTTGGTAGCTCAGTTTGAGTCTGACAGAGTTGGCAGTCATGCTTGCCCGGGCCACCGCAGACATCATGCTGGAATGGAATCCTCCACCCTGTCCTGAGTGTTCGCGGTTGGATCATTGGTATCTAGGCTCGGAGCGCAACTCATAGTTGTGCTCAGCCCCAGAGCCTTTATTCCCGGAAGTGCATGAAGAGATGACAAAGTCGTGGAAGGCACCTTTTACTGCCTGGTCCCGCTTGGCAAGCTCTTGTAGCGTCTGGACCAATCAGACACATACAAATTGTTCATTATATTTAACCTATAATCCAGCAAACTCACTCTCCCAACAAAGGTCTGTGACCCATCCCTCGAAAACTGCAACTATCATCCCAAATGAAGTTAACACACAGGCAGAACCAGTTCTCTAGTTACAGGACACATAAAGACTGATAAGGATTATGACCACAAGGAATTTGCAGAGAGTTTTGACTCTCACTTAATTCTTGTTGAGAAGGACAAATAAACCCTTTTAATCCTATATATAACCACTTGAGAAATGTATAAACATGTATCTAATTTTCCCATCTTTTGATTTTCCTTTAATGGGTTTTGTATTCATTCTCACTTTTAAACTCTTTTGGATTAACGTTTCAGACTTGCAAACTATGGTTAACCAAAATCACATGTGTAGCATGTTTGGTCTGTACGAACTCCCCCATTTGTTAATATACATTACATTTTGCTAACGCATTAGTATTATAAGAATCTTGAAGGTACTTCTCTTAAACACCCAATCACATTACATATTCAAATGCCCTGCTAGAACACAAAGGATCGTAAAATTTCCTTATTAGCTCACACACCTCCAGAGGGTGTGACATCTTCACACTATAAAAATCACTGATCACAAGATCACACCTGGTCTTTCCGTTTTCTGAAAAATCCTGATGTGAAGATGATGCTGAGCTAGTCTTCGAAGGAGCCCTAAGTTTGTGCCAGACTGCGGCCTCGTCTTTCCATTCACCAAAGATCCTCTGACTCAACTGGTTCTTTGTCATTAAGACAACATCAGCAAAGATGACCTGGAGCCTAAACAAATTGCATCAGGACAGTTTTATTCTAATGGGCGAGACTTGCAAGTATCACACTTAGACTCATTATTTGATACACTGAGTATCCCTATCTACCTTTTAAAGAAGGGTTTGTTAGAATTAAAGACTGATAGTTTGCTCAAGGCTTGACCTGCTGAATTTCAAACAATGCTATAACTTCTCGCTTTCCTGTATTCTGCTTCAGCTCTCTTTCCCTTGGTAAACTGTATGCATGTATGTGTGTGTATGTTAGAGTAGTTTAAGTGTTTAGTCTAGTTAATAAAGTCTTGTTCATGTCACATGTAAAGTTGTTTGTGTTTCATGCTCATATACTGGAGTCCCTAATCATGCAGATTTTGACTAAATGCTCTGAGTAGTACTGTACAGTTAGAAAGTTATTTCCCATATCCCGGAAATTAACATTTCTTAAAATTAATAAATAATTAATTAATCGCTGGACGAACAGGTTAGTTGATTGTGGTATTAATTCTGCTACATCAAGTTAATTATGTTAACTGATCCAAATATTCATAAGTGTTTATATTCAGACTATTTTAGACTGGTCGGTATTGAGGTAAAAGTTAACTTACCTTTGATATATACATGAGGGTGGTGGTCACGAAGATGATTTGAAGTGTTTCCCCTTTTGTAGGGTCTTTCTTTTTGCATGTTCTGCAGACAGTGTGACCATCCTCTAATAAGTTTCCCTCAATACTTTTGTAAAATATTTTCGAAATATGACCACACCTCAGATTTGGTCCACTTAGAAGGCTGAAAAATCTCCCGAGCGCTGTCACTGCCTTCTTCTGCCATGTCTTCTCGTACAAAAAACAACTCACCTGCGTCAGACTGATGCTGACTGGATAGGATTTACCGCAAGTTTTCAAAATCACGATAATCAAACAGTTTTAACGCTAATTTAATTTTAAACAATAATACTAACCATCAGGACATTTTATCGTGGTTTATAATGAAACCGGTAATCGTTTCATCCCTTCATCCAATCATTCCAGACATTCCAGGGCATGTTAGTCTAGTTAGTCTCTAATGGCAAGGGCTTATAGTGCTGTTGGGCAGGCTGCCTCTCTTACCCGTATGTCCGAGGGAGTGGCTGGAATGCATATTCCACTTGCCAATACTCAATGGCCTTTTCTGAAGTATCAGAGGTGTTTGGGCCTCCCAAGTGCGTCCCTTAGTGTCAGTTCATCGACACAACGCCTCATTCCCTCCATCTGAGAATGGAGGTTGCAATAGTAACTGAGATAATTCATCTGATTTTAACTAGGTTTCTGTCAAACAGAGCACGTCTAGGCTGTGATCTGTGACATATTTAACAATCAGTGCTTTCACAGGAAAGGATCTGAAGTTCAGTAAGCCAATCTTTATCAAATGCTTGAAAGAAAAGCAGCACAACCCAAGGAGAGATGGAGACCATCTCTTTTCAACAGGTTAGGTCTTCCTCAAGATCTCATCCAAGTGTCTACAAATCCTATATTATTCTGTGAGCACCACTTCAACATCCAGCTATTCAGTGATGTCAATCTGCTATACATTATCTTCTCAGGCTTATTAATGGGTGAGTTACTGAGTGTGTAGAACCTGTTTGTAACTCTAACAGGAGAGTGGTGCTTTGTCTTGTAACTATGCTGTCTCACAGTCACCAAATCACCCTGATGCAGGGTGACGCTAAGCTAGTCATATCCAAAGCCTTGTCTAATATCTTTGCATTCTCACTAACCTCGATAATTTTCACTGCCACAGCACCTGAACGCTGTCCAGAGTCTGCTCCAGCACCCTTGTGATAGACGTGACCAGTAAAGGGAAAAAGAACGTCTCAGGTTACGACTGTAACCCTTGTTCCCTGAGAAGGGAACGAGACGCTGCGTCGAGATTCGACACATTGGGGAACGCCTTCAGCATGACGCGTCTGAAGTCTGTATAGAACTAGTCCAATCTTGATTGGTGTTGCGTCATGACGTCACTCGTGACGTCGCATGTGACGGTGATGCGGAAGCTATAAAAGGACGCTGGCACATAACAGCGTTAGCTTCTGATTGCTCGAGGCAAGTCGTTCTCAGGAGCGCGCGAAGTGTGGCCGAGGGATGCAGCGTCTCGTTCCCTTCTCAGGGAACAGTCATAACCCGAGACGTTCCCTTTCGAGGAACGTTTTGTTTGTTGAGAATCGACACATTGGGGAACAAAATGCCCACTGCGCCACACTGAGAGATATACGCCCTGGTGTGAAGCAATCTGGCACACTCAAGACGAGAGCACTTGTGAGCCTGGTGTAGAGGGCAGATCTAGACTGTAATGTCTTATGAAGGTGTGTGGGGAGGCCCAGCCTGCAGCATCACAGACCTCTTGAAGGGAAACACCCGCTAACAAAGCTTTAGAGGAAGCCACTCCTCTGGTTGAGTGGGCTCTTATTAGAAGAGGCGAAGGCAAGCTGCGCGCCTCGTAAGCCGAAGAAATAGCTTCTACTATCCATCTGCTGATAGTTTGCTTAGAGGCAGGGAAACCCTTCTTAAGTGACCCAAAACACACAAGTAACTGATCCGACTTCCTCCAGCCCGAGGTTCTCTGAACATAGGCCTCAAGGGCTCGGAACGGGCATAAAAGATATAGCTTCGCTTGCTCATCTGACACATGCGGTGGAAGATGAAATGCCTGAAGAATTACAGACCGTGCCACATTTGTAGGCACCTTAGGCACATAGCCAGGTCTTGGGTGGAAAATGACTCTTACTCTGCTGGGAGCGAACTCAAGGCAAGAGGGAGCAACGGATAGCACCTGCAAATCGCCAACTCTTTTCAGGGAAGTAATAGCGAGCAGGAAAGCTACTTTCAAAGATAGAAACTTCTCAGACACCGTGTCCAGTGGTTCGAAGGGTGCCAGGGATAACCCTTCAAGAACCACAGTCAGGTCCCACGTGGGGACCCTGGGCTGGACGACAGGCCTCATCCTCCTTGCTCCACGAAGGAAACGTATTATAAGTGGGTGTCTCCCCAGGGTGCCCACCCCTAAAGGCATGTGGAAGGCAGCTATGGCCGCCACATAGACCTTAAGCGTGGATGGGGAGAGCCCGTCAGAGAGGCGACTCTGGAGGAACTCCAGCACTGAAGCCACTGGGCAGTTAAATGGGTCCATCTGATGTTCTCTGCACCATAAATTGAATACATTCCATTTTAATGCATACAGTTTCTTCGTGGAGGGGGCTCTAGAGTTTAGGATGGTCTCAACAATCTCAGTTGAGAGACCAACATTTATGAGATGGTCCCCCTTAGGGGTCAGACCCACAGTTTCCATAGTCCCTGGCCGAGGGTGAAATATTGTGCCCTCGTCCTGAGAAAGAAGGTCCCTCCTGATCGGTATTTGCCACTGAGGGCCTGCTAGAAGGGTTATGATGTCCGAAACCCATTCTCGGGCCGGCCAGTACGGGGCTACTAGTAGCAAGCTGATCCCATACCTCCAGACCCTCTCTAGAACCCCTGGGAGCAGAGCGATCGGGGGAAATGCGTACCATGGCATCCAGTCCCAAGGGAGCTGGGTGAGTGAGGGAGAACCAGAGCGGACAGTGGATGTTCTCGTGAGAGGCGAACAGATCCACTTCCGCCTGACCAAACTCCCTCCATATTAACTCCACCGTCTCAGGGTGGAGTCTCCATTACCCGGGCCTCAGCCCCTGCCTCGACAGGATGTCTGCTCCCACATTTTCGTCCCCAGGGATAAACATAGCTCTGACTGAGAGAAGTTTGCCCTGGGACCACAGAAGAACCTGATGCGCCAGTTTGCATAGTGGGCACGATCTCAAGCCCCCCTGTCGATTTATGTATGAGACCACCAACGTATTGTTCGAACTAGAACATGATGGACTCTGAGGTCTGGAAGGAAATGTCTGAGTGCCAGAAATACAGCCAGCATCTCTAGACAATTGATGTGCCAAGAGAGATGGTGGTCCTTCCACAGACCCCTGGTGTAGCGGCCCTCCATGACCGCACCCCAGCCTGTGAGGGATGCATCCGTGGTCAAAATTTTTCTCTGACACGGTGTTCCTAACAGAGGGCCCTGGGACAGGAACCATGGTTTCTTTCACATTATCAAAGAATGAAGGCATCTGCGCATTACTTTGATCGTGCAAAATGGGTTCCCCCTTGGGGAAAACCCTCTGGTCCTGAGCCACCACTGCAGGGCTCTCATATACAGCAGGCCAAAAGGTATCACGTTGGACGCTGCTGCTAGAAGACCCAGAACTCTTTGAAAATGTTTGACAGTGATGGCCTGGCCTAGCTTGATACTCGTTACTGTAGTCAAGATGGTGTTTACACGAGCAGGAGACAATTGTGCCCGCATCGAGTCCCATACTACTCCTAGAAAAATAGTTTTCTGTAGAGGAATTAACAAACTCTTCTTGACATTGAGTCTCAATCCCAAGCACCTTAGATGGTTCAGAACAACATCTCAATGTTGAACCGCCATCTCCTCTGATTGTACTAGAATGAGCCAATCATCGATATAATTGAGGATGCGAATGCCTTGAAGTCTCAACGGAGCAAGGGCAGCATCCATGCATTTCGTGAAGGTGCGAGGTGACAGTGCTAGGCCGAATGGAAGAACTCTGTATTGATACGCTTTTCCCCCAAAAGCGAACCTTAGAAACTTCCTGTGTTGGGGAAGGATGGATATATGGAAATAAGCGTCTTTTAGATCTATCGTGACAAACCAGTCCTCGGACCTGATCTGACTCACGATTAATGGTATGGTTAGCATTTTGAACCTGAATCTCCTCAGAGACCGGTTCAATACCCTGAGATCTATAATAGGACGTAACCCCCCATCCTTCTTGGGAACTATGAAGTACCGGCTGTAGAACCCGGCTTCCCTCTCCTGAGGAGGAACCTGCTCTATGGCCTCCTTTGCCAGGAGGGACTGAACTTCTTGTTCCATGACCTGACCCTGCTCGGGGCTGACAAGCGTGTGTATGACCCCGTTGAACCTTGGTGGACGATATTCGAATTGAATTCTGTACCCTTTTTCCACTGTGCGCAGGACCCACTGAGATATATTTTGAAGACCCTTCCAGGTGTCTAAATAATCTACTGGGGGACCAGTCTGTCTGGACTGGCCTCGGATGTCATATTTTGAGTTTCGGTGACCTGAAGCAGTTGACTGGCAGGAGTTAACCGATATCGTTTTTCTACAGGCCTCGTGAGATGAAGCGAAATCGACAGGGCCGCAATATTTTCGGGCGGACACTGCGATCCGCATTCGCTGGAAACCGATGCGTCCCGAAGCGCATTTAGCGGCGGGAGGCAAACATCGATTTCCTGAGGGCTCCGCGAAGGAGTTGTTGTTGCTCGATCGCGGGGGGGACCACCCTCAGAGGCCTGAGCATCGCGTCAGGGCCTCTTAACCGAAGCCTTCCTAGCCTGAATAAGAGCCTTCCTAGCCTCAGATCTGCTTTCGGCTTGGAAGACTTCGGCTGAGAGTGTTGCTTCTGGCTCCAGGCCTTTTGCGGGGGAGCACGAGAAGCAACACTCTCCCTCTGCATCTGCAGGTGTGAGGAGCTGGCGGCGGCCTCGTGGGACTGCCCCCTGGCAGCAGACCCACGAGACCTGGAACGACGGTGGGGGATGAGCTGTTTGAAGGCGGCTGACTGTCGTTTCGCCTCCTGAAACCTCTTGATGACATTATTGACGGCGTCGCCGAAGAGGCCAGAAGGCGAAATCGGGGGACCGAGGAGGAAGGCCCTGTCCCTGTCCCCGATGCCCGACAGATTCAGCCACAGATGTCTCTCCGTAGCCACCAAAGCTGCCATGGAGCGGCCAATAGCGCGGGCCGTCTCCTTGGTGGCTCGGAGAGACAAGTCAACTGCTCGACGCATTTCTTTGATGTCGTCGAAGGCGACCTCCCCCCTGTCATCCACCTCTTTGAAGAGGTTGGCCTGGTATGCCTGCAGTAGCCCCATAGTGTGCAGGCATGCACCAGCCCGACCTGCCGCCATATATGCTTTCCCAACCAAGGCCGATGTTGTACGGCAGGGCTTGGAGGGAAGCGCCGGAGCCCTGAGGGATAATGCAACGTCGGGCGAGAGATGTGATGCAAAAGTCTCTTCAACCCGCGGCATCATCCCATAGTCCTTCGCGCCCACAATAGATGAATAATTGTGTACTAGTGGGCTCGATATACGTGAGGAGAAGGGCTTATTCCGCGATCTCGACACCTCAGTGTGGAGATCTGTGAAAAATGGAAGACTCCGGCACGAAGGTTGTGACCGAGATAGCAGGAAGCGCTCATCGAGTTTACTTTTTTTCATCGCTTCCTGCTTCTCTGATGGCCATTCGATATTAAATTTACTGACGGCTCTGGTCACAACCTCCAGCAGCTCCTCAAAGGCAGGAGAATGGGATGGCTAATCTTTACATTCCCCTGCCTCGATGCTCATAACATCAGATAGTGAGCCAGATAGTTCGAGCATCGGGTCCGTTTCACGGGCGGAAGAAGCCGCGGAGCAGGCTTCCGATCCGTGGTCGGGACCGATGGAGCTGGCGTCTGAATGCTGAGAAAGGTCCGAAGCCGTCTCAACATCATCAACCAGATCCATCTGCGATCCCCATGAATGCAAGCGCCTGGATCCACAGGGAGCGCATGCCTGGCCTATCTCATCGATCAGGCTCAGACGGGAGCGGAGTGTTCTCAGGGGCATTTGACAGCAGCCCTCGAGCGCTGCCCGTGCATGCTCCGCTCCCAAACAAACAACACACAGCGAGTGTGTGTCACCCTCGCTTAGATAGCGTGGGCAAGGGGACGCACACTGCCGAAATTGCTTGCTATCTTTAGCTGTCGCCATGATATATATGTGCGTGTGTGGGATACTGACAAACAACACCAAATAAGACAGACAGTTTAGACATAGAACGCTTGCTGAAGAACAGAAGCTAACGCTGTTATGTGCCGGCATCCTTTTATAGCTTCCGCATCACCATCACATGCAATGTCATGAGTGACGTCATGACGCAACACCAATCAAGATTGGACTAGTTCTATACAGACTTCAGACGCGTCACGCTGAAGGCGTTCCCCAATGTGTCGATTCTCGACGCAGCGCGAGTTCCCTCGAAAGGGAGCACAGAGGCAGCATGCTACTGCAAACGCTTAGGGGTTTATTTCCACAGAATGGGTTACAAAAGTAAAGCAAATGTTATAAACCAAAGTAAACCAAAGTATTTGTAAAGAGTAAAAAGAAATAAAAAACCAACAAACAAAAACACTTTTACAATAAACACGATTCACTGCATTTGCCTCTCAACGATTACAGAGGTCTTGGCACTACAGGACCTGTTCTCTCACAGAACAACACTAACTCATTCAGAAACAGTTAACAAATGTATACATTGGTGGCCAGCACCAATTAACACAAAAAGGGGGATACGCAGACACATAATGGCCATTACACAAAATAAACAAATATGAAAACATCAAATATACACAAACAAACACTTCAAATAATACTGTCAAATGACTTCCACAACCCTGATCGCAGTCCAGTGTCCACTCTAGCCCCTGATTGCAGTCCAGTGTCGGCTCCAGCCCCTGAGCACAGTCCAGTTTCGACTCCAGCCCCTGAGCCCATTCCAGGGAGTGAAACTCCTGAGTCAGTCCCAAAGTCTGTTAATGCAGCCCCCGAGGGCGCCCCAGAGTCAAGTCCAGTGTCTGTCCCTGAAGCCTCGGAGGGCGTTTCAGTAGCCCCTGAGGGCTCCCCAGGATTAATACTAGTGTCTGTCCCAGAAGCCCTGGAGGGGCAGCCCCCGAGGGCACCCCAAAGTCAAGTCCAGTGTATATCCTTGCAGCCACGGGGGACATTTCTTAGCCAGTGTCTTAGCCTGTTCATATATCTCCTGAACCCATTCCCCTGACACTCATCCTTTCTGCTAGTATGGTCGTGGCCCCTAAATTCATCCCCAAGTCCTTCCCCAATCAAGAATTTATCCCTAAGTCTGTTTCTGACACCAAGGCCATTTTCAAGCCCCGACAATTGGAGCAAGCCCATGTTCCCAGGAAGCCCACTAATTTTGTCCCATCCCCTCCCATCCCGCCCTCTGTTACCTGGTCATTATGTGTTTCCAAAGGTGGCACCTTCCTGGTCAGCTCCTAACTACTCCCTTGGAATATTTCCCTCCCAGTCCCGCCGCCTGTGTATCCTGACTGCCCTGGAACTCCAAGATTTGTTCCCCGCCCAGCTTCCCAGTTGGTACCTCATTGGACTCCTTTGCTCAGTGTGGACGCCTTTCCCTCATATCTTTGCTGGTTGGTTGCATCTATTTTGCACGTTCATTGTGTGTGATATATTGCTTATATTGTGCTTCATTTAGTATTCCTGTTCAGCCCTAGCTTTACATTTGTTTTCTTTTGTTATTCTTTTTCAGCTGCCGTTGAAGAGCGACAATGTTTGTACTGGACTTTTTAAAAAGTTAGATTCAACTGCCTAAAAACAAAGCAGGGTTCCATACCTGTCTAAATATGTCCACCATGGTCCATTTATGTACATAATGAAGAGTATAAAATATATAAAATCGCATCTTGGTAAGATATGAGTCCACATTTGAACCGCTTTGTGTATTTACTTTTTGTTTGTTTTTACATTTGTATCATTAGATAAATTAGATTATTCGTGTAAGTAGAATCCAATACTTAAGTTTAAAAGTGTAATTCTGCTATTTCTCTCAAAAATCCTGTTGTCACTGGTGCGCAATGAATTCTAGGGTAGGCAAGGCCACAAAGGATCCATCTGTTGTATCCTTCATTTTACAGGAAATGAAGGATGTATTTGGAGGACGCATTTGAAGGAGCCTTCGAATTGGGACAGCCTTTGTCGTGTCGCGGTGACACAGTCGGCCTTCGAAGGATGCAGCCTCTGAAGTGGGATGCAGCTTGTGTGTGTGTTGAGGGAGAACCTGGTGTGGGCATTTTATTTGTAGAATTCACTGACACTTGGGCTGCTTTGAAAGTGGTAATAATTGTGCAGTTGAGTACAGGTAGCACCAGACCTAAGGCATCTGCTGTCTGAAGGATGGGGGTACTTTTGAGGTCTGGTACTTACTGTCATATACTCCCTGTGCGTGTTTCAGGATTTTATACAACCCTATACAACCCAAGCTCGGATGGCCGCAGAGCTTGGCCCACTGCAAACCTCAGCTGTCATGGACGCATGTCAGAGTCCCCAGCCTGCCACCAGTCATGCCTGCCACCAGATCTGTCTCAGGGTGTACGAGACTAGTACCCAGCATGGCGGATCCACCACTGATCAGTGCGAGCAGTCTGCATTCCCAGTCCAGTGCTCTCTGTCGATGTTTTGTGTTTCTTGTGTTTACATACTCTTTGTGCACCCTGTGTTTCCCAGTTTTGGAATAGTTTGTGTTTGTTTATTAAACGTTCTCACAGCGCTTAGTTCCTCGCCTCAATCTGCTTACTCCAAACTTTACAGGTACAAATATGACATACAAAAATACATAGGCTATAGTTTCATATGTATGCATGATTAATCATTAAAAGATCCTAATCTAGAGTCAAACAAACACGCATTCTTATTTCTATGACAATGTTTCTCCTATGTTTATTAAAGGGGTTCTATTATGCTTTTTCACTTTTTCAACTTTAGTTAGTGTGTAATGTTGCTGTTTGAGCATAACAAATATCTGCAAGGTTACAAAGCTCCAAAGTCCACTCCAAATATTTTTTAACAGAATCGACTTTCCAAGAACTACAACGAACAACTACTACACGTTTTTTCTGGATCTTGTGAACAAATGTTTCTCATTTAAATAATCCCAGCCCACAGAATACTCAAAAAAAGGTGTGAGGCCTGGTTAAGCTGCATTAGAGAAGAGTGTTATCACTATGTTAAAGAGATGCTGATTTGTCAACCCCGCTTCCAAAATGTATTTGTTTGACCTTCCTAAGGCTGACAAGAGTGGTTAAAATAGATTTTAAACACGGTTCCTGAACATTATAACCCCAACGTTTATCTGTGTGCTCCACATTTGACGGAAAACAGCTTCTAGAACCTAAGATGAGTAAAATGCAGGCTACGCACAATAGCTTGTCCAGAAATGGAGCAGTTCCCACTTTGTTTGGACACGTGATATTGGTTAGTCTTACAATGACCAAAATTTGGAAAGCTGGAAAATGGCTGTATTATTCAGATGTAGCTCCATTATATTCTGATGTGACATTTATAGTTCTTGAAGAACTATGAACTATTGAAGGCTGTGCCCTTCAACAGCTAGTCTGCAGACAACTGAGAAATATAACCCCCATCAAAAACAAAAGCTAAATCTAAACACTATTTGAATTATTAATGATATTTGTAGAAACACTGCTGCAGTCTGGAGAGCAGAAATATCCATGAAACATAATTCTGCCTCCATAATGCAACAAAAGATGATGTTACTCGATGGTCCCAAATGAATTACGTGTAAAATGGATATTTGTAATTTTTTTTTACAAAAACATATTTTACTATCTATGTATATGACATACTTAATAACGCCATCTTTGCCCTCTACTGTATTTATGTGTGTGTGTGTGTGTGTGTGTGTGTGTGTGTGTGTATACATTTGGTCATTATGTGCACCTTTCTAAATTCTCATGGAGAATCTCATTTCATTGTTCCTGCCTCCTTGAAAAGAAAAGGTTCTTTAACTTTGCACGGAAAGGAAAAGGTTATTTTTACCTTATTGACCGCTGCAATAAATAGCAATGCTTGTAAATGCTACTCAGAAGCTGCTGGAAGATTTCAAGGAGGCTATGAGTATGACCTTCATAAATATTTGAACATTTGTTTTATAAAGAGTGTGTCTTCTGGCTGTAGAGATAATATATTTATTCTCCAAACTAGAGAGTTTACATTATATTCCAATATATGTGGACAGATCAAATCATCTTCATATACATTCATTTGAAATATTTAAGTGTATTTAAAGGTTTTACTTGTACTTTCAGAACTTTCAATCCTTGATTCCTGACTTCATGACAAATAAATGGGAGTCTTCTAAAATTGTTGCAGAAGCAGAGACACTTGCTATAATCTTGCATCTTACCAGACTGCTTGCATGTACCCAGGACAACTCAATGAACCTGACTGGCAAGATAGAGAATTTTTTTCTTTTTTTTTTTTTTTTTTTTTTTTTCTTAGATGGTGTTAACCCTTTCACACGTAAGTTTAAAATATTCTGGCTGACCCCCCAGCGTGAGTTTTTCAAGGCGACCGTTATTTAGAATGTGTCACTTTATGGTTTCCATGGTGACGCGTCATTGCTTGTCACGTGACACACCGCAGCAACAACAGAGCTGAATGAATGATGATCTGCTTTTATGTCATTTTTCCTTTTTTATTCAAAATATTCACAAATTTGTTAGCTATGGCATGAAATATATGATATTCCGGTTGTCAAATATATGCAAGTGGAAGTGTTTTGTTGTTTAAACACCTTTATAACGATCGCGTTAGTTCAGCTGTATTCGCGATGGGCGCCGCCATCTTAGTTTGTGCCGCAGACGTAGTTCAGAGAATCGGATCTGTTGGATTTACAACACGTGAATTCATCCACCTCTCCCGACATACATAAAAGTAAGTGGCAGGTGAACTGGGAGAAGAATAGAGTAAACTTTAAAGTCACTTACACAATGTGGATCTGATATGAATAAAACTAATTGTAATGGAAAGGATTATTATTGCCTCTTCCTTTGACATCAGTGTGTATTTTACAAACTCTAAATGTATTGTTTTTTTAGTACTTTATATGTCTGAAACCTAAAATAAACATTATGTGGTTGAAAACACTGAAAAGTTGTGATATATGACAGCTCTGAGCGCGCCTGTCTCTGGCTCAGCGCCAGCCAACGCCTGAAAGCACATTTGAATTTTGCAGTTGATCATGTCATGCACTGACCGTTCTAATCACACCGGTGTGATCGTACGCTCCAGGGACCAGCCTCTGATCACACCGGTGTGATCGTATGTGCGAAAGGGTTAAAGGCATTGGCGTCGGAAGAAAAAAAAAAAGTGGGTGGGTCCTCCCCCAGAAAAATGTTACTGGAGTAAATACCATTTCATTCTGGTGCCTTTTAATTAGGGTGACCATATTCCAGGTCATGTCCGGCCGGGATTTCGAGATCGCCCAAAATATCCGCGATTCGGCTTTTGCTTTCTCGTCGCCATTCATTTTGTTTACATGTACACCTTTTGATTCAGTAGTACTGAATTAATTCCGATTGGTTAATCTGAATGTAGTGTTTACATGAACGCTAAACAAGTGATCGGTTGATGTGCGTGTAAGCATTGCTAAGAAAATTCCTGTGTTTTCGTCTCGATCGGGATCCGTGTGAATCAGAATGCATGACCTGCAAAGCTGGCACGTACGTGTCAGTGTCAAATAACGTAATAATGTAAACATAATGAATGGTGACTGTAGAAAGCAAAAGACTAATCCCGAGCATTTTGGGCGATCTCGAAATCCTGGCCAGATATGTCCGGGTTAAACAGGACGTATGGTCACCCTATTTTAATTAAACAAGTAAACTAAACTCCACTTAACGTCGGGCGGTGCTTTGCCTCCATGTCGTGCATTAAATGCACAGCTATCCGTGGATTATCCCCCTAATATGGTAATTTGCCAGCAATGACAACTTAAAGCTGTTATTGATGTTTGCAACGCAATATTTGACTGGAAAGGTACAACGGGCGGTTACTTTCGTCAGTTGCGGCTCGTTGAGAAATATAATGTAGCGATTCAGCGGAAATGGAGTTTAATTTATTAATTTTAATAAAAATAAAAAATTAATTTAATTCCTCAAGTTGAATGGATTTGACTGACGACGCTCTGAAAAGCGAACAGACAAATGCACTGAATTAGAGACGGTAAAAGTGAGTGGGTATAATATCATTGATCTTAAAAAGTGGGTGGGTCCGGTCCCACCCATATACAATGGTTCCGACGCCCATGGTTAAAGGAGTTCTATTATGTTCATTTACATGATCATAATCTTGTTTAGGGGGTCTACTAGAATACATTTACATCATTTAATGCTCAGAAAACTAATTATTTTTCTTTTAATTTACATTGTTGCAGCACTTGTTTTCACTCTCTGTCTGATTGCTTCTTTAAAACCCACCTTCAGAAAAGTGTAGTTTTTGCTGATATCAGGAGCGATTTTCTGCAGGGCTATCCCCCTCCACATTAAAGGTGTATGTGGCGGCCTTAGCTGCTAGCAACTATAGTCAGCCGGCCCCAGTATGTTGTGATCACTCTACTGCTTAGAACATGTGTTGGAAATGTAATGCCCCTTACCATAACCGGCTTCCTGAGGTGCTGTAAACACTACTGTAACTATACGCTATGGCGTCGGTTTTGCTGTATCAGTTTGAACCCGAGTCCGATAATAGCCATGTTTCCAATACAGATTTGCCCAAAACTTTTGCAATATTTTCTAAATGTCGATAAAAAAACTATTGCTAAATTAAGGCGTTTCCATTAACTGATATTATGCGACTAAAACATTTTTTTTTTTTTTCTCGTGATAAGTCATTCCAAAAATCATGGCAACGGAGGTTGGGAAGTTTATGTATATCCCAGCCACCGCACTAGCCATTAATTTTAATCGAAGGAGACATAGGTGTGTTATCCAAGCATTAATGCCAAGGAAAGCCCCTTATATTTGGGAGTGGCCACGTATGAGGTGTTTCTCCCTCCTATCTGCTTCAAGGTCTTGATAAATTGTGGCATTTATTTGTTGTTTAGAATCCAGTATTCCCTGTAATACTTTTGTCTTTTATGAGTTTGATGAAGAACTCTGTCTCATCTTCTGTCCAAACATACCGCGTCATCTTTAAAGAATTATCAACTTTTACGTACAGCAGGTGACCTGTAAATGCGGAAAAAAACTGTTTCCATTGCAAGGTTTGCAAAATATTCCTTTTTCGAATTGCCTGAAAAAAACACCTCATGCGAGCGTAAAAACTTTTTTGTGATATATGGGACTTTTTGCGAAATTGACTTGTTTCAAGACAATTTCAAATTCGAGGTCGTGGGGTTGGCAGAATGGCCCCCTGAGGGCACCGAAGGGAGACAGGCACTATATAATGAGGTGGAAACAGTCTTTCCCCGGAGGGGACTACCCTCAGAAGACTGACACTGATGTCATCAGGACTTCTTCTTTGGCATCAGGAGCACTCTTAGAAGCAATAACAGTCCTCAGACCCGTTTTGCTCTTCAATGACTTTACCCACGAGCATCTCCCAGCCTCCCAGTGTTTTTGCGGGGGAGCACTGGTAGCGACACTATTTCTGGAACACCGCAACCTCTCTTTTCGCTTCCTGAAACCTTTCGGTGACTGAATTTACAGGGTCACCGAAAAGGCCAGCAGGAGAAAGCAGGGCGTCCAGAAGAAAGCTTTTGTCACTTTCCTTAATTCCTGTCAGGTTCAGCCAAAGGTGTCTCTCCATAGCCACCAGGGCTGCCATAAAATGGCCCACTGACTTTGCCGTCTCCTTGGTGGCTGGGAGAGTCGAATCAGCCTCCTGACGCAGCTCTTGAATGATGTCAGAGCTGACCTCGCTATCACCCAAATCTTTAGGCAGGTCAGCCTGGTATGCCTGCAAGATGGACATTGTGTAAAGAAACACATGTGCGTAAAAAGTTCTGTACTGTCTGTGTAGAGAGAACGATGTCGTCTTAGCGGCCTCTAATTTAATAACTAATGATCCTTGCGACAGAAGTGAATCAATCAAAACTAACTTTAGCTGGAAAATATCTCTATTCAAGAACCGCTATAAAGCCAAAACAATCTCTGTTACCTTAAATTATCCGTTTGTTACTGTAAAGCCGCTTTGAAACAATCTACATTGTTAAAAGCGCTATATAAATGAAGACTTGACTTGACTTGACTTGACTTGACCCTGTGGTTGACAGTATAAGCAAATCAAACTTTTCATAGAAACATTCAAAACAGTGCCTTCTTTGTTCTGCTCAGTCTTTGAAGTACCTCTTATCATCGTTGATTGTTGGTGTGGCCGCCCCCCTCGGCGTGCGTTAGCATGCTGCATTGCTAGTCGGGCTGCTGTCAGACCATCTGCAGGCTCATGCTCCTTCACCCAAGTACACACGTCATACAGCAGCGCACACGAAACAACTGCTCTAGGATAATCAGCTCACCGATTTCCTCCTTGGTGCGCTGTTGTGGCCTTATCCAATGAGCATACAGTCCCTTCAACCGATGATAAGTCTCAGTGGGTGATTCTCCCAGTTTTGTAGAGGTCTGCCTGAACCGTTGTCTGTAAGTCTCTGCTGAAATGTCAAATTTTCCAGTAATGCTTCACGTAGATCCTCATACTCCATCGAACGCTCCTCATCCATGGCGATGTACGCTTCTGCTGGTTTCCCAGTAAGCAACGGCACAAGTCAAATAGCCCACTCCTCCTCTGGCCAATTCCAAGTCCGTGCCTGTTATGTCCGCTCAGGACGAATTAATCTGTGTTCGTTTGGTAACGCCTCACTGCATGTTTAGGTTGCAGCTGTTCTGGTCTGAAATGGTTGGTTCCGGTTTGTCCGAAAAGTAAAGAGAGTTGTATGCATAAATCTCTCGTCCAGCGTCCTTTTTTATACACAACAATTGGCGACGAGGATGGCTGAATTTTCTCTTCCTCCTCCACCTCCTTCCTCGCACTTCCCGGTGAGCCTAAAATACCGTGGAATCGCTGGCATCAGTCTTTTGAAACATACCTACAAGCTACGGGACTAGCCGACGTGCAGTTCGGAAAAAAGCATTGCTGAGGCACTGTTTAGGAGTCGAGGGACAACGGGTACTGGAGACGTTAACTGGCAACGGGACAAATACAGACTATGCAGGGACAGTGAAACTTTTAAAAGACCAGTTTGCTGCCCCACAGAGTGCTTTATTGAGACGGTTTATGTTTAGACAACGACACCAACTACCAGGGGAGTCTGTCCATCAGTATGTCTCCAACCTAAAAGGTTTAGCCAGCCATTGCAAATTTGGCGTATTGACAGACGAGATGATACGTGATCAACTGATTGAGCACACTACACAGGCTAAAATCAGGGAGACGTTGCTACTCGAATCAGACGACTTGACACTAGCTTGCCATTGCATTCCAAATTGAAAGTGCAGCGGAATGTGCAGCTAAATTAACACGGACAGAATCATCATTAAGCCAAGCAGTATGCATAAGAGCACGGTCACATGAGCAGCAACAGCAGCAGCCACCTAGCTCTGGTTTGGATGTACCAGACACAGCCCCAGACCCAGTCATGCATCTCACAAGACAACAAGGGCCGCGTCAGCGTCAAAGGCAGCTTTCCTGCGGTAACTGTGGATCAAACACACATGCCACCAGAGCCCGGCACTGTCCAGCTAATGACCAAACATGCCGTAACTGTGGCAGGAAAAATCACTTTGCAAAAATGTGCCGCTCTGCCATTTGGCCTTAGCTCCGCCCCCTCCTGCTTTCAAAAGGTCATGACCTCAGTACTGGCAGGTATACCAGGTGTTGTTATTTACCTTGATGATGTGGTGGTACATGGTGCTACTACGGCTATCCATGACAGTCGCCTGCAGAGTGTGTTCAAAGCCCTCGCCAAGCACAGTCTTACTGTGCATTCACACCGCCGGCGGCGAGAGCGTCAAAGTGGCCGGGAGCCATTCATTTTCAATGAGAGCCGGCGGCGAGCTCCGGCGAGGGCGGCGCGACGCGTCTTGAACGGCGAGAGCGGCGAGAAGAGTTGAAATCAAGTAAACTTTATGGTAATAAGCTATGATGCGGTTCGGCAGCAACCAGCGGCAACCAATCGGAATGTAGAAGTCCTCCGCCTGAGAGGATACAAGAGAACACATTCCTGTAAACTTTGGTTCCGACCACATTAGTTCCTAAGCAAAATGGAGGAAAAATTTATCATTTCTGTTGCGGGTTTCCCGTTATTGTACGACTTGTCCCTGTTTACATACAGGGACATTAATAAAAAGAACGACGCATGGAACAAGGTGTCTGAAATTGTTGGTGTTTCTGGTGAGTTGCTGATGGGCATTAACGTTATATATTTTCTAGAAAAAAGTGGGAATTGCATGATAACTTTAGCGCCATATCACGCAAAACAGTTGTTTATGCAAATCAGTCAGTAAAGTTAATTTTACGATTTGTACAAGATCAGTTTTTGTCTCTACATAATTAAATGTGCAACTATGATATGGCAATTTACTGATGCTGTACAATAGCCTAACGTACTTTAGCCCGCCAAATTTCATTAGATGTAATTATCAGCTGTTATAATCATAGTTATCTAATTTTGAAGTACAACATATTTCTTACATATTTTAAAATGAAAGCAGTCACTTATGCCTTTTTTTTTTATTAAAAATAATTCTGCAAGGAAAAACAAAAGTACCTGTTCCCCTTGTTGTGTGGTATTTATCTACAAATTGCTTAGCTGGAGAAAATAATGATAAATGTCATTACAGTCACATATTGAATAAATAAAAAATGTCATCAGTCACATATTTAATAAAGTTTCATATTGTCTTTTTACTAGCGGATGAGTGCAGGAAAAGATGGAAGTCCCTTAGAGACACATTCAGAAAGGAGAAGAGGAAGGAGGCAGAGAGGAATAGGAGTGGAGCAGGCGCAAGCATTGTCCGGCCATGGTGCTACAGTGGGGTCATGGGCTTCCTCAACCCATTCCTAGAAGATAGGTTAACGTGCAGTAATATGGTTGGGGGGGTTGGGGAAAACCTGACCCCAGAGGAAAGAGAATATGCCATGGCCGGGCACAGTCAGGTAGAGGAGACGCGCACACACACAGTCATCAGTGTGAGTCCAGCATTCAGGGACAGCCAGATGAAAGCCAGAGCCAGTCCAGCCTTCTTGGACAGGCAGGTGGAAGCCAGAGCCAGGCAGGTATAAGCCAGGGACAGGAAGGTGTAAGCCAGAGCCAGGCCAACCTTCATGGACAGGCAGGTGGAAGCCAGGGCCAGCCCAGCCTTCAGCCCTCCTCATTGAGGAGAAAGAGACCACACCACAGCTCCAACTTCGACGAGCGCATGCTAACAGCTTTGGAAGCTATTAGTAGAAGAGTGAGCACCAATGAGGACAGTGACAGCCTTTTTTTTCAAAGCCTCGTGGAAGACTTCAGATCGCTGTCTGTGAGGACCAGACAGGACCTGAAGTTTAAAATACACAGGCTTGTGTATGAGGCTAGATGTCTGGAGGCTGAAGTTGAAGAACACTAGGGTGAGAGGAATGGGGGGCAGCTGACAAGTCTGTGAGGGGTGATCGTAAGCTTATTTCCCTCGCAGTCTTGTCAGCTGCACCTTGTGCTTTCTCCCTTGTTCTAACAGTGTTCAAAAAAAGTGTTCAGTGTTCTGAAAGTATTAGTTCAAAAGTACAAAACTGTTCTGTATGAAAGTATTGTATGAAAGTATTAGTTCTTGTAAAGTACAAAACAGTTCTGTATGAAAGTATTGTATGAAAGTATTAGTTCTATTGTAGGAAAGTATTAGTTCTAACAGTGTTTAAAACTTTAAGTTATTCATTTTTCTTTCTTTCTTTTTTTTGTACGTAATTAGTAAAATAGGCAATAAAATATTGTCAAGATTTTTGGTTATGTGTGTTTTATATTATTACAAATCTTTCATATTCTACCATATATTGAAAATGTGTAGGGAACCCAGGTGAGATTAAAAGTACACTTCCATAAGTGTTTTTAGAGCAGTCTTGCTCAGTCTATTAATATGAACTAAAATGTGTTTTTAAAATACGGAGAAACCATGTTTATGAACCGAGATGTGTTTTTAAAATATCGAAACACCATGAATATGAACTAAAATGTATTTTAAAAAAATTGAGACACCATGAATATGACCTTAAATTTGTTTTTAAAAAATACACCATGAATATGAACTTAAATTTGTTTTTAATTGGTGGCTCTTAAAAGAGCCGTTTAAAGGGGTCATATAATGCCATTTTTGTAGGGTCTAAATTAAAAGTTTGTAATATACTTTAATTAAAATTTCTAATTAGTATTGTAAGAAAACACAAATTTTACCTGGTCAAAAACAGCTCTGTTTTCAGCACGCCGTCTGAGTGCATGTGTCTTTAAATGATAATGAGCTTTGCTCACCCCGCCCCTCTGTTCTATGCGGACACCGTAACACAATAACACAATAACCATAACGCGTTGTTTATTATAAACATGGGATTATGAATTATATTGAGAACGTCATACATAGAAAACATGCCGTAATGTACCCTGGGTGTAAACCGCATTCATCGTGAAGCGTGCAGCAAGCGATTTGCAAAGATTAATATAAAGATTAATATAAAGGTTAATAAAACGTTACACTCACTCACTTCTTCTGGAGGTGCAGCAGGAACACGAATAGTTGGTACCGATCCTTTTTTCAGGAGCAGCTTCTTAGTAAAACCAGCTTTATACCGACCCTCGTTTGTAAAGCAGTCTGGTGAAATGATTCGCGCAAACATGAAAGCATTGACGTTGTGGGGAATATTCCCTTTGAAAACAAACTCAGCCACTGCATCTTCAGCGGTTCGGATTTATTGGATGGATTTTTTTTTTTTATGGATGGATTTTTTTCATTTTATGATGGTTGTGTACAGGCACTTCCAACACACATTTCAGTACAATCAACTTGTAAAAGTGCATGTACCATTATATGACCCCTTTAAACGCATGGCTTATGCCACAGGTTGCCAGGGGACAGCTCCCTCTGTGGAGAAATAGGCCATGAATTTCTCCCGCACACGGATGGACTCCCGTGTGGCATTATTGCTGCCCACTCGGTCCCAGCGGAGTGGAAAGGCCTCATCAGCCACAAAAACATGTGGCTGTGGTCCCAAATGCTCTGCACCTGGCAGCAGAGCATCTTGTGGCAGGCCAAGGGTCCCATCTCGCAGTGCCTGGCCGAAGGTGGAGTTAGCCAGCACACCACCATCGCTTGTCCTCCCGTAGCTGCCAACATCCACTACCCGGAAGCAGTACTGTGCGTCCACCACTGCCAGGAAGACAACAGAGTAGATTCCCTTGTAATTGAAGAACAGAGAGCCTGAGTTGTCAGGGGCCCTGACTACAACATGTTTCCCATCGATGGTCCCAAGGCAGTTTGGAAAGTTCCACCGATGGAGGAAGTCATTGGCGATGCTTTGCCAGTCCTCAGTGGTGGGGACTGGCATGACCTCCTGCACCAAGGCATCCCATATTGCCCTTGCGACCTCTCCAACAATACCTGCCACGGTGCTTACTCCCACACGATAGCTAAAAGCTATGGTGCGGTAGGAGTCTCCAGTGGCCAAGAATCTGAAATAATAATAATAATAATAATAATTACTTAGGCAAAATGATCAAACAAACAAAAAAAATCTGTGGTGAAAAGAAGCTAAATACATTTACTTTTTTTTTTTTTTTTTTTACCTCCTCAAACTTCCTCTGAAACTCCAAATTATGTTTTTACATTAATGCATGAGTAATAATAATCTAATGATATAATGGTATAATAGTCACAGTTCATGTGAAATTGAACTTGAAAAAATTCTTGAAAATACAAAAATCTCGATCTCACCGTAGACAGATTGCGAGGCGCTCAGCCGCATTAATAGCACGCCGATAGTTGGTATCTTGCCTTCCAATTCGCGGCCCAACTTTTGACAGCAGGTTGTCAAACTGGTCCCTGTCCAGTCTGAAATATTGCTGGAATCTACTGTCATCCAACTGCAGTTCCTGCACCAGCCGGTGATATTCACCAAGCTGCTGATGGGCTTGGAGAATATCATGCACCCACACTGATCTCCGACGTCTTCTCCGCAGGTAGAGCAATGCCACACCAAACGCAATAACTTGCTCATTCATAGTGTTGTCAGTTTGATTAGAAAAAGCCACGCAACACTATTTATAGGCAACATTTTCGCGCTAGAACTTGTTTTTTCAGCGGGAATGCAATTCATTCGCTTAAAATAATAATGATTTTGACCAATTGCAGCAACCAGGACAGTTGTTGTAATGTAGATTGCACACAAATCAATGTTAATTAAATACCAAGTCTATTAAACATTCTGTTATCTGCATGTTGAAATTAGACTCAAGGGGCCCTATCTTGCACCCAGCGCAATTGACTTTGTACACCGACGCATGTTTCATTCCTATTTTGCACCCGCGCAAAGCGCGCTTTTCCCTCCACAGAAGCACGTCGCTAAACTAGGGAATGAACTTGCGCTCCCTGGGCGGTTCAGCGCAAAAAAGGAGGCGTGTTCCGGCGCAAACGTTCCCTGGTGCTATTTTACTGTTCCATAAAACAATTGCGCCACTGGCCAGAAAAAACCTAGTCTAAAGTCAGTGGCGCGTTGCGCGTTGTTCATTATGCTATTTTAAGGGCGCATGCTTGAACATAATGTATAGAGTGCACAACACTCATACACTGTGATTCTCTAATCTACACAGAAGCAGCAGTTTTCATTTTTGCAAATCATATTATTACGATCGATAGATAGATAGATAGATAGATAGATAGATAGATAGATAGATAGATAGATAGATAATTTATTATAAATATAATAATTTATTATAAAAGCATACATCTAGCTTACACATTTACCCACATTATTATATGCCTGTTTAACCGAAGCTAATTTGGGTGTGTTTCTCCCATCCCCAATGTCACTTCTCTCTCTTTTACGGCCGTGACGAGAGCGATGGTCTCCTCGGCTGTGAACCGCTCTTGACGCGCGCCTGGCAAATCCGCCGTTATAATAGCAATACGCCAAGGAAAAAGTGCATCTGCTCTTAAAGGGAATGTGAGATGATGCTCTGATTGGTTTATTTCACGTTACGCCCAAACCACACCTATGAATAATGAAGCTACTTCAGACCAACCCCTTTTAGATTTGCGCCCGGCGCAAGAGTCATTTATCCCGCCGGGAAAATAGCAACAGCGCCGAGACCCGCCCACAAAGTTACTTGCGCTTTGCGCTTTGACACTTGCGTTTCAGATCGTTAAAATAGGGCCCATGAACACAAAAGCCAGAACACACAAATGGATTTGTTATTTTATTTTCGTTAGCAAAATAACTATAATTGTTAAGGTCTTTCCATCTGTCATTTTGTTACTTTCACATTTAAAAGATTTCATTAGGTTAACTTATACCCTACGTGAGGCCACTCTGCACAAAATAGGGTACTGATTTATGTTCAGTTCTTATTTGCTTTGCGGCCCCTTTAATTAAATTGAAAAAAAAAATCATGCATTCTAATCTACGTCAGAGCGTCCCCGAATCTTTCTCCGGCGTCGTTGGCAGGGCCGCTCTCGCCGGCGGCAGTGTGAACGTACAGTAACCCTCAATGGCAGCAAATGTGTTTTTGCTGTGCCGGCCATTGAATATGTAGAATGAACTGAGGGCATCTCTCCCCTTCAATTTAATGTGGAGGCCATCCTCTCCATTCCCGAACCGACCTCGGCTGCCCAGCTCGCTTCATTCCTGAGCATGACGGGCTACTACATGAAGTTCATGCCTCAGTATTCAGCCATAACAGCCCCACATGCGCCAGCTGCTTCGGAGAGATGAGCCGTGGGTCTGGTCGTTAGAATGCACCAAGGCAGTGCAAACTCTTAAAGCTCAACTTACCTCACCTCCAGTGTTGGCACATTTTGACATATCCAGTCACACCTTGGTCACCTGTGATGCCTCGGCCATGGCGATAGGGGCTGTACTGTCACAAGTACAGAATGGCGTGGAGAGGCCTGTTGCATTCGCCTCCCGAGCTCTGAACCAAACCGAACAAAGACACTCAGTTGGGGAGCGGGAGGCACTCGCTTGTATGTGGGCTTGCGAGAGATGGCACCTCTACCATTATGGCCGGCAGTTTACGCTGAGAACAGACCACCAGGCCTTGACAGCTCTGCTCTCCTCTACTGGCACCGGGCACAAGCCGCTGAGACTGCATCGTTGGTATGACCGCCTCCGCCAATACAACTATACTCTACAGTTTACCCCGGGCCGGGATAATGTCGTTGCAGACCTTCTCTCTCGGTCCGTTCCTGCCCAGGCCCCGCCCACCAGCGTCAACCACATCGAAAGTGAGATTATTCTCACGCTACACACTCTGCTCGAGTCCACGGTCACTCTACAGGAACTGAAGGCAGCCTCAGAACAGGATCCAGTCATCTCCCAGCTCTGCACCTACATTCGTCAGGGATAGCCACAGGAATTACCAAAGGAGCTGTTAGCCTTTTCTGGCCATGGCACATGAGGGCCACCTGGGCATAGTGAAACTTAAACAGAGATGCCGCGACCTGGTGTGGTGGCCAGGCATAGACAAAGACATTGAGGCCCTTGTTAAAGAATGCCCAGCATGTCTTGTAAGTGGAAAGACTGGTTGTCGACCCCCGCCACCCCTGCAACCCCTGGCCTGGCCCTCAAAGCCATGGGAGCATCTGCAATTAGACATATGTGGCGAGATCCATGGTGCCCCCCACTATCAGCGGTTCTTGGTCGTAGTGTATGATTTACACTCCAAATGGCCTGAGCTGACCACTACCGGCTCCGTCACCTCCCAGGTCATTGTGGACTTTCTGGAATCTCTCTTCTCCTGCTGGGGCTTTCCACAGACCATTACCACCGACAATGGTCCACAGTTTGTATCTGTGGAATTTACTTCATACCTGGAGAACAGGGGGATTCGACACATCCGTACAGCCCTGTATCACCCACAGGCAAACGGCGGGGTGGAACGCTTCCATCAATCCCTAAAAAATGGCATCAGAGCACATCAGGCCCAGGGCTGTTCCTTTAAACAAGCCATACGTCTAACACTGCTACACTACCGTGCTACCCAGCATTCAACCACAGAGGTTTCCCCAGCCTCGCTCATGCTGGGTAGGGAGTTACACCTACCACTGGACAGGCTCCGCCCCACCGCAGTCCAGGACACATTCACACCAGTCAAAGCCTCAGTCACCCGCCATCAGAAGCGGATGAAACAGTGGTTTGACAAGAAAAAGAGGGTCAGGATACCAGATATCGCTGTGGCAGACTGGATGAGAGCTCGCCGACCGCACAGGGAAAACAAGATGGCATCATTTTGGTCCACTCCACCACAAGTGGTCCGCCGACTGGGACCAGCCACATACCTCCTAGATGATGGCAACCGCTGGCACGCCAGCTGCCTTCAGAAGGTGCCAGCACCTCCTGCAATGTTAACTCAGAACAGCGGGGACATAATGCCACCCAGAGCGGAGCAGGAGGACTCCATACCACAAGCAGCCGCACAGCCTGAAGATACTCCCTCGTTGTCACACCCAGTGCCCCCATCATCATTGTCGCTGCCTCTTTCCCCAGCCTCCACACCACTGTTCGCCTCACCTTCAGCTGTGTGTTCTCCCCGGCCAGTGCGCGCTAGGGCACGGCCCGATTACCTGAAGGACTTTGTGTTTACTTTTCATAGTTGAACCCCCCAGAGAGGGGAAAATGTTATGTCCACTCAGGACGAATTAATCTGTGTTCGTTTGGTAACGCCTCGCTGCATGTTTAGGTCGCAGCTGTTCTGGTCTGAAATGGTTGGTTCCGGTTTGTCTGAAAAGTAAAGAGAGTTGCATGCATAAATCTCTCGTCCAGCGTCCTTTTTTATACACAACAGTGCCAAACGCTTGAATCGATGGAGGTAGTTTTCGATGTCTTCCCCCTTGTGATAGACTGCCATCGCAGGCTCTGAGCGCAGTATTGTTGTTGGCTGTCTTGGTGCCAGACCTGATGCTGTTGGTGCATGCACTCTCAGTGGGAATCTCGTGGCTCAAAGAGTAGCTCTTCTCTCTTTTGCTGTGCTGTCAGGAACTCTCGCATCAGACCCATCATCTCGTTCGCGGATGATTTTGAGACTGGCTGCTGTCGCAACCATGACCGAACTTACCATTGGGCTTGACTGGGCTGCAGCCCATGGGCCCTACCCACACAGCAAAAACTCCAGTGTTAAATGAACTCTCCTGGGAGTTTATATGGCTCCAGACTCAAGAGTGTTAAAGTGTTAAAATATGAGTGTTAAATTAACACTCAAGAGTGTTAAAGTTAATGAGCTAATTAAGTGATTCATTGAGTGATAATTGACCAATATTGAAGACACCTGATGTTAACAAGCAGAATCACCAAAGGAGAAAATATTTTTTCTAAGACACCGTTATGGTGATCAGTGTTTGCTTTAGTTGGGCTCTTGACCCTTAAAGCATTTCTGTCAGGTCCATTAAGTCAAGAACACACAGACAATAAAAATAAAGAATTTTTATTGAATAGATTGCAAACAAGTTGATGTTCCTGAATTGAAATTTGGCGGTATGGCTCTGTTCAGGGAGTCCTCTGACCTTTCATGAGCACCATGAAATAGCAGAGAGTCAGAGGACAGCAGCAGCAGCATTAGGGAACGCTCACACAGTTTAGGACTGTGAGAGCTAAAATATCCCCCTGTGAACAGAGCAAGCAACATGACATAAAGCAAATGCCACGTTATGCATAAGGAGGAGCTGGGGAGGTGGCGGGCAGCAGAAGCGAGCAGCAAGCATGTATGAGCAAACTGAATGTGCTTTAAATAGGGCACCTTGTTTGAGCTTTGGCCATTGAGCAGCGAGGGGAGTTAACGAGCTAATGCAGCTCAGCTGGAGCAGATCAGCTGACGGGACAGGGTTGTTAGCAAACAGCATTAGCAGCGTCTTGACTACCTGGCCTGCCAGAACTAACGCAGACGCTCAATTTCCGTCAGGTCCATTAAGTCAAGAACACAGACAATAAAAATAAAGAATTTATTGAATAGATTGCAAACAAGTTGATGTTCCTGAATTGAAATTTGGCGGTATGGCTCTGTTCAGGGAGTCCTCTGACCTTTCATGAGCACCATGAAATAGCAGAGAGTCAGAGGACAGCAGCAGCATTAGGGAACGCTCACAGTTTAGGACTGTGAGAGCTAAAATATCCCCCCCCCCAAACAAAACCACACCTAGCAATCCTCTGAGATACAGAGGATGATTTTATTTTTACAATTTATATGCTTAGTAATCTACGAATATATACGGATAATTTGCTATGTTATAATCAGATGAGTCCTGGCCACCCATGAGTTAGCAGAATCAGGGGACAGCAGCAGCAGTATGTTCTGATCAGATGAGTCCCCTGACTTCTGCTAATTCATGAATGGTCAGGGGACTCATCTGATCAGAACACAGCAGCAGTATGAGGAGATAGCAGCAGCATATAGAGACAGCATTATCAGCATGAGGGGATGCAGCAGCAGCATAAGGGCTCTCACATTATTTTGACTAGATGAGCTATTCCCCCCAAAACAGAAATTGAGTGTCTCGAACGGTGTCGTCTGAGCCACCCTAATTTAGCAATTTATATTATGGTAAAAATGATTAATTAGTTACTGAAATGAATATTCAAGACTGCAATAGCTAAAACATGCTGTTACCCAGAATTATCTGACTTTGAACTGTTTTGACAGTCTACAGAGTAAGCGCTATGAAGAGATGACTAAGCCACCTTCTGAGAAACAAGCTAGATGAAGGAATTAAACAGCTTTTTACCAGCGTACAGATCAGCAGAAGCGAGCAGCAAGCATGTATGAGCAAACTGAATGTGCTTTAAATAGGGCGCCTTGTTTGAGCTTTGGCCATTGAGCAGCGAGGGGAGTTAACAAGCTAATGCAGCTCAGCTGGAGCAGATCAGCTGACGGGACAGGGTTGTTAGCAAACAGCATTAGCAGCGTCTTGACTACCTGGGGCCTGTACCATGAAGCCGGTTTAGGTGGCTAGCCAGCTATGTTTCAGTTTAGTTTCCACCAACCCTGGGTTTTAGGTACTATGAAAGTAGCTTGGCTTTAATCGGTGTTCGTTGCCATGGTATCTTACGCTGCACGGCTAACCTGCTCTGGGGCAGGTTATGTTCTGGATTCGAGATCTCAGACTGAAGTTTGACCAATCAGCTGAGAGCAAAGAAACATATAGGTGACGTAACTTATTCCCAGTGTCTGTTGCAATGACTTCACCTTTTCTTCCAAATCCTGTGACATCTCAGTGCAAATTATTAGACGAGCACTTCGTAAAGAAAGAGTTTTTAGCATGACCAAATCCCCTTGCCTTTCCTGATAGTTATTTGTATGAAAGATACAGATTTTCCGCGGAAGCAATGTCTTATCTTTGCGAACTTCTTGAGCCACACATAAAGAATTTAACACGTCGAATTCATGCACTTACTGTACCGCAAATATTGCGTTGCATTTTTTTGCAAGTGGTACATACTTGCACGGTGGGTGACGCACAGAAGCTAGGGGAAAACACAGTTTGTCGAACCATTCGCAAGGTGGTCCTCGCTCTGCAGGAGTACAGAATAGTTTCATTAATAGTGTTCCCCGGACATTTATCGACCATGTCCATAAAAGAGGGCTTTTATAAAATTGCCGGTAAGATATATTGATAGGGTGACATCATATGAACACTTTTTTTTTTTTAAAGCAAATTTCACAAATGTATTATACAATACATGTTAAGAATTATTTTAAATCTTTTTTATTATTATTCTGTGATATGATTCCCTAGAGTCATTCAATTCAATTCAATTCAAAGCTTTTATTGTCATATGCACAATCAGGAAATAGAATTTCCATGTACAATGAAATTCTTTCTTTGCTGTCCACATTGAATGCCCAGCAAAATACGTTAATAAAGACACAGACATACACACAGCAAAAAAAAAAAAAAAAAAAAAAAAAGTCATAAAGATAAAAATTAGGCTATAAAAGTATTCAAAAAAGTGCATATGTAATGTGTACATTTATATTAAAGTGCAATTTAAGTGCAGCTCCTTGATAATACCAGAAATAACTGCAACAGATGTGCGGTTGTTATAGTTATTAAACTCTGGCTTATCTGTTTAAAAGTCTGATGGCTGATGGATAAAATGAGTTCATGAGTCTGGAGGTTCTGCATCTCACACTGCTGTACCTCCGACCGGACGGTAGAAGTTTAAACAGTCTATGCTGGGGGTGGGTATGGTCTTTAATGATGGAAACAGCCCTCCTTTGGACTCTGCGATGGTAAATGGCCTGCAAAGTAGGCAGCGAAGTCCCGACGATCTTCTCAGCCGTCTTCACTACTCTCTGCAGACGTTTACGGTCCTTAGTAGTAGTGTTTCCATACCACACAGTGATGCAACTTGTAAAAACGCTCTCCACAACACAGCTGTAAAAGTTCTTAAGAATCTTAGTTGACATACCAAACTTCCTAAGTCTCCTCAGAAAGTACAGTCGTTGTTGTCCTTTCTTGACAAGTTGTGTTGTATTCAGTGTCCAAGTAAGGTCTTCACTAATATGGACCCCGAGATATTTAAAACTGCTCACCCTCTCTACTTCCAGGTCTTTGATGAATAGTGACTGATGAGTTCTCCTCTTCTTCCTCATATCCACTATCATCTCCTTTGTCTTATCTGTGTTTAGAGTAAGATTGTTATCCTTACACCATGTAACGAGACTGGCCACCTCCCTCCTGTAGGCTGTTTCGTCCCCGCCAGTGATGCGTCCTATTACTACAGTGTCGTCAGCGAACTTTAAAATAACGTTGTCTTTGTGGGAGGCAACACAGTCATGTGTAAACAGTGATTTTGATCGGTTTGGTTTTGTCAACTCAAAACTAATCCTGTAACCCCGAGTTTGTTCAGCTACCTTCATGGTACAGGCCCCTGGCCTGCCAGAACTAACGCTGACGCTCAATTAACGTTAGATTTTGTTTGGCTGTTGTATCTGAGTTGTAACTCAACGAGAAAAGCTGATCAGGGGTCCGTTCTTCGTACGTCGCTAACTCACTTAGCTGGATTTGATTGTTGGCGATTTGGCATGATCTTGGATTGTTTGGTTCTTCAACGCTCATCCTGGACTTGCTGTCATAGCAACATGTACGCAAACTTAAACCTGCTCGGGAGCAGGCTTATTTCATGTTAACAGGATTAGATCCCGGCTTCATAAACGGAGCTGATACGGGAAGTCCAGCGCAGCGCGATAGTGCACTTTCTTTCTGAGATATATATTTTTTCTCGTGATTCGTGAGATTGTCGTTTTTTGTCGCTTTTATGTTTAAAAAACAGTTTTCGTTTTTTTTGTGGCATTTCCAAGCCACTTAAGACCCAATGTTGTAGGCTAAAGCAGTTTTTTTTTTTTTTTTTTGGCTATCATATTTTTTTTATGAAGATCATACAATCATGACCATGCCGAATTACAGATATGTCACTCAGGCTTCACTAACTGATTGGTACCATAGACTATAGGCTACCATAGACTGCCACCAAGGCCTCAATGAAGGGGATTATGTGAACAGAAAGGGGATTCACAATGTAAATGTGCAGCCCAGTTACTATTGTGATTCTTAATATTCCAGATTAGTAATATTATATCAAATAAAAAAAAGGCAGTTGACTAAAATCTTCCATATCACAAATGTGAAAGCAAAATGGCCAGGATCTGTGCATGACTTAAACATTTTCAGAGATTCACATGTATGCACATTATTTGAAAGTGGTAAGGAAAGTTCCACAATTAAATATCAAGCTCACTGTATTACATACACTTATGCTGATCCTAACAGAACTGCATTTTTTCATAGGTGATTATGACATGTTCCTGCCTGCAGACAGGTGTTTTATGACCCCATTCCAGTTACAATGCAGCTCCAGGACAAGGGCACACAATGAAATGAACTTTGGCTAACTAAAGGGAAGATTTCAGTGTCTGAAAAGTCTGAGGGTTGCACACCTGACAGGGCCTGTGACATTGTTGCATGTGCCATATTACACAACATTGCCAAAAAAAACAAAAACTTTTCATTAAATGTTTAATAAAAGACAAATATGCTTAGTTCCTTGAGTTTTATTTCAATTGTTCTTTGTAAAGAAAAGCCAGTGGTCAAGTGATATTAGACACATGCCTCATGCAACAAATAAAAAGGAAAAGTTGCCTATACACTGCCCACCTGTAGGCCTATGTCTCCTCTGTCTGTGCAGACTCTTCTGTAGGCCTTTCTGTAGATGTGGAATCCTGCAACTTATATTGCAGCCATAAAGCATACAAGTATAAATTAAGTAAAGTTATTTATGCACTTGCAGGTAGGCTAGTTCCTCCATATGACAGTTATCTGAGAGGGTTTATTCACTGTCCAGTGCAATGGAAACAAATGGCCATTACAAAGTCTTATACTTTCTTTCCTTTGGAAAGTTAGAAAATGTCCACTTACTGCACATGTTTCAGCCACCACTTTCTTGGGAACAGATACAAGTGTTGGTGTATTATGTAAAAGTGAACAAAAGAGGAAAACACAATGTCATTACAATGACCTACACTCGGGAAAAATGTGATCAATAACTCATGGCAAAATATTTTTACATTAACATAAGTTTATCAGTTTTCACTTTCACAAGTCAAAGCAATTCATCATTACTCAAGATTTAACAGTTGAAATGACTATACGGCCTTAATTTAATGCAGCAAAAATTATTTTACAGTGTAGGCTACTAAGATATTTTTTTTTTCTCAGCCTTTTTCTTGGTTGCTTTTATAAACAGACAACCATTTATTTAACAGTGCCTTTTATAAAAGAGACTATAATATAACTAAAAATTACCATTATGTAGAATATTTTTGTACTTCACTTTTATTAGTTCCCATGTTCTAGTGTGGTGACTCTGACATTACAATGAACAAAGTAATTATGCAATTATTAAAATACAAAAATATAGGCTAATAAATATATTATAGGATAAATATATTATATAAATATAGGCTGATAAAAACATCTAACATGGCCACTTCTAACGGATTTAAATTGTCTGCTACTTTTTGCCAGCCCTCTCTCCTGGCTTTTGCAGACTTTGAGGTGTTCCCTGGCGTTTTGATTAAACATTAAAATTCCGAATAAACTTCTTGCTCTGCTGAGGAGAAAAACTGAGCGCGCTCTTTGGCCACGCTGAGCAGCCAATAGCAGCGTTGCTGATCAATGTTTCTACTATCGATACATATCCCCTTTTAAACCAGCGCATGAACGCGCAGTTATCTCAAATCCAGCGATACTAATCATATCCGGCAAGTGTGTTCGAAGAACCGAGTTAGCCAGATCATGATTCGCACGATGATATCATCTTGGATGTGTCATTTGATCTCGGATGTAATAAGCAACGTACGAAGAACGGGCCCCAGGTGGTGTTGGTTATGTTTTGACATAATCATCTTTTGACCTGAATCACAAAACTCACTTGACATCTGTGTGTGCCTAAAAGAAAGATTTTGTTTTATCAGAACAACTTGTAAAAAATCCATTAGATTATTTACAAAATTCCGATCTTATGCTGTAAAATCACAGTGATGCTGTATTCAACAATATACATTTAAGTCAGAGATTAGGCTCTAAATGAGTTCAGTGATTCAGGTCAAATTATGATTATGTCAAAACATAACCAACACCACCTGATCAACTTTTCTCTTTGTTCATCTGAGAGTTATAACTCAGATACAACAGTCAAACAAAATCTAATGTTAACAGTTTAAGGGTCAAGATACCAAACACTGATCACCATAACGGTGTCTTAACAAATTAGATTTTCTATTTTTGGTGATTCTGCTTGTTAACATCAGGTGTCTTCAATAATGCTCAATCATCACTCAATTAATCACTTAATGAGCTCATTAACTTTAACACTCTTGAGTGTTAATTTAACACTCATATTTTAACACTGAGTCTGGAGCCATATAAACTCCCAGGAGAGTTAATTTAACACTGGAGTTTTTGCTGTGCAGTAGGGGGCCCCCTCCGTTACCCGTTTTCATTCATTTGTTTTGTTAGGTTAACTTGTATGCCAGATATGAAAGGATTCAACTCCCTCATTAAGGGAGACAGACCTGCTGCCACCTACTGGCGGTGTTAGTTCCATAGTTAAAAAGTAGACTTATTTCAATCATTTCATATTTCTACATTAAAATGTTACATTTAAAACATTAATCTCTTAACATAATTTATGCAATTATAATTTGCTGTGTAAATCCATACATGCCATGTCTAAACAGCCCATGTGTAAATCCAAAAATGGATTTTATAGATACTGACTTTCTTTTTTTTGGTGGTCATAATAGCCATACATCGTGTCTTAGTATTCTGATTGAATTTGTTGACTAAATTTAAGAATCGGACATAAGAGGACACAGATAGCTATGACAATGAATTTAAAAATACTGTTTTCTCTTGGCTTTATTATTAGAGTTTTGATTTTCTCCCACAGCCCCCTAAGTCCTGCCCTGGTCGCGACGAACTCCCTTTCGCCTCCGAAAGTTTCGAGTTTAGAGAAGTTTCGAGTTATGACGACCGGTTAATGAAGATTGTTATCGTAACAGATAAGGTCCGCATCCACTTCTTCTCTGCTTATGCACCACAAACTGGATGCTCTGAACTGGATGCTCTGACTTGGACAAGGACGTCTTTTGGGCCCTGCTTGACGAAAAGACAAAAGCTGTGCCACCGAATGAGTACATCATCGTTGCTGGTGACTTGAATGGCCATATCGGCAAAACAAAAGACGCCCACAGCTGCCACGGGGGATTTGGCTATGGCGTGCGAAACGACGAGGGTGAGAGAACCTCCGATTCCATGACCTCATAATCACAAACACATGGTTCTGCAAGCAGCTATCCCATATCATCACCTACTACAGCGGCAACACAAAGTCACAAATTGACTTTATCCTAGTCAGAATACGTGATTTGAAGACTGTGCTCAACGTCAAGGACATCCCGTACCAGACGGTCACCGCCCAACATCGTCCAGCCAAAGCTCCGCATTGCACCACCAAAGGACCATAAAATACAACAAAACGGACCGGCTCACATTAAATGGTGGAGGTTTAAAGAAAAAGAGGTTGAAGTCATCACACGCTGACAAAAACCTGTGATAACTGGCAGAAGTATCACGATGCCCGAAGGAATGTAAAGAAGGATGTAGCTGCCGCAAAAGCTGCTCGCTATGTCAAGCTCTACAAGAAGCTCGACACACGCGAAGGTGAACGTGACATCTACTGCCTCATGAAGTCGCGCCATCGTCAGACTGAGGATATCAAGAAATTCTTCGTTGTCAATGACGAAAATGGGCAACTGATCAATGACCGCAAGAAGGCCGTCAAATGCTGGCAGGACTACTTCGAGAAGATCTCGACTGAGGAGTTCCCGCAACTGCCGATTGTGTCCAGACGATCTGGTAGCAGAGGTGTGGAAGTCACAATGCTGGAATTCGGTTGAATGGCTTGAACAAATATCATTGTAATCATATATTTAGCTTCATATTTATAGCTCCATAGGGATCTTCTTTTTTTTTTTTCAAGAGCCTCATTGCGATGTACATTTGCGTCGCTCAGTCGTGCTCTGTTTGAAAGGTGTGTTTCTCACCTCTAAACATGATGCTGAACAGAACAAACTGTGATTGGTTGCTTTACATGTCAGTGAGACGGCCTCTTGAGCTGTCCTTGGCCAATTAAAGCTGCTATGGAGTCCAGACCTTCTGCCATCAGTCTAAAGGTCCCGATATACTTCAAACAAAATCAAAGAACGAACTCATGTGACATCATTTTGAACAAAATCAGGCCAAAACGAACTTTCGCTTGGAGTTTGTTTTGGGAGTTCGAAGCAGCTTGCCAAAATTAACTTTCCGGAAAAGTTCGTTCTGGCTGGCAAACACTACCATTGGTCCGTGGCAATTACTAATATGTAGGTATGCACTGAGGCTCCGCCTTCTTTCACATGGATATCTTTTCCAGTTCATTTCTCCTTTTTTGTTCAGATGTGACCCCCGAGTGAAAACAAACATGCTGGAGAGCTGCTTTATAGTAGAAATTAAGTTGTATTTCTGATGAAATGAGACACTGACACTGATTTTCATGTTTAATATGGTAAAACTGCTTGGTTTTAAGCAATCTATTGTGTAAAGTCATGTAAAGAAACGTGACTAGAGAGCCGAATTGCAGAGCTCGTGCAAACATATCGTTGCTAAACGAAGATACGTTTAGGGGTATACTCTAACTGAACAAGTTAAGAAGGCTGAGGGCCTTCAACTAGCCTGACTACGTCAGACTTCTTACTTCCGCTCAATTTCATTTCGCTTCTGTACTCAGTCTGAGACAGCGTAATAGCTTTCCGTTTTCCTCCGGCCTGAAAACAGCCGGCCAATCAACGAACAGAGGGCGGGCTGAGAGCCGTGACGTAGACACTGATTGTACCGTGGATGCGTAGATTTACTTCACATAATCTGCAAAAGTCGCGCACAGCCATGTTCACTCCGGTATTTCGCTCGATGGTTTTGTTTTCGCATCATACATGTGTTTACAGTGGAAGTTAGATGCGGCTGAGCATGCGCATAACACACGCCATAACCAAACGTTATGTGATTGGCTTACGGGTAACCAATGATTTTAAACTTCAGACAAGCGCCTCCCCGCGAGAAAGAAAACGCTTTTCAATTATGCCATGCCAGACTCTGTCTACGAAGCAAAGCGAAGTAGCAGAGTTTGGTATTACCAGGCTAGCCTTCAACCACATCTCTTTGCATTTGGTTTAGTGAAGAGTATACATCCACAGGTTTTATATCATAAAATACCATGCCAGGCAAAGTCTTTTCTTGCTGCTGAATTTGCAACATTTATCTAACCATTTGTTCATGAAAGTACAATTTATTTACAAGTATAATCCAATGCCTGAATCTATTGTGTGTTCCCTGTGTTGTTCACCTTGTATACATATGGCTGTAGCAGTGAGGAATCAAATACTCGGATGACACAGTCATCATTGATTATACAAACTCGGATAGACAACTTGAGCCTGAATTGGATGAGTTGCCTGAGTGGAGCAGGGCGAATTATCTGGAACCGAATGCCTCAAAGACGAAGGAGATGGTCATTGATTTCCATTGGGAAAGATCTACCATACCATCAAAGCATTAGATGTCAGCAGTCAGGAAAAAGAGATGGTGCAAGAATATAAATATCTGGGAACCACCATCGATCAAAAACTCACTTTCAAACCAAATAGTAAGACGATTTTCCAAATGCCAGAAGTGTCTGTACTTCCTTCGAAAATGTTGTAACCTCTGGGTTCACCAATTAATTCTAAAAGCCTTCTAGTGTTTCATCAAATCAATTCTTACCTTTAACATAACAGCTATTTTTAGAGGTATAAGCAGCATTAACATCAGCCTTCTTCACAAGATTACAAGAGCAGCAAAATCATTGGTTCACCAGGAAGACCATTTACAATATGTGAGTGGTTGCTAAAGAAACTTAAATAGCAAAGGACACAATTCGCATCTTATTTTGCTGGTAGTCTCAAAGGCTGTAGATCAGTGGTTCCCAACAGGGGGGTCGCGGCCCACAAGGGGGTCTCGGCGAGCTCTCTGGGGGGTCGCGTCATATTTTGAAAAGTTTTGAGTAATGAGCATTCAAGTCGTCCGTAACTTTTTCTATGTTAAAAATGTACAAAATGTATATAATGAGCGAGTTCATCATGAATCCATCTTCCAAACCGTGTTTTTTTCTTATTCTGAATCACTATGGTACACCTATAATAACCCAGATAGCAAAAAATATCGGCATGGCTTCTTTTTGCCGCCGGCCCCAAGCTGTCGGCTATAGGTGCGCCCCGCTGGCGGCGATGAAGCGTTTGCCGCCGAATACGTCACTCCCATTTCTTGCGAGATGCCGCCGGCGAACAGCCGCCGGGCCGCCGACTTCATTCTCTCTGGCGGTTGCCGCCGTCTAAATGAACCGCGGCCGGCTGGCGGCAAGCCGCTTTGAAATCGACCAGCCATGAGTGAAACTGACAGCATCTTAACTACTTTTCACATTTAAAGCGATTATAATTATTATGTGAATTATATCAATTTTTGTTGTTGCTCCAAAGCCATTAGGGGTTATAACAGATTTGACTCTGATTCCATGATAAGGTTTAGGAAATTACATTTAAATTACTTTGACACTCTGAAGCGATAATATGTAAAATATATAGAATTATTTTATTCACTTAAGGTGACAATTCTTTACATTTCTTTGATTTATGCACAATTTGAGATGCACCAATAGACCAAACAGAATTCCTTTTGTAAAACTAACTTGGCAATAAATATCTTTCTGATTCTGATTAGTTTTTAAAATAAATATTTAGCAGAATAAATGGATGAAGGTAGATTTTTCACCAATGCTTGAAATCAGTGAACAGTGAAAGACATCTGCAACTTGGCCAAAATCTTGGGTTTGCTTTATATTTTTTTATTAATTTGCAACCATGGTAATGTCTATGAGAAACATGAAAATCCCTGTTCTGACCTGAAGGATAAAGTGAAATATTTATAAATATTTTGTCTCTCTGTCACTCCAGGAAATTGTGGTTATGTCTTTCATTGTTTTACAAGCTCAATTTTTTTTTTTTTTTAATCTTTTACATGTATAAGGGATTACTTTGCAGTTTGCAATTGCGAGTTTTGCGACCTGTACAAATGTTTAAGAAAGTGTTAAAGCACAAACAGAGAAGTACCTCCACCGGTCGAGAGGGGCAGCACCTAAAAAACTGAAGCAGATTTACTCGTCTCGTCACACGGTTTCAGTATTTGGAGAGAGGAAATATCTTACTGTATGGGAAATATACGATCTTTTAAGTAAGTACATTTTTCCTTTTTGTGTAACGCAATATTACTATGTTCATTTTTGACATTGTTTTTAGTTCTTCTTCTTAAGATCTGTTCTTGCCTAACTAGTCAAGCTAAAGTAAGTTAGCCTTGTTTGCAAAGTTTCCGCCATGTTTCCGCCATAGCTAGGCTAACGTTACTTAGTTTCTTCCTGGCGTTGAGTTTTTTTCTTCTTCTAAGTATGTTTAACTGTTATGTATGTTTATACAAGTGTGAGTACATGTGGTTTAAGATAGTATTGGTCAGTCGAATGAACTAACGTTACAGTTCCTGAACTACGGACAATTATTCTGCCGCCTACGTGGGAATGGTAACGTTAGCAAAATCTTCACGACAAGAAAGACTGATCAGTATAACTTGTGTTGTTTTCTAACTAAACATAATTATGCTGCTAGTCTAGATTAGAGTGTTCGCTACCACATGCTGTTTCACCTTTTTTACACACTGAGTTCAAGCATGTTCTAACCTTACATGTTAAATGTATCTAGCTACAGTAGGTAGCCAAACTTTACATCTAGAAAGACTAGTTTAACTTTTGGTGTTATCTTACAAAAATAACGATGTAGGTTGTTTATATGATTTTGTTTGTCTGAACATGGTTTTCTGTTGATCCACTTGTGAAAATTACTGCTTTTTCGAAGGGGTGAGCATTTTAATGTTGTTGATTTTGCCTGAAAAAAAAAAAATCAAAAAGTATACTTTATGCTAATGTGTCTTCTATTTTAGATGCTTCACATTGTTCAGTTTATCAACAAGGAGGATCTGCCATTTGCAGTGGTTCCGCAAGAGTGGCTCAACGAAGGGCATGTGCCATTGGCCCCCATTTAACCTCCGCAAAAAAGACAAAGGAACAATTTAGCCATCCGCTGCACACCTCCACACAGCACCTGGGAGAAACATCATTTTAAGTTCATGAAGGGAGCAGGTAAATGGGTCTGACTTGTACATTTGATTTTCCTTTATTTCATCTGTGTAATTTATTTGTCTGTTTATTGTGGATAACGGAATCTTTCATTCATTATTATTATTATTATCATCAAATTTCTGTTTCCTCTTTCTTAGAACCAGGTTTCTCCCCAGTAATCCAGAATCCGCCAAGAGTTTGAGTACAAGTAAGTGATGTTATTTGTGAAGTTTTTTTGTCTTGGAAACTATTGCTTCTATTTAAAGTTGGCATGAACTGGAAGTTCCAAACGACTTTTCTCCAGTGTTGACATATTTCCAAGTGAAAGGGAATATTGAATAGAGGAGCAGGGTTTTACTCTAGCGCTCCTCATCTCCATCTCTGCTCATAGCAGACTAACGGTTTGAGGGGAGTTGCCACGCCCTCACGCCATTGCACATGACCAGAAGAGAAGTCGTTTCGAGGGGGGAGGGAAGGGTAACGTATTTGATTAAATATTATAAGGGTACATGAATAAAAAATAAAAAAAGTGCACAGATGAATAATTTACATAAACACTACAATATTAGATATAAAAATACAAATTGTAAAATTTGATTTCATGCTGACTTTAAGATGATGAATCCTTTAATCATAATCTGTTTTTCACTAGGACACTTGATGGGATTCGCTGCAGCAGTTTCTGGATGAAAGGTGTTGAGGTGTGTTGTACATTCCATTAGCTTTACACAGTTCAATTATTGTTTCATTACTGAATATGCAATACTCTAGCCTGACTACGTCAGACTTCGTACTTCCGCTCAATTTCATTTCGCTTCTGTACTCAGTCTGAGACAGCGTCATAGCTTTCCGTTTTCCTCCGGCCTGAAAACAGCCGGCCAATCAACGAACAGAGGGCGGGCTGAGAGCCGTGACGTAGACGCTGATTGTACCGTGGATGCGTAGATTTACTTCACATAATCTGCAAAAGTCATTCACAGCCATGTTCACTCCGGTATTTCGCTCGATGGTTTTGTTTTCGCATCATACATGTTTACAGTGGAAGTTAGATGCGGCTGAGCATGCGCATAACACACGCCATAACCAAACGTTATGTGATTGGCTTACGGGTAACCAATGATTTATCTAGCCCCCCCCCCCCCCCCCCCCCCAAAAAAAAGAAAACACTTTTCAATTATGCCATGCCAGACTCTGTCTACGAAGCAAAGCGAAGTAGCAGAGTTTGGTATTACCAGGCTAGCAATACTCTGCATTGAAATTAAAGCTGTTATGTTTGCTCCCCAGCTCATCAAGTACTAAGCTTTACACCCCCGGCAGCAAATTTACCCTGGCAGCATATGGGTGAAAACTCTGGAGGTATGTAATATGTTGCGCTTAACTAAGTGTTACATTTAAGTCCAATTCATTAAATGTATGCAATAACTTCAAACATATTTTTACATGTCAATGATTATCAATAGGAGGGAGAAAGTCATTGCTCTATTGTTGGCCCTTGTACTCCAGTGGCATCTCGTGTCAAGCATGAAGTTTTCAGCTGTGAAGGTATATTCTAGCCCTATGTCTTAATGTCCAGTGTTTTAACAGTATTGAAAATAGTGCCTTTAGTTGTTTGTTTTATTTTATTTTTTAAATGTAGAACCAAGCCCTGAGGGAAAGCAATGCACGAGCAGGTGAGAACTTGCACTGTTTCTTAAATTGTACTTTTTTGTGTGTGATGTAAGTCCAAAATTACCATATGCCTTTCATTTTGTAGCTTCGGATCACACCGGCTCACTTCAAGAGCAGGTGAAGCAAGTTCAACAAACAATGTTGAAGACGTTTGCTTGCACTGGGAAATCAGGTACAACTTGCAAACAGCACAGTGGTTGTTGGTTTAATTCCCACTGGGGCTACCTGACCATGTAGTAGACCTAGATATAAATGTCATAGTTTAGTAGTTGAGGGACCAGGACTGATTATTTTATTCTGGGAAACCCTGTAGGTGCAGATCAGACCCTTATGCTGTGACGTCTTGCAGAGTTTGGTGATGTTGTGTCTGTTGGAGTTATCCCTGTCAGGGGATCTGTTACTCCCCCTACACACCCAGGAAGATTTGCCGTGTCTTGACAACAGTTTGAAGCAGGATAAAAAGCTCCAGGAACAATTTGTAAGTTTGCTGATTATAATGCCATAGAGTAATCTAAAGTAAAATTTAAGATTGTATACTGCATATATTACAGTCTGAATCCTCAGCCTTTCACATTTTTTATTTATTTATGAGAAGCTTCAGAGAAATGTAATTTGTAACACTTTTTTGGATTTTCAGCTCGGTGTAGGGGATAAAGCATGTTTTAGAGACATGTTCCTTTAGACCATTGTTCAAAGTAAGTTGGATATTTTTTTAATTATATTTAAGTAGATGTGTATGGCCTCATGCAATTCAAATGAAATGACAGATCTGTATTTTCTAAATTAGCCATCCAGAAGAACCTGGCAACCCAGGATGCCACTGATGAAGCGGTCTAGGTTAACGTTTCGCGTTACCTGAAAGGAGCATCTGACCGTGAAGGCAGAAAAAGGCACCGCACAGCTGAGAGGGACCCACAGCCGACCACTTAGGCTGACTACTGACACCCCAGAATCACTGACAACTGGAATCCTTTCTTTATCTTGCAGTCAGTAACATCAAGACCCCTAAAGAAGTCAGAAGTGTCACACTATACTCACTAACTGTGGAAATTACTTTCTTTTTTTTCTTTTTTCAAATAATGCTTGTAAGTCCTTGTGCCACAGGTCAGCATTGCAGCTATAATGGTCTATTCTACTCCAGAGCTTTACTATAAATTACTACCACTTAACCTATTGTTAGAAATGGCTTGTAAATGTGATGTCATACTTTGATTTATTTGGTATCCTGCACATTATTTCGTATCAAGTATTCTCTTTACTTACAGGTAATTTTTTTCACCCTAGAGCTGTCCTCTTTATATCAACAATTATTGTAAGAGTAATTTGCTTGTAAGGCTGTTTTTTGTTTGTTTGTTTGTTTTTTTACCAAAATTTAATAAGAAACCTGCATGTTAGTATATTGATTTATTTATTTTTCTGTTATGTTTCAGTGATCTGACACATCTTGTTTAAATGACAGTTAATGTACTTTGAAATGTGGAATAAAAATGCCAAATGGATTGTCTGGTTTGAGCAATCATTATTCTTGATAAACTGCATGCTATAAATATTATATATATATAGCCAGAATAAGCGGCGGCAGATCGCTCGAAAATAGCGCTTGCCTCCAGCGGGCCGCGGAAGGGCCGCCTTAAATATAACGGCGGCGGGACGGCGGTTGGCCCGCGGGCCGGCCGCGGAACGAAGGCGGTAGGAAGGCGGCTGCCGCTTTTAAAAAGCGGCTGCCGCCGGCGGTGCGCCGTCCAACGTGTTTGCGATGTCGCCATTCTGCCGCTTCTACTGCCGCCGGAGCGCCGACGGTGGTCCGCCGACTCATTGCTATCTGGGAAGTGTTTATATTGGGACTATTTAACACTGGTTCGGATCGCCGCCGCTGCGGAGTAGTGGTACTTACCCTGCGTGACTCGTCATAGCCAAACACAGAGAAGTAATTCCGGCTCCAAAAGACGCATCATTCTGTTAACAAACGCATGTTTATTAACGATCGCTATAGCGCAAAAAAAAAAAGAAGGAATGCATGCTTTAAGGAGAACGATCATATTACATTAGCTAATTTTATCCATTACCTGGCCTGGCTGACCAAAAATGGGATTTTAACCATGACAGCCTTAAAAACCAAATACATATGGGCCAGACTGACCCTTGAGGATGATAAAGATGTCTTACCCTGTTAAAGATCTCTCCACGCATTGATCAAATTACTCACGACCAGCAGATCCTCACACTTATTGATAAAGCCTCACAAATAACATGCAAGTATTGAGGTCCCACTGACAGCAGTAATTTTGTAATAGCCTATATATTCATTCTTTTTGTTTTAACCTACACACCAGTGTGAATACTGATATTTTTTTATTGCGATTCAAATAGGGCCAATTTATAGGCTACTCTTAGGCTTAGGTTTTTAAATTACAAATGGCCCACTGATGTTTTTGTTATTGTATTTTCAATATTAGGCTATAGGCTATTATTTGTGCATAAACATATCTGGTTATAGTAATAAACATAGCCTACCGTTTGCTTGAAAACAACATATTTTGTCATCCTTGCTGCCAGCCAACAAGAGCGATAATATCATTAAATGTGAAGGGGGGCCCTAAAATATTTTCTTGGGAAAAAGGGGGTCTCAGACAATAAAAGGTTGGGAACCACTGCTGTAGATCATAGAGCCTTAAAACCAAATCTGCCTCCTGAATTCACCATATTTGTGTGTGTGTGTGTGTGTGTGTGTGTGTGTGTGTGTGTGTCACAGCATGCATGGGAAAGCTGCATTTGACATCTTGTGACAGCCACAGTTGAATTAAAAATGAAGTCTAAAAGATTCTCCCTTTCATTTTAATATGAAACTGTTTCTACAATCAGTGTTGTTTATAATGCCAAGGCTGTTTAACCGTTTGCGATGTCTGATATCCTCCATAGAACTTACAAATACAGCATTCTATGCAGAATTCAAATGGGTCTGATATGATCCGCTCATATCGTGTCTCTGGACCAGAGCACACCGTGTTTGTGTGCTGTGGAGGAAAGCACTGTCTGAATCGTTCACTATCCCCTATATATTGCACTACTTGCTATTCAAAACATAGAAAACAGTAAATGTGTGAACAAGTGACCAATCTCAGACACAGCTTTAGCATCTTTTTATCATGTAGAGGGCAGGACTCTTGAGATTCTAGGGAACATTTGATTGCACAGAAAATAGGATGAGACTAAATAGATGCACTTTTATGGACTTCAAAACAGAAACAGCAATTCACTGCCATTATAAAGCTTGGAGGGGCCAGGAATTTTTTTTATATAACTCCGATTGTATTCGTCTGAAAGAAGAATGTCATAAACACCTGGACGATTAAGTAAATCATGGGCTAATTTTAATTTTTCTGTGAACTATCCCTTTAACTTGTAATGGACACTTGACTACTTTTATTTGTAAAATAATATTTATACATTTTTGATAGAAAGTAGAAATCATTGTTTTAAAGAACCATAATTAAATGTTGAATTGATATGAATGGTTTTAATATTTGATGGTTGTGCAGTTTAATATTCTGAATATATATTATATATACTGTTTATATATTGCATATTGCATGTCTTGTTGCATGTAAAATCGCAAAAAGTTGAAATAGTTGAAGATGGGGGTCCAAACTCAGTCCTGCAGAGTTTAGGCAAGTCAAGTCAAGTCACCTTTATTTATATAGCGCTTTTTACAATACAGATTGTATCAAAGCAGCTTCACAGTGCTAACATGAAAATAATACAACAAAATTTGTTTCTAGAAGAAAATTGCGTCATTGTCCACCTTAAGTAAGGCAGATCAATAATTAAAATAAATGTCCCCAACTAAGCAAGACAAAAGCCAAGGCAACAGTGGCAAAGAACCAAATCTCCATCAGGTGACAGAATGGAGAACAAAACCTTGGGAGAAACCAGGCTCAGTTGGGACCAGTTCTCCTTTGTGAGTGGATGATTATGATTCAGGCAGCATTACAGGTCAGAAGTCAGACTGGATCAGAAACATTCAGAATATTTATCCAGTTCCATCTGGTTGGAAGTCAGAGTCATCACGCCAGGATGGAGACGAGTTTGTTGAAGATCAGTGCCAATGGCTGTCGTGTCGATGAGGCCTTCACAGGGCTGATGAGGCTGGCACCTCAGGGATACGTCATGGATGGGTCCAGGCGCAGGTCCACCATCTGATCTGGATACGGCCCATATCCGGCTGACTTCAGTAAACCTTGGAATAAACAGAAAAACTAACATTAGCGTAGATGCCATTCTTCTTATGATGTAACGAGTACATCAGGTGTTACAGGAAGTGTCCCCAGTTCCGGCTGAGCTAATCTATGCAGCCTAATAATCATTTAACTGATTTGAATAATAGAAATGTATAATGCTCTATATGAATGCCAGGTAAAGGAGCATTTTTAGTCTAGGTTAAACTGACAGAGCTTCCCGGACAATGTTAGGAAGAGTGTTCCAAAGTTTTGGTGCTAAATAGGAGAAGGATCTACCGCCTGCAGTTGATTTTGATATTCTAGGCATTATCAACTGGCCAGAATTTTGAGATCGCAGTAAACGTGAAGGACTATAATGCGTTAAGAGCTCGCTCAAGTACTGGGGAGCTAAACCATTTAGAGCTTTGTAAGTAGTTAGCAATATTTTAAAATTGATACAATGTTTAATTTTGACAGCCAATGCAGTTTTGACAGAACGGGGCTAATATGGTCATACTTCCTAGTTCTAGTGAGAACTCTAGCTGCTGCGTTTTGGACCAGCTGTAGTTTGTTTATTAAGCGTGCAAGGCAACCACCAGGTAGAGCATTTCAATAATCTAGCCTTGAGGTCATGAATGCATGAACTAACTGTTCCACATTTTTCATTGAAAGCATATGTTGTAATTGAGATATATTTTTAAGATGGAAGAATGCGGTTTTACAGATGCTAGAAACGTGGGTTTCAAATGAAAGATTGGTATCAAAGAGCGCTCCCAGGTTCCTAACCGACGACGAAGACTTGACAGAGAAGCCATCAATTGTTAGACAGTATTCTGGGTTAATACGTGCAGAGGTTTTTTGCCCAATAATTAGAAACTCTGTTTTTTCAGAATTAAGTAGTAGGAAATTAATAGTCATCCAAATTTTTATATCAGCTGTGCATTCCGTTAATTTTGTGAATTGGTGCGTTTCGTCGGGGCGCGTAGAAATATAGAGCTGAGTATCATCAGCATAACAGTGACAACTAATGCCATGCTTCCTAATGATATCTCTCAAGGGTAGCATGTACAGAGTGAACAGCAACGGTCCTAGTACTGAGCCTTGTGGTACTTCATACTGAACTTTTGATCAGTATGAAATCTCTTCATTTACTGCTACAAACTGATAACGGTCAGATAAGTATGATTTGAACCATGCTAATGCAATTCCACTAATGCCAAGATAATTTTCGAGTCTATTCAAAAGTATGTTGTGGTCGATGGTATCAAATGCAGCACTAACATCCAGTAAGACTAATAGAGAGATACAACCACGATCGTATGATAAGAGCAAATCATTTGTAACTCTAATGAGAGCAGTCTCAGTACTATGATATTGTCTAAATCCTGACTGGAAATCCTTTCAGATACCAGTTCTTTCTAAAAAGGAACACAGTTGTGAGGATACTGCCTTTTCTATTATTTTGAAAGAAAAGGTAGATTCGAGATCGGCCTGTAATTGACTAATTCTCTAAGAGGTTTGATCAAAAGTTTTTGGTACATATCCTAGTGACAAAGATGATTTAATGATATTAAGAAGAGGATCTATGACCTCTGGAAGCATCTCTTTCAACAGCTTAGTCGGTATAGGGTCTAATATACATGTTGTTGATTTAGATGATTTAACGAGTTTAGACAATTCTTCCTCTTCTATAATAATAATAATAATAATAATAATAATAAAAAATTATTTGTAAAGCGCTTTTCATAAAATAATCTCAAAGTGCTACAGAGACCACATTAAACGAATTTAAAATCAGAAACAAATAACAATACAAGTGATAAAATACATAAGAAAAAACAGCTAAAAGAGGAGTTTTTAGTGCAGAGTGAGATTAGCAAAGCCTAAGGACAACTTAAGAACGCCTGCCTGAACAAAACAGTTTTAAGCTCTTTTTTAAAAGTGTCCACAGACTAGGGTTTTCGCAAATGTTCAGGGAGGGAGTTCCAGATGCGAGGGGCAGCAGAGCAGAAGGCTCGGTCTCCCATGGTGCGGAGTCTTGAGCGTGGCTGATGGAGGAGGTTTGTGCTTTGGGACCGGAGGTTACGGGTGGATGAGTGAGGGGTAAGGAGGTCTTTGAGGTATTGCGGGGCGTTGTTATAGATGCAAAGGTGGGTGATGAGGGCAATCTTGTATTGAATTCTTGAGGTTATGGGGAGCCAGTGGAGGTTCTGAAGAATGGGAGTGATATGTTCGTATTTGCGGGTTTTCATCAGAGTTCGGGCAGCACAGTTCTGAATGAATTGAAGTTTTTGAAGGTGTTTATTTGGTATACCGATAAGCAGGCTGTTACAGTAATCAAGCCTGGAGGAAATTAAGGCGTGGACGAGTTTTTCTGCGTCAGAGAAAGTTAGGAAGGGGCGGAGTTTTGAAATGTTTTTGATATGAAAAAAGCAGGTTTTATACAGATGTTTGATGTGATTTTCAAAGGTCAGTAGTGGGTCCAGCTTCACACCGAGGTTGGTAACAGTAGTTGAGAGGGGGATGTCTTGACCGGAGAAAGAGATAGTGGTTATGGGTGATGACTGGACCTGATGAGGGGTGCCGATTTGTATGGCTTCAGTTTTAGAGCTGTTCAACTGGAGGAAATTATGACTCATCCATGCCCTAATCTCCTCCAGGCAGTTAGAGAGGACTAGAGATGATGGTGAAGAGGGAGCAGAAGATGATGAGGGAGCAGATAATGATGAAAGGACCGGGGTAGAGCATAGGTTCGAGTCGGTTCGCAGGTATAACTGAGTGTCATCAGCATAACAGTGAAAAGAGATGCCGTGTCGGCTGATGACACGACCCATTGACAACATGTATAGGATGAAGAGCAGGGGTCCTAGGATAGATCCTTCGGGGACACCACAAGTGACAGGGGCTGTTCGGGACATGGCAGATCCCAGGCGGACGTACTCTGTCCTGTCAGCGAGGTATGAGGTGAACCAGTCCAGTGTGGAGTGACGGAGACCAATGTCAGTGTGGAGGCGGCTTAGGAGGATATGGTGGTCGACAGTATCAAAGGCTGCTGAAAGGTCAAGGAGAATGAGCAGAGAGGGGGATCCAGAATCTGCAGAAATAAGAAGGTCATTGGTTAACCTCAACAGTGCTGTCTCTGAACTATGGGCAGTACGAAAACCAGATTGGAAAGTTTCAAACAGTGAATGACGTTGTAGATGTTCCTGTAGCTGTGCAGCAACAGCTTTTTCAAGCACCTTGGACAGGAATGGAAGATGGGCCGATAGTTAGAGAGGCATTCTGGGTCGAGGTTGGGTTTCTTCAGGAGAGGTTTGATAACGGCAGTTTTGAGTGGGGGTGGGACATGGCCAGAGTTTAACGAGTGGTTTATTATTTGTGTGATGAGAGGACTAATGGCCGACAGGTTTGATTTGATGAGTGCTGTAGGGAAGGGGTCCAGGGGAGAGGTGGAAGGCTTCATCTTTTTGATGAGACCCTCGACTTCGATCTGTGTGACTGTAGTGAAAGTGCTGAAAAGAGGAGGTTGTGAGCAGGTAGATGGCAGAGATGGAGCTGGGGAGCCAGAAAGCTGAGACCGGATGGAGTTGATCTTATCTTGGAAAAATACAAGAAACCTGTTGCAGAGTTCTGCTGTGGGTTCGGTTTGGGTTTGGTTTTTGGGATTGAGGAGATGATTTATGGTGGAAAAAAGCTGTTTGGAATTTCCTGGACTGTTATTGATAATGTTGGAGTTGTAGATGGACCGGGCTTGTTTAAGGGCCACTGCGTAGGCCTTCTGGTGATGTTTGTAGGCCAGCTTGTGTACCACCAGGCCAGATGATTTGACATGCCTCTCAATGGCACGGCCACCAGCCTTCATCTTGCGCAGTTCATCCGTGAACCAGGGGGCAGAACGGGAGAAAGACACAGTTCTTGTTTTGAGGGGGGCATGTGTATCCAGGAGGCAGTGAAGAGAAAAGTTGTAGTGTTCAACTGATTTGTTGACTGATGGATGGTTGACTGAGGCCAGCAGTTTGATCTCTTCTTCTTCCTCTCATCTTCTATAGCAATGAATGAATGAAAATTTTCCTCAGGGAAACAACAATGCACTGCCTGATGCGATACTGTAGTAGACGGTTGCATAGTTATAATTTTCTCTCTAATATTATCAATCTTGTAAGAAGTTCATAAAGTCATTACTTTTGTGCTGTTTGGAAACGCCCGGTGTTGAAGCTTTATTTTTCGTTAATTTAGCCACTGTTTCGAATAAATACCTAGGTTTGTGTTTGTTTTCTTCAAAAAGTGTTGAAAAGTAAGCAGATCTAGCAGTTTTTAAGGCTTTTCTGTACGCAATCGTGCTCTATCTCCACGAAATGCGAAAAACTTCTAATTTTGTTTTCTTCCAGCTACGCTCCATTTTTCTGGCTGCTCTCTTTAGGGCCCGAGTGTGCCCGTTGTACCACGTCGTTGGACTATTTCCTTTAATCTTCTTTTAGCGCAGTGGAGCAACTATGTCTAAAGTGCTGGAAAAGAGAGAGCCAATCATTTCTGTTGCAATATCGAGTTATTTTACTACGCTATCTGGGATGCTGACGTGATTAAACTGATCTGGAAGATTATTTATAAAGCAATCTTTAGTGGCAGAAGTGATAGTTCTACCATATTTATAACACATAGTCGGCTTTGCAACCTTGGCTAAATTAAGTATACATAAGATTAAATAATGATCTGAGATGTCATCGGTCTGCTGCAGAATTTCAACGGCATCAACAGTGATTCCATGTGACAATATTAGATCTAAAGTATGATTTATAACTTATATCTCATTACAAATAATAATAAAAAAATCCCCTTTGTGCCTATATTCTTCTTCACCCACAATTACACATGTATATTTAATAACCACTTGATTCCTGATCTCCCCACACGTTGTTCTTATTTTATTTTCCCACCAAGTGGATGTTTTTTTCTATTCACTTTCAAACTTTCAAAGCTATATTATGATATATACGGCTATATAAGTTGAATAAACAATACAGATGATGTTATTACTACACAAATAATGATATGTCAAATGCATGCCATATTCAACTCTTTAGTTATAAAAAGCTATCAATTGCCTGCTAGCTGGGCACCCACAACACAGTTAAGCAGTGTGTTATTGTATTGCACTGATTAATATAGACTTTTATTGGCATGAATTGCAACATTATGGTACATAAAATATATTATCAGAGGGTAAAAGCTTGTTGTGCTTTTATTTGTGCACAGAATAAAATTACATCAATGAAGAGTGTATACATTTTATTAACCACTAGATGGCACTGTAATCGATAATCCGAGACTTTGAATCTTTTCCTTCACGAGGCTTCATTTCTCCATCCTTACATAATAAAGGTGTTTTAAAAAACATTCTTTCACACATATTTGACAATTGGAATATATCAGATAGCTCATGATATACTTTTACAAGTTTGTGAATATGTTGAAATAAAAAAGTAAAAAAAGAAAAGCATCAGAACCTCCTCTTACAGCCTTGTGCATCACATTGTTTGAACTGCAGCGTACTCATACAAATGTAAAAATAAGTTTGAAAAGGGAAATGCTAAAACATGACATTTTGGAGGTATTATAAAAAGTGATAGCTAATGCATCATCCCTTGGGGTGTATTGCGTGTATAACCCCCCGGAAGCTGGAAAGGATCTCTGCTATGCCCTCTGCAGCCTGGAGGTGGAACTGTAGTTTTGATCTCTGACCTAAAGCCTTAAACGTCATGGCAATTACATAAAATCTTTTTCAGGTTCTTGAACTTTATTACTGGTCGTCGAAATCTCCGATCGGCAGGTATTTTTAGTGGGACAGAAGTGAGCGTTAATGACTGGTTAACGTTAGATGTTTTTAGTAACTTCCTGTGAATGTGATGAGGAAGTGTAAACAGCGCGCATGGAGGGCGTGTCTGTGTCATATATGTTCCTATAGCTGTGATCATGGGGATTTCTCTTTAAAATGTGTCTTTAGTGCTGGATTATGGGGGACGCGGCGGTAGCGAAGCGTCGGGAGCAGCTGACGCGTTGGTCGGGCTCCAGTACAGACAGAGAGCCGGCGGTGCCGCGGAGTCGCTGGAGAGGAGAGACGAGCACCGGAGCTCCTGATGGAGGCAGAACAGACACCAATGAGCAGCAGAAAAAAAACAGGTTTAGAGATTCACCACCACAATTATGGCAAAAACAGAACAAAGGAAACATTTTACTGTTAATTAGTGATATAGTCCCTTGATGTAAACAAGCATTTCCGAATAAATCTGTTTCTGTGTTTCTCAGCTTAACTCTTTAATGAAGATCTCCAGATTTAATTAGCTATTTTGGGTGTCAAGGACCATCTGCCATGCATTGGATTACTATCCTGGTAGAATGTGTTTCCTGGTTATCCATTCTTAATGTACAGTATCAAAGAACCAGCACAATTTGAAAATATTGTTCCTAGACCTGATGATTGCTGAAGCTAAAGGTGGAAGTTGTAGAACCTTAGTGTAGAACCCAAAATTACATCATATTTGGCAAGTCTAGTAACAGTGTAATAGTGTAATACTGTATAGTTTTTGAGTTGTCACAATGATGTCAATACCATTCCAGATAGCCTGTCTCTCCCTTTCTCAGGTTGCGGGTAAGGTTTGAGAAGACTGCAGAGTTCCTAGCAGTGTGTGCTAGCGGTGACACAGAGGAGGCAGCCGAGATGCTGAGAGAAGTACGAGTAAAGAATGGAGATGACGATGTGGTCAACTGTGCCAATGCAGATGGAATAACAGCTTTACACCAGGTCAGAATTTTACTGCATTTCAAAGGAATACTTCACTCAAAAAAGAAAATTCTGTTATTAACTAGGCTACTCACCCTTCCAAACCCGTAAGACTTTCGTTCATCTTCGGAAAACACAAATGAAGATATTTTTAAAGAAATCTGACAGCTTTTTGTCCTTCCATAGACAGTTATTCAACTACCACTTTGACGCTTCAAAAAGTTCATAAAGAGATCGTAAAACGAATCCATATGAATTGAGCGGTCCAAATTATCAGAAGAGATTCGATCGCTTTATATGATAAGCAGATTTAATTTAGGCTTTTATTCACATATAAACATTGATCAGAAAACATTTAAACAGAAGCTCAACCGAACCTGCTTAATGCACAAGAATGGTTCCTGAGGAAGCACAGACACGCTGCGTATCACATGAGAATGAACCTCATTGGTTCTTGTGGAAGCTCAAACGTGCTGCGTAACCGAGAGAATGAATCTCATTGGTTCTTGAGGAAGCTCAAACGTGCTGCGTAACCGAGAGAATGAATCTCACTGGTTCTTGAGGAAGCTCAAACGTGCTGCGTGACACACGTGAATGAATCTCATTGTTTCATGTGGAAGCTCAAACGTGCTGCGTAACACGAGAATGAACCTCATTGTTTCATGTGGAAGCTCAAACATGCTTAGTAACCCACGAGAATGAACCTCATTGGTTCATGTGGAAGCTCAAATGTGCACGAGAAAGAACCTTGTTGGTTCTCGCAAGTCAAGCGAACATGCTTGAGCCTCTGTTTACCACAACTGATGTGTGAGTTGATGAATGTGTATATGTGAATAAAAGTCTAAAATCAATCTGTTTATCATATTAAGCGATGTCTCTTCAGAAAACTAAACATTTTGGACTAAACCTCTCAATTAATATGGATTAGTTTTACAATGTCTTTATGAACTTTTTGAAGCGTCAAAGTGTAATTTGCGTAGCTGTCTATAGAGGGACAGAAAGCTCTCAGATTTCATTAAAAAGATCTTCATTTGTGTTCTGAAGATGAACGAAAGTCTTACGGGTTTGGAACAGGGTCCGAAATTAACACCCGCCAAGCGCCAAATGCGGGTAGATTTTCCGTTTGGCGAGTAAATCTCAAAAGGCTATCCGCCACACTGGCGGGTGAATGTTCATACCAAAATATAAAATTTTCAGCGCGCATGCGCGCTCTTCTGCCTCTTAAGAACGAGCAGAGAGAGAGAGAGCCGTCTATGGAGAGAGCCCCGGCCGCGCGCGCGCACTCACTATTCAGAGCGGTCAAGCTTCCTCGTACTTTTTTTGATAAGCGTCCTTGACAGGGCGGCCAGAGCTTCTTCGAAGCTCAAGTCGGCGGCGGTGTGAACGTACAGTTAACGCTCTGTCTGTTGACGGCGCTGAGGAAAAAGGACATGTGAAGCGGTCGCCGCCCATTTGTGTCCTGTCCTGCTCATCAAAGCCGCGCAGAACGTCTTCAGCACTCGTGGATCGTGCTCCGCCGCTGGCCAGGCTGCTTCTGCTTTACACACCATGGCCGTTCTTTTCTCGAGAAAATTGGTTTTCTCATAGCTTTTGCAATGCAATACTCGTTCCCTTATCTCTCAGGGAACCGAGGTTACGCAAGTAACCTAGTACGTTCTCTGCCCTCCCTTCCACATGAGTCAGGTAACACAACTGACAATTTTTTTTTTTATTTCACCCCAATGATAGTAATGTTTCATATTTTTCTCTCATTTTGAGCAATATATATATAGATTTTTTTTTTATTATACATTTCAAATTTTGCTCTGGACAATTTTTTATGTTTGTATTCAACATAATAGGCCTAGCATAATTATCTAAATTAAATGTACTGAAATGAATGTATATGTGACAAAAAAAAGGCTGTTTATTATTTTGGCCGGTAAAAAATATGCTTGGCTGGTGGATTTTTTCATCTACCAGTCCCCGTGGCAGGTGAGCCAAAAAGTTAATTTCGGACCCTGGTTTGGAACGACATGAGGGTGAGTAATTAATGACAGAAATTGATAACGGCAGTCAGATGAGAGAAAGACGTCAATTTTACCGTCACTCCCACAGCCTCTGTAATAGAAACACCCTCACTGCAGCGTTAACCAGTTTCTTGTAATTTAATGCAAAGGTAAAATAGTTATGTTATATGTTCAACCATTTATAAAATGTTATCCATACATTTATATAAAAAAAAAGAAAAAGAATATATATATATATATATATATATATATATATATATATATATATACTCACCTAAAGGATTATTAGGAACACCATACTAATACTGTGTTTGACCCCCTTTCGCCTTCAGAACTGCCTTAATTCTACATGGCATTGATTCAACAAGGTGCTGAAAGCATTCTTTAGAAATGTTGGCCCATATTGATAGGATAGCATCTTGCAGTTGATGGAGATTTGTGGGATGCACATCCAGGGCACGAAGCTCCCGTTCCACCACATCCCAAAGATGCTCTATTGGGTTGAGATCTGGTGATTGTGGGGGCCATTTTAGTACAGTGAACTCATTGTCATGTTCAAGAAACCAATTTGAAATGATTCGAGCTTTGTGACATGGTGCATTATCCTGCTGGAAGTAGCCATCAGAGGATGGGTACATGGTGGTCATAAAGGGATGGACATGGTCAGAAACAATGCTCAGGTAGGCCGTGGCATTTAAACGATGCCCAATTGGCACTAAGGGGCCTAAAGTGTGCCAAGAAAACATCCCCCACACCATTACACCACCACCACCAGCCTGCACAGTGGTAACAAGGCATGATGGATCCATGTTCTCATTCTGTTTACGCCAAATTCTGACTCTACCATCTGAATGTCTCAACAGAAATCGAGACTCATCAGACCAGGCAACATTTTTCCAGTCTTCAACTGTCCAATTTTGGTGAGCTCGTGCAAATTGTAGCCTCTTTTTCCTATTTGTAGTGGAGATGAGTGGTACCCGGTGGGGTCTTCTGCTGTTGTAGCCCATCCGCCTCAAGGTTGTGCGTGTTGTGGCTTCACACATGCTTTGCTGCATACCTCGGTTGTAACGAGTGGTTATTTCAGTCAAAGTTGCTCTTCTATCAGCTTGAATCAGTCGGCCCATTCTCCTCTGACCTCTAGCATCAACAAGGCATTTTCACCCACAGGACTGCCGCATACTGGATGTTTTTCCCTTTTCACACCATTCTTTGTAAACCCTAGAAATGGTTGTGCTTGAAAATCCCAGTAACTGAGCAGATTGTGAAATACTCAGACCGGCCCGTCTGGCACCAACAACCATGCCACGCTCAAAATTGCTTAAATCACCTTTCTTTCCCATTCTGACATTCAGTTTGGAGTTCAGGAGATTATCTTGACCAGGACCACACCCCTAAATGCATTGAAGCAACTGCCATGTGATTGGTTGATTAGATAATTGCATTAATGAGAAATTGAACAGGTGTTCCTAATAATCCTTTAGGTGAGTGTATATAGTTATTTTAACATTGGTCATTTATTGGTTATCGGTCGAAACATATACATAAAACATTATAGTATTAAAGTAAACTATAATGGTTTATATATTTATAAAACATTATAGTTTTATAAAGTTACCATGGAATCAAATTGACCAATCCTATTTTTCTACGGAATTGTGCAGTATTTATTATAAATGATTTATCCATGCACATCATTTGCTTATATGAATGTGCCCTCATTATCTTTAATCAAAATAACTTCCCCTCCCTCTTGCAACAACATCTCTTCTACGCTGACGTGTTTACCGGCCCATGGGCCTGACAACCTGTCACTCACGTGAGATCACAGTAATAGCAAACCACAACGATCCAATCAATTCCCGATGGACAGAATCAAGTACATTTTTCTTGTTCGAGAAGCTGTTTCAGTCAGATATACTTCAAAAAAGGGAAGAACGCCCTATTTTTATTCATTCAGACTATTGCATCATCTGTTTCATGCTGACTTTAATGTTGGTGCATTTCTGTACAAATCTGATGGATTGTACATGGTGTTCTTTCCCAGGCCTGTATCGATGGCAGTATGGAGATGGTGGAATTTCTTCTGTCTCAGGGTGCCAAAGTTAACCAGGTGGACAGTGAGGGTTGGACTCCTCTTCATGTGGCTGCATCCTGTGGGAACCTGGAGATAACAGAGTATGTTATGACAGAATTTAATGAAAATGTGTTTAGATTGAGTCTGTCTCAAGGTGTTCTATTATGTTTACCGATTAGATAGCTTTGAGATGTTGAGTGTGATTGAAATATGTTATGAGATTAATATATTGATATAGAAACTAGCACAGCCTCGAGGCCCTTATTATTCTTATGAAACCATTATTACTATGACTATGAATTAGTTAATTTAATGTTTAACTATTGCACAGTATTCTGTGATGTATCATGATTAAATGCACCATATTATATTAAAACATGTAGTCATAAAAAATGACATTCAATCCCCTAATTAATAAAGAATTAGCATAAAGGTAGTATAAATAATTTTTTTTTTTTACCAAGTACTTTCAAGGCCAGTATCAACATTATACATACAAATACATCATTATTTTACATAAACCCATTATAGGCTAATTCTTTTTGTTTTTCTTTTTTTTCCCTTCAAAACTTTTTCATTTTAAAATGTTCATGGTAAATAAAAAACACAGTGTATATGTTTTATAATTAAAAAGTGTATCTATGATTTTTATGTGAGGATCGCTCCACTCAATATGATTTAATGAGCCAATTGCACTTTCACTTATACCTGCATGGCTTAATATCTGAGATATACACGTTACTGGCAGAATCAACCAGGTAGCCAGACAGAGACAATGGTTGTCCTAAATGTGGGTTTTGCGGCTTCTTTCAGTCAAACACAATCTGAGTTATATTAAATAATTAGTATTTTTGTAAGTAAAATAGCTATATTTAAAACTTTATAAACCATAATCACTGGCTCAAATTCATGTCAGAACTCGACTCTCTTATAAAAGCACATACGGAGTTGTATGGATTGCCTTTATGATGGATAGATGCACTTTTTGAAGCTTCAAAAACTCTGCCTCTATTCAATGCCATTACAAAGCTGGGAACAGCCAGGATAGTATTTAATATAACACTGATTATGATACTAAAGTCATATACACCTTGGATGGCTTGAGGGTGAGTACATTTTCATATTAATCTATTCCTTTAATAATTTTTCATGGTTTAAACCAGTTAATGAAATTTTTTTACCAGTCCTATATTAAAGGTGGCATCAGTAGTTTTTGAAATACACTTTTGGCCAATGTTGATATTTGAAATCACCGAAACAAACACTCCTCTACTACCCCAAAAGGTATCTCGCTCCTAATTTGATAGCTCCACCCCACACTTGCGTACGCGACCACAACCCAGGCAATCTATGGCGGAATCTGCTGTACCTGCCACTGCCGGCCGAGGGTATGATGTCATCAATAAGTGAAAGCAATGTGTTACTATGGTAATCCATGTTGAATGTGTTTTGGTAGTAATGTGTGTTTTAACACGTCAGTGGTTCAGCTCCGTTTCATGTGGAAGACGAGAAGACTGTAAAAAGATTAGGGGGTTATATCGATCACTAAATGATGAACCAAAGGAAACAAACATATATTAGGAGTATATTATCTTACTTTTCAGACACACTTTGGGAGCCGACGCTTGAAACAGAGACGGTAGAGGAGGTTTAGACGCTCAAGACTATGGTGTGAAAATGAATGTGTCTTTTTCATAGCTGAAGAGAACAACAATATGATCGCAAATGAAAAAACAAGCAAAGATGACACACAAGCATATTCAAGCAATGGCCAGCATATATTAGTTCTGTGAAACAAAGCTAAACAATCTTAGCCCCTTACTGCTGATTGGTTACAAGTGTGTTTTGGTACTCGGTCCGACAGTTTTCAGAAGTGTTTTTCAAAAACTACTGATCCCACCTTTAAAGACACAACTTTTGATTAAAACATTATTTTATTTAACAAATCCATTAAGTGATATTCTTCTAGAACTTTTTGACTTTTAGAACCTGGAGAATTGTCCACAACAAATTTTCGAGGGCCCCTTTTCCAGTTGTTTGTGATTTAATGGATAAAGATTAAGGATAAGGATACATTATTTATTTATATAAATATATATACATATATATACATCTGTATATAAACTCAGTTTCTAAGATTTTATTATTTTACATGACTTTTCCAGGTCTAGAAATCACACTTTTAAAATGAGGCTTCCTCATATATCCAGGTTTTCGAAGACCGTAGGAATATTCAAAGCAACAAAAAATCAAGTTGTCTTTTTTTTTTTTTAAGAATGTTTAAAAAACACACATTTTAAGTCATCTTGAGGTCCCCTTGGAAGTTTGCTGAGGCCTGGTAGTGCGCCCTGACCCCCTGGTTAAGAACCACTGTACCTTACATAACAAAACAATGCTGTACAATGAAAATAACAATCTTCTATCGCAGTGATATTGTGAACAGCTGTCATGTTTAATGTAATAGCTTTTACTAAATCTTGACGCTGCTTTTTTGTATTCTACTACTATTCATGAGAAGCATTTTAAAGGTAGCACTGAGACTGAAAGTTGAATTGCCAATAGAAAAAATTGAAATAAGTTGCTTTCATTGTGACCGTTTTTAAATGTGTTTGCATTTGTGGACAGAGTTGTGTGATTTAGGGGGTTTAAATTATTTTGAAATATTTCTACCTAATTACGTGGTAAAAGTAAATGGACTGTTGTGAATGTTATGAACCCTGTTAGCATATTATACTGTGCTTACTGGTACTGTCACTCAGACATTGTACAACTTGACTGTAGTCCTTGACTGTAGTTTATTGACTGCTATAAACTTTTAGGCTCATTCCAGAGTTCACAATGTAAGATTACATTGGTGTTTCAGATTTCTGCTCCAGCAGGGTGCATCTCTCTGCTTAGTGAACTGTGATGGTGATGTACCACTGGACATTGCAGAGGATGAGGCCACAGAGACACTGCTGCAGGAACACACATCAACACATGGTTAGACAACACAACATTTGAGATGTCACATCAGAATCGTGTATAGGTTGCAGAAGTTAAAGCCTTTATTAAGAATAATCACCCAATCCAAGTTTGTTGGAGTACAGGTGCAAAGCACACAATATAAAAAAAACACAAATGTCCACACACTGATTAGTCAGCTGCAAATATGGCTTGACCCCAAAAAAATTCTAACAAAAGGTTTCTCATTGGTTTACAGTAGTATCAGATGTACTTAAAAACATACTAAAAGTTTACCAAAGTTTGACTCCAAGAAAGGCTCCATTTTCAAAATGGCAGCCGTCAGGAATTTCCCTTAAGGCGAGACACTACAGGTGAATAGGGTAAATTTTTTAACTAGCAGATATCACCATGAAACTTTCCCAGTTGATTGTCTACATTAAGATGAGAAAAAAATGTATTGCAAGTTTTCTGTAATTTAATGTTTAAATATGCAAATTAGGCATTATCTAATTAAATATGCGCTTATTTGCATATATGTATGTATATATATATATATATATATATATATATATATATATATATATATATATATATATATTAAAAAACGAAATCTGAGTATTGGATAAAGCCAGGTTCAAAATAATTTGTTCATTGTGTTCACATATTAGATGGGGAAAAAAAATTACGGTGTATGTGATGACAGGGTGCAGGGTGCTCCAGCAATCGCAGAGCAGCGGGATGATTTAGAACGCCAACTTTTGTTGAATTTATGAGAAATCTACAGACGCAAACAGACAAAGTGTAGTAAAATAAAGACCTAAATGTGTATTTCAGACTCTTTTTCGCCACAAGTCTGAAAGAAGACATGTTATTGAAGACAAATATCCCAAAATCTCAAAATTGACCAGTGAAAAAAAACCCGATGCTTATGCCTGCTGTGTCTCGCCTTAAGTAATTGCATATTTCTCCTTTCTCATATCGTTTTGCCTAGTGTTGGTGGTTTATAACCATTCTTTTGAATCCAATAAAGAATAAATTCATTAGAACTGTGTGGTACTGTCAAATTAGTCAAAACAGTGCTGCCACATGAAGGCATGTGCTGATTGTCTGAACCCGTATAGAATCACACCAATTCATTGGCTGATGGCGCGGGCGCCTCCTCAGTGGCTTAACTTGAGAGCTGATTGACGTGGACAAAACTTTGGTGACATAACCAGGTCTAGGCCATAGAAACACCTTCACAAGACCTGGGGCAAACTCCATACAAGGCTCACTCACAGAAAGAGCCTGCAGATCCCCCACGCGTTTGAGAAAGGCCAACGCTAACAAAAGTGCCACCTTGAGAGTAAGAATCCGGTCCGGAGCTGACTCCAAGGGTTCGAAGGAAGGCTCTAATAGCCCCTCCAGAACAACTGATAAATCCCAGGTGCGGACACTAATAGGATGTGCAGGCCTCAAGTGTCTAACTCCACGCTTAAACGAGGAGACCAGACAGTGTTTACCTAAGGGGACCTCGTCTGACTCCCGATAGGCAGCGATAGCTGACATAAACTCTAAAGGTAGTTGCAGCCACTCCAGCCACAAATTTATCCTGCAGGAATTCCAGCACTGAACCGACTGGGCAGCTGACAGGATCCACTGCATGAGCCGAACAGCAAGACTCAAAAACCTTGCACTTAGAGAAATACAGCAGTCTAGTAGAAGGCGCACAAGCGTTATCAATGGTCTCCTAAACATCAGTGGGAAGACCAGACGCCACTGTCGCTAGCGATTGCCTCTTATCGCCCACAGCCTCCATATCTCAGGTCAAGGATGCCAATTCCTGCCCTGGAGCTGAGACAGCAGATCTCTCCTGATATGAATCTGCCAAGGGGACTTCTCCACCAGGGAGCTGAGTTCCGAGAACCACGTCTGGGATGGCCAGAATAGGGCTACCAGAAGGAGGCGGATCCCACACTCCTTCATTCTGCAAAGGACTGCAGGGATTCACTTGACCGGAGGGAATACATACAGTCTCAACTCCAGCCACGGATGAGTGAGGGCATCTATCCACAGAGGTGTCGGATGAGCTGAGACAGGGAAAACCATAGGGGGCACTGTGTCGAGCTCTGCGACGCAAAGAGGTACGCCTCGCCAAACATTCTCCAAATTAGAGCCACTGTTTAGCAGTGCAACATCCATTCCCCCGACTTGAGCTTCTGTCTCGACAGAAAGTCCGCTGCGATGTTCAGGTCCCCTGGAACGCAAACTGCTCTCAGCGAAAGAAACCTGTCTTGAGCCCAAAGGAGGAGGTGGTGCGCATGCCTGTCGAGGGTGCGCGACCACGAGCCCCCCTGGCGATTTACATGGGACACCACTGCGATGTTGTCCATCCTGACAATGACATGAGTCCATCAGGGCCGGGAGAAATTGATCCAGGGCCAGAGTGACAGCTTGCAACTTGAGGCAATTTATGTGCCACGAGAGAAGCTCGCCCGTCTAAACATCGTACGCTGGTCTGCCCTCAAAGGTCTGCCCTCGCACCCCAACAAGTCAAAGAGGCGTCCGTCGTGACAACCTGAAGTAAAAAGGGGGGAGTCTTTCCACCTCCAAAGAGCGTGAAGGCAACTGCGCGACACTCTCAGCAGGCGGAAGGCAGACCAAGAAGGGCGGATGCCCCTGAGTTTCATCCAGCACAGGAATAGTCTCATATGAGGGAGACCCAGGGGCAGCACAGGAGAGGCTGCTGCCATGAGCCTCAGAAGCCTGCGACATATGCCCACCGCTACATGATGGCCGAGCCTGAAACAGGCCAAGCACGCACGGAGACTGGAAACTCAAGCAGGGGCCAGACGGGGCTGCATCGAGAGAGAATAGAGTTCGGCACCCAGGAAAGGGTTCTGCTGAGAAGGAGTTAAGACATTCTTCTGAGCATTCAACCTGAGACCAAGAGATCGGAGGTGATGGAGAATAACGTCCCTGTGACGAAACACCATCTCTCTGGAATGAGCCGGAATGAGCTAGTCGTCTAGATAATTTAGTACACGGATGCCCTGGAGCCTCAAGGGGGCCAGAGCTGCATCCATGCACTTTGAGAATGTCCGCGGAGCCAAAGCTGGACCAAATGGAAGGACCCGATACTGATACGCCTTTCCCCCAAAGGCGTATCTAACCTGAGGTTTAGTATAATGCCACCTTTATACTCAAAAACATCTATATAGTCCAGTCATTTTAAGACAAAATGGGGGTCAACCTTGAACAAATTGCAACAGAAGCAAATTCAACTGATTTTGTATCCTCAATATGTCCTGAGTAAGGGGAAAAAAAGTCCAGAAGAATCCCATTAGGGAAAAGTTTCGAAAAAGACCCAAACAGCCTATTCATACGACTATTCATTCTTTTTCTTACGTGAATAGGGTAAAATTTTTAACCTTTAGATATCACCATGAAAATTACTGAGTTGATTACTTGCATCAAGACAAACAAAAAATGTATTACAAGTTTTTTTTTTATTGTTTGTTAACATGGACAAACGGTGCATCTTTGTCAAATAATGAAAGAGTTTGGACATTTTAAGGGCTTCCTGCCCATCTTGGACGCCATCTTGAAAATTACATCTTTCTTGTGGTCAAACTTTGGTAAACTTTTAGTGTGTTATTAAGGACACCTAATACTACAAAAAACAGCTGCGAAACCTTTTGTTAGAATTTTTTTAGGGTTTGGTGTTTTTTTTCCATATATGCAGCCGCCTAGATGTTATTCAACAACTTGCAAGATTTTGACCTCTCAGAGTCAAAAAGTCATCTGAAGAAAACCCTGAATGTTATTGGATCAATAATATTAAGATATATTTACCCAAATGTTTTGTCTTTCATGTCCTTCCAAAACTGTATGACTTTATTTTCTCAAAATATATTTTGTGAAATTACTCAGGGTATTTTTGTACATTAAAAAATCAGTGGTAACCAAACCCATGTGATTACCAACAATTTTAAAATGTCTTCTTTTGAGTTACACAGAACAAAGAAATTCATACAGATTTAGAATGACATGAGGGTAAGTAAATGATGACAGAATCAACATTTTTGGGAAAACTAAATATCACTTTAGTGTGCAGACTCAAATCAGTTTTACTTTTTGATCGAGTCACACAAATTAAACATAACTTGAAGGCATTTTTACTCAATGTATCATGTAACTTTTTATATACACTGAACAAAATTATAAACGCAACACTTTTGTTTTTTGCCCCCATTTTTCATGAGCTGAACTCAAAGATCTAAAGGTGATGATACACAGGGCAACTTTTTGAGCAATGTTGCTGGGCAATCTTGCCGAGCGATTGTTGCTTGGGCACTTTCCCATTGAAAATGGGCAATAACTTTCTATCTGGATCATTTAGATCGGTTGTGGGCCCTGTGTCTCATCTGGTTGCCCGTTGACAGCAACATTGCCCAGCAACATTGCTCAAAAAGTTGCCCTGTGTATCATCACCTTAAGACTTTTTCTATGTACACAAAAGGCCTGTTTCTCTCAAATATTGTTCACAAATCTGTCTAAATCTGTGTTAGTGAGCACTTCTCCTTTGCCGAGATAATCCATCCACCTCACAGGTGTGGCATATCAAGATGCTGATTAGACAGCATGATTATTGCACAGGTGTGCCTTATGGCGCTTTTCCACTGCATGGTACGGTTCGGCTCGGTTCGGCGTGGCACAGTTCGGCTCGCTTCGCTTTTCCACTGCGTGGTACGACTCGGCTCGGCATGGCAGGGCTCGGTTCGCTTTAGCTCGGTTTGCTTTTCCACTGCAGTTAGTACCGCTTCAAAGTGGGTGGGATTATAGACTGATCGTTATAGTTGCAGCAACCAACGAGAGGAATGTCTGCACTTCGTCCACTGACCACGATTCAGCCATTTCTTTTATTTGTGAGGTTTTTTTTCTTTCTTTTTTTTCTTCAAGCAAGTCAAGCAAGTAGTGTAAAAACAGGTGCCACAGCGGTGGCTGTTACTGGCTATTTAAATCTAGCGGGTTTGGTGTCTCGTGTCGCAAATACAATGACGCTGGTAGTGACGATTCTGTCTGACCAATCAGTGATCTGCAGTGTTTTCACATCACATTTTAGTATCAGTATGGTACCCTTGGAACCTAAACAGAGGTGGTACCATTTAAAGCGAGCCGTGCCGTACCGTACCATGCAGTGGAAAAGGGCCACAAAGTGAGCCGTGCCGTACCGTACCGTACCATGCAGTGGAAAAGCGTCAAAGCGTGCCGTAACGAACCGTGCCATACCGTACCAGGCAGTGGAAAAGCGCCATTAGGCTGGCCACAATAAAAGGCCACTCTAAAATGTGCAGTTTTATCACACAGCACAATGCCACAGATGCCGCAAGTTTTGAGGGAGCGTGCAATTGGCATGCTGACTGCAGGAATGTCCACCAGAGCTGTTGCCCGTGAATTGAATGTTCATTTCTCTACCATAAGCCGTCTCCAAAGGCGTTTCGGAGAATTTGCCAGTACATCCAACCGGCCTCACAACCGCAGATCACGTGTAATCACACCAGCCCAGGACCTCCACATCCAGCATCTTCACCTCCAAGGTCGTCTGAGACCACCCACCCGGACAGCTGCTGCAACAATCGGTTTGCATAACCAAAGAATGTCTGCACAAACTGTCAGAGACCGTCTCAGGGTAGCTTATCTGCATGCTCGTCGTCCTCATCGGGGTCTCGACCTGACTGCAGTTCATCGTCGTAACTGACTTGAGTGGGCAAATGCTCACATTCGATGGCGTCTGGCACTTTGGAGAGGTGTTCTCTTCACGGATGAATCCCGGTTTTCACTGTACAGGGCAGATGGCAGACAGCGTGTATGGCGTCATGTGGGTGAGCGATTTGCTGATGCCAACGTTGTGGATCGAGTGGCCCATGGTAGCGGTGGGGTTATGGTATGGGCAGGCGTATGCCATCTGCCCTGAATTGATTTTATTTTTATTTTTTTATGATTTTGTATTTATTTATCCTGAGGCCCATTGTTTTGCCATTCATCCACGACCATCACCTCATGTTGCAACATGATAATGCATGGCCTCATGCTGCAAGGATCTGTACACAATTCCTGGAGGCTGAAAACATCCCAGTTCTTGCATGGCCAGCGTACTCATCGGACATGTCACCCATTGAGCATGTTTGGGATGCTCTGGATCGGCGTATATGCAACTTCGCACAGCCATTGAAGAGGAGTGGACCAACATTCCACAGGCCACAATCAACAACCTGATCAACTCTATGCGAAGGAGATGTCTTGCACTGCGTGAGGCAAATGGTGGTCACTCCAGATACTGACTGGTTTTCGGACCCCCCGGACCCCCCCAATACAGTAAAACTGCACATTTTAGAGTGGCCTTTTATTGTGGCCAGCCTAAGGCACACCTGTGCAATAATCATACTGTCTAATCAGCATCTTGATATGCCACACCTGTGAGGTGAATGGATTATCTCGGCGAAGGAAAAGTGCTCACTAACACAGATTTAGACAGATTTGTGAACAATATTTGAGAGAAATAGGCCTTTTGTGTACATAGAAAAAGTATTAGATCTTTGAGTTCAGCTCATGAAAAATGGCAAAAACAAAAGTGTTGCGTTTATAATTTTGTTCAGTGTATTTACCCTATATTCATTCACAAATAACTTGACAAAATATTTCCATAATTATAAACATTGTTTATGTTTCTAGAAATGTATAGATTAGTACATTTACATTTAATTCGTTTTTGCAATCCAACATCAGCTGGTTAGATTAAAATTAATAATAATAATAATAATAACAGACTCAAATTTATTAGATAATTCTCCTCAGAGAATCTTGCATATTTTGTTGTTTTATGCAGAAGTGTAGGAGATACACTTATAATCAGTCCATCTCTCATCAGGCATGGATGTGGAAGCAGCTAAGCGGGCAGAAGAGGAGTGGATCATGCATGATGCCCGCCATTGGCTCACAGATGGGTTACCTGCTAATATTTGCCATCCCCGGACTGGTGCTACTCCCTTACATGTTGCAGCAGCTAAAGGATATTTGGAGGCCATTAAGTAAGTATGAATCCAAACGGAAATGTGGGAAAAAGATCCTTGTAAAAAATCTTGCCATTGCAAAATTTTAACTTATATGATGGCAATGTGGTATAATGCAGTACTTTTAAGAGTTTTACCATAGACTACTAGTATCTCAGTGATTAATGAATTTTGTAGTGTTTGGTATGTCTCAAACCCTAGGGACCAATCCACCCTTATTTGACTAGTTTAACACCCCATATTCATGCAGGGTATTCCACCACGCCATCGGGCGGTTCTCTGTTCACAGAATAGTCATTGTTTATTTCCTGTTTCTATGCAAAGTGGAGAAGGAGTGGAGTGTGCCTCGGAGCTGTTTAGAGCAGAAGGCACATCAGCTTCTTGTTCACTGCATGATATCTCAAAACGTGACTGAAGAGAAAAAGAATAGCTGGTCATTGTCATTCCCAGAGAATGGGAAGAGGGGAGGAGAAAGCATTAAGAGAAGGCAAACCTGCAAACACACTCACTATTGAGATGAACTTTAAAGTCACCTTGAGATCAAAATGCTTCATGGAATGTTGCAATGTCTCAATTTATAGTTCATCCAGACTTTAAAATCATCATAAAATAAAAAAATGGCAATTCCTATTTTTGATGGAATATTGCAGTATTTATTTATTATATTATAGCAGTATTTTTGCAGTATCTGTGCACTATGTATTATATCTGTGGTTCATCTGTGCACATCATATAACACAAATAATAACTTCCCCTCCCTCTTGCAATGACATCTCTTCTCTTCTCTGATGACTTTTTTTTTCAGCACGAGGGTGGGACAACCTGTCACTCACATGAGATCATAGCAATAGCAAACCACAACATTTCAATCAATTCCCAATGGACAAAATTAAGTCCCGCCCTACACTTTCATTCTAACTTTACAATGTGAGGGCAGTCAAAGACTAAATATATTATTAGTTACTGATATTAGTCATGAGACAGAAGAGTCTAGGGAATAACTTTCACCAGTTACATTTAGGCCCGGTTTCACAGACAGGGCTTAGACTAAGCCAGGATTAGACCATAGATCAATTAGGACATTTAAGTAATTTTTATAAACATGCTTAGAAAAAAAACATTACCGATGTGCATCTTAAAACTAAAAAGGCACTGATATATTTTTAAGATCAGTCAGTGCAAGTTTATTTCAGTGGAAACAGCTCAGACTTACATTTTAGTCTAGGACTAGTCTTAAGCCCTGTCTGTGAAACCAGGGGTAAGTCTGATAATTTAAACCAGTGATTCTCAACCAGGGGATGGGGCCCTCTAAAGCAGTGTTTCTCAACTGGTGGGTCACAAGACCGTTTTGAGTGGGTTGCAGACTGTGCAGTCAAAGAAACAACATCAACAACAATTTTTTTTAATTCTAAATGTTTTTTTTCTAATGCAAGACTTTTATTTTGAAAGATGTGCTTGAAAGCTGTTGACTCTTTTGTCAGACAGAGTTTAAGTAAAGAGTGCCTGAGAAAAACATGTCCTGATTCAGTATCTCTGTCAGATGAGATGTTGTTAAGCTACAGTATGTCAGTGTCATTATTCTTACGTTATTTTCGTAACTTGTTATGAAATAAAAAGTCTCTGACGTCAGAAAAACAAATGTTCCTGTCCTGTCAGACCTTGTACTCTGCTTGTGTGTTGTTTCACTTCAATAAAGAGAAAAATAAGGATCAGTGGGTCGTGGCTTAGTGACCATGGGAAAATGTGGGTCCCATGGCCAAACCAGTTGAGAACCACTGCTCTAGAGGGCCTCAGTAAACATCCAAGTGGCCTTAAAATGACTTAAAGGGATTTAAAAATAAGACAAAACAAAATATATTTTTAATAATACTTATTTTAATATACTCCTCTCAGCAACTGTTTGTTTTCTTTGATGAACCAGAATTCCAAAACCATGGTCTTGGAAAACCTGAATATACAGACATACCCTTACAGCTCCAATGCTTCATTCCTCCAGAAAACTGATTAAATTAAAAGGAATTGTCTCATGTATATCTGCATGCCTTTGGTGAGAAAGAAAGTGGGAAAATATATAAATTATTGTTCATTCTACAGATAAAAATAAAAATAAAATCATAGGCAAGCATGTTAAAGGTGAAGGCTATAAGACCATCTTCAAGCAGCTTGATGTTCCCGTCATTACAGTTGCAAGTATTATTAAGAAGTTTAAGGTCCATGGGACTGTAGACATCTCCCTGGGCACAGCAAAATCGACCCCAATGTACTGCCAAGCATCAGAAATCTGTCTCATTTGCAGCTCATGGGTCCTCCAGCAGGATAGTGACCCAAAATATATAGCTGAAAGCACCCAAGAATGGCTGAGAACAAAACACTGTACTGTTCTGAAGTGGCATTGTGTATAATGGAAGCGTGTTTTGTAAATTAGAGGCTGTTATCTGTTGCCATTTGTGGTCACATGTTGTAGGTGTTAGAGTGCAAATGCTTGTGCTTGCACTGCTGTAAGCATGCAATCAACTGAGAGGAAAAAAAAATTATGTGGATTAATAATAAATATCTCCTTAAACGCCGAAACTCTTCAGTGGTCATTTGCATAGAATTTTGGACTGATTTCCTCACCACTCCTTAAACATTGTGGTTCTGCACAAATCACATTTATTTTGGATTCAAAACAGCAATGAGTTTGCTGCACTAATAATATTTATTTACCATAAATGTGATTACCAAAGGTACCTTTTTTTGTGGTATTTTTTAAGGGGGGTAAGGTAAGGTACCTTTTTTAGGGGGCATTTTTGGGATTAATAATTTTACTTAATATTCATTGTGTGATATTCTTTTTAGCTATGTACAATGCATACTGTGCATATGTGTTAACATTTAAAAAAAAAAAGTTTTTGTGTTCCATTACCCTTTAAAATGCTGCCTTTAAAATTCTCACTAGGTTTTGGAACAGAGCTTGTGTCTACATTTTATTGAACACACAGTTAACTTCAAATACTCTCTCTCTCTCTCTCTCTCTCTCTCTCTCTCTCTCTCTCTCTCTCTCTCTCTCTCTCTCTCTCTCTCTCTCTCTCTCTCTCTCTCTCTCTCTCTCTCTCTCTCTCTCAGATTGTTGTGTCAGTGTGGTCTGGATGTGAGTACTAAAGACTATGATGGCTGGACTCCTCTCCATGCTGCGGCTCACTGGGGTCAAAGTGAGGCCTGTCGTCTGCTTGCTGAGCAGCTGTGTGACATGGAGGCCATTAGCAATGGGGTGAGTGATAGAGGGATTGAGTGCACTGATTAGACTGTTGTCTATGAGAAACAAAGCTGTCTTCCTGAGACCGGTATACACCTGGTACAAAGTCAAATCCACCATTGTGCCACATTTATATTTCAGGAGGACAATTCTATCTTGTTTTATCTATTACTATTTTTATGTTTTATACTCAGTTCACATCAAGAAATGTGTTAACAACAGCCAATATACTGTAATCATAAAAACACAGAAATGTACCATAGTTCTAAATGGGAAAGTAAAAGCAATAGAATAGCAATAGCAAAAAAATAAGTGCAGAGGGCTCATTCTCTCTTAAAGGAAGAGGAAGTGTGGAGCTACTGTTTTGTGTCAAAATGCACCACAGTTCTGCAGCAGCACTGCAGTTAGCCATAATTCTGTTTCATAATGTGTGTGGGTGTGCATGCATGTTTGGGAAATGATAATAACTGAAAGTGTTTTTTTTGTTTGTTTGTTTTTTAAGGGTCAGACTCCATTTGATGTGGCGGACGAGAGCGTTGTGTCTTTACTAGAAGAGCTGTCTCAAAGACAGGCTAATGTAAGAACACACACAGACACACAACTCTATCTAAATCAATAAGTCATTTTAGACACAAAAGGAAATTCACAGCATGTTGCATGTAATATAGCATGCCTTTTCAACTGGTGGCCTGCGTACTGAATCCGGTCTATTGGTAAAGGTTGTCAATTATTCCTCCTAGAATAATTCTGTGGATATTATACAGTTGAACAGATTGTAAGACTGCAAGTGTCTGTTCTCTTTCATATTGCCAGAGCAAATAAAAAGTACATATACTTGTACTATTATTTGCTGTTAGACTCTTAACACCCAAGTGTGTTTTTGTGACATCAATAACACAACTTCTAAACTTCTAAGAGTTTTTTTGTGCTCTACTTTCTTTTTCTTTGCTCTGGCAATATGAAAGCGAACAGACACTTGCAATCTTGCAATTCAACTGTATAATGTCCACAGAATTATTCTAATGGATGACACTTGGAATCTCTTTAATTTCTGTAAATCATCACTCACATTGCTCTCCCAGGTTGTGTTCACAGAGTTGTTAATTTATCCCCCATGATTCACTTTTTCACATTCTTTGCTAATAAAGTAGGCAAGCAAAATAGACCAAATATCATTTTTATATATCCCAGAAAGACAGGAAAGCATTTTGAATTATATGTCCATGTTTCCTTAAGTTTTAAGACTTTTAAGGCCTTTAACACATATACACATGGAAACCCAGTAAAAATAAATAAATACAAATATAGTGTATATATAAATAAAGTATATAAAGATATATTTTGTCAAGTGTGGCTGTTTAATTATTTAAGATTTGTACCAAAGTAAAAATTTTGGTGCAGACTCAACCCTAGTGAAATATGTCACTCATTACTATGATGTTTAATCAGAAAACGAATTAAATCTGGTCTATTTAGATCCAATATTAATGAAGTGTGATGATTATATACATTTTTGTGTCTGTTTATTTTAGTGGAGGACTGAACAGGCACTTATTGAGCAGCAGAATTCACAGATCTCAAATGCCAACACTGCAAACAAGAAACGCAGGTGAGAAAGATGATTTGTCTTTTAGTCTTTGTCTGTCACGGGCATCTTTACTCATGTCTCTCTCTCTCTCAGAAGCTCTGTGTGCCGGATGAGCAGCAGGGACAAAATATGTGTACAGGACCAGTCTAAAGAACGAGGGGTCTCAGGTGGCCTTGGTCTCAACGATGAGAGAGAAAACAGCCCAGGTTCTCTCTCGCTCTCTCTCAAACATATACAGCAGCATTATCATATTTACATGTTTGATGTTTGTTTTGTTCTCTGTTCTAGAAAGTTCAACAGTATCGTCTCCAGAAAGCATTGTTCCTTCTTCAGGGGTAAGACACACACTCTTCTGTCTTAGCTTTCACTGTCGAATGTCTCTGCTGGTGCTTGTGGTTAATCACTGTATGTTTGTGTTTTTCAGACCAGTGAGGATAAAGAAGTCAAGGTGAATGATCAGGACAGAGCAAGTCGCACAGCAGTTGTGCAGCCCACCCCTCAGAGGCGAGAGTCACCCGCTGAGAGCCCCAGTAACGCCTCTAGTGACGGAAGGAAGTAAGATCGCTTGATCTAAAGAAATGAATGCTTTACAAGAACACTCCATTTTATTTCCATGCTTTTGGGCCCTATTTTAACGCTCTAAGCGCATGGTCTAAAGCACACAGCGCAAGTGCACTTACCCCTCTTTCACACCGCAAGCGGCGCATCCGCGCAACTACATCATCACTGCAGCAGCAGACTCCCGCGAGTATTCACACTGGAAGCGTAGTGCAGCGGCTGCAAACCGTGTTTGGCAGACAATATAACCATTTCAAACAATGGGTCAGTTATTTCAACATTTTTGTTTTTATAATATTACACCTTACTTCCACCCAAAACGAATAATTAAAAAGTTTAAATGGGTAAATGCATATTTGTTATAATTAATTTTCTTTTCTGGCATAATTGTTAAAACACTAGACATTGGCATTGTTGTTAAAACTCTTGACATGCTTATTCTGTGCATTTTGAGCACGTTTTGTGTTAAATCACATTTATTTTGTCCATCAAAAGCATCAAAAGTGTTCTTTCACTTTAATTGAGCGTGAGCAGCACAGCAAAAAATAGACCGGACGCCGAAACCCCCGCTGCACTGCTGTTCACGCGACGCTCCTGCTTGACGCTCACGCGCTGCTCCTGCTCCCGGTGTGAATGCACTCATTGATTAACATGGACGCCGAAAAAAATAACTGGGGTTAGGGGGTGTCCGAATCCACTTTTGCTAGTTTAACGACGAGAAAATGGTCTAAAGGGTTGTCCCTTTTCTCTTAATGAGTAATGGGTGTGTTTTGGGCGTAACGTGCAATAAAACCAATCAGAGTCTCATCTCCCATTCCCTTTAAAAGCCAGTAGCGCTCGCGCCATGGCGGATTCGCTATTTACATGGCGGAATTTGCAAGCGGAAATTGAACGCTTCTCCAGAGAGAAAACGGATCTGCTCATGCGCGAGGTTAAAGTGTGCAAGCAGAGCATCTACGAGACAAGCCAGATTCCACCATATCTTTATGTACACAATATTAATCTTTTACATTGTAATCCTTTTATTTTTAATATTTGCCATGTTTGTGTGCTGCTGCGTGTCCTAGTGTGTGTAATAAGCAGAGTGTGTACGTGTTGAGCACCCGCCTTAAAATAACAAAAAAAATACTGCGCCATTGACTTTAGACCAGGTTTTTGTTGGTTATTTCAGTTGCCGCAAAATAGCAACGCTCCAACAATGTGCCTGAACACACCGCGTTTTCAGACCAGCACCGCCATGGGTGCACAAATGGGCGTAAATGCATTTGCTATTTAAACAACGTGTTTTAAATAGAACTTTTATAATTAAAATCAAAAGTGATCATTTTTTTCTCTACAGCAGAGATATTTTTTATAAATGTATCTCTACAGCAGTTAGATGGTTAAAATAAGTGTTTAGTAGCTTTTTTAATCTTTTGTATCAAAGTTGGTATTGAGAATCACTAAATTTCACTTATATTGGTACAGACTATCAAATTTTGCTAAAGTTATTAAGCAGTATGTAAAAGTAGTAAGTAAATAAATGTTTTTAAGGATTTAAGCTCTGTTCATGAATAATGATTAAATTGTTTTTCAGGTTTCAGGCTCCAGTGAGAGACGAGGAATCAGAGTTTCAGAGGAAAGCTCGCTCGCGTCTCATGCGGCAGTCACGTCGATCAACACAGGTGTGTGTTCACACCCCTAATCACTCATATTGTGCACACTGTTCAAAATGTTTTCGTTTTTTTTCATTATTATTATTTATTTTTCCAGGGAGTAACACTGACGGATCTTAAGGAAGCAGAACGGAGTATTGTTAAAATCAATGAACCTCAGAACCTCAGTGTTCAGCCTGTGAGCCCCAACATCACAGTAACCCCAGCTGAGAGAGGTGAGTCTTATTATCAAGTGTGTGTGAAGCACCTGGATTTGCTCTTTCAGTTAAGAGTAACGACTCTTTGATCTTTTTGATTCAGTATGACTTCTGTATGGATATTGAGAGTTTTCTCTCTGCAATAGACATAGAGCCAGTGAAGGAATCTGGAGAGGCAGAGACAAGACTAGGAGTGAGAGATCGCAGGAAAGGGAGGAAAGAGAGACGCTCTACTGGTATCGTTCAGCTGGCTGAAGAGGTGAGCTTCAAACATTCATAAAAACTCATTTCTCATTCTGCATTCTCACTCCCAGTGCATTTTTTTGTTTTAATGTACTTAAAAAAAGTATGCTTTTTTGCAGCTTCTCACCAGAATATTACAAAAAAATAATAATAGATTTTGGAAATGTGTATCTGTGCATTTATTTTCAGCTAATGTTGCCCACAACATTGTTATAGAACAGGAGGAGTTTGTGGTTGTTTACTTTTTGACTTGTTTTAAAATAGTGGCTAAAGTGATTCCTGGTTTCTTTTTAAGTGTATGAATGAAAAGTCAAATGATAATGTTTTTTTATGACAATGATTTTAGCTGGATACCAACCGTTATATGCAAACACAAACAGTACATAACTAAGGGTCTATGATATGAACAGAGACCAGAATTTGGAAATGAATGGGAACTTAATAAACAAAGATGCCCCTGCACAATTAAACTAAACCTAGTACAGCTGTCGCACTTAAAGTGAAATGTGAAAATTAATTAAAAGTATTGATTGTGCACTACATTTAGATCTGCTCATGTTGCATCGGATTTCTTTTTACCCATTTTTTTGCATCGTTGCACTCTTCATATTGTTTGTAATAATAAACAATCACACTAGTTTTTGTTGAGCTTATGAATGCAATGGTCAATCAGAGGCCTTTAGATTAGTCACCTCTAAAAACACCAGAGTTAAACCAATTCATAAACGGATATTAGCTTTTTAAACGTTTTATTGAACAACATTCATAATCAACAATAATTAGTATGTAGGCTATTTACATATATATGCAATTGTTGTATAAATACAGTACATGAATGCCAGCTTTGAGTCTGTGTAAATACACATAAATGCAGTTTCTGTTCCTCCTTTGCAGTTTGAAGATGATGTTGATAAAATTTTATTGGTAACAGTATAGAATTCTGATTTTTTTTAAAGTAATTGAGTAAATTTAAATATTTGACATAAAAGACAACACTGATAAATGTAACAAGGTAATTAAAGAAATTGCCCTTAAAAGGTAAAAAAAAAGGCAAATATTGGGCAACAAAAGTTAATTTCCAACCCTGACAAAGACCTCAACACTATAATGATGCTGTTGTCCCAAAACTGGTATATCAGAAGGAACAACTGGGTGCTACTTCAGTGTATTTTGCATAACATTGCAAACTCACTCTCTCTTGTTTCATACAAATGCAAGTGGTGCCATTTTGCATCTTTGTTATTGATTGTATTGAAAATGACCATAGAGAATTTCCAAATTTATATAGTATTCTTGTTGCTAGGCCGATTGCTTTGTACAGCGAGAACATTTTTACACCCCTACTTGTGTTTGGTGTCACTAGTGGCAAAGAAATTCCTTGTAAAGAATGTAAAATGACTGACTTGTTTTGGCATTTTACTTTTGTTCAGATGGATGATATGGATGCAAATGAAAATGCTGAAAAAGACAAGAGCACAAGGTTTGTTTTAAGGTTTTCTACATCTCCTGGTGTATAGCTTTGTTTGAGTGGTTTGGGTTGCGTTTTGTTTTTTGTTCTGCTTGTGACTAGAACACTTTGCGTAGGTGTGGCTTTGGGGTTTGCCTGTCGGAATTGGCGGATTAATTAGAGCACAGTTTTAAATAAGCTCACATTGAGAGAGTAATGTTGAGGCTTTTGCAATGATATTTTTAACAGTGTTGTTTGTTTTTGTAGGGATCCTCTGTTAGATGATTCCAGACACTCTTCTCATTATTTTAGAAAGGTAATGATTTTTTTTACGCAACAATCATCAAGAGACCGATGAGTAATATAAGAGCTGGTTTACACTCTTGTGTGTTATCTCAGTTGTATCTGCAGGTGTTGCAAGAGAATGGAGATCTAAAAGAGAAACTGCAGGAAACTCAACTGCAGCTAAATGAAAGTAAAGTTCAGCTGGAGAAACTCAAACAGGTGAGAGGTGTTTTTTCTTGTCCTGAGACTGAAGGAAGGGGAAAGGATATGTTGAACCACTAAAGTGAGAGAGAATTCTTTTGTCTGTTCTGTTTGTTTGCATGTAATCAGAATCAAGAGAATGGATCAGACAGACCAGCCCTTCTGGAGCTGGAGAGATTTGTAAGTTCTCACACTGTAAAAAAAATAAATAAAAACAACTACATATTTTCCAGTTTACAAAACCTTTGAAATCTGAACACAGATTTGAAGTTTTCTCAATTTATTTTTTACAGTGCACAATTTCATACCATTAGATAACATTAGTTAATGCACTGGTGTCATGAACAAACAATTATCAAAAAAAATGTAACACATTTTTTACTTTACATCTATTAATTAAATGTATTTTTAAATACATGAATGTAATTTATATGGCTTTAAATGTTAAAATGTTAGTACATGTTGTAATTAACATTAACCTAGATTAATAAATTCTGTAAAAGTATTATTCATTGTTAGTTCACCTAATGCGCAAATGTTAACGAAATGAACCTTATTGTAAAGTGTTTTTTATTATTTTTATCTGCTCTCCACACAGGAAAAGAAAGTTCTTCAGCGGAGAGCATCTGAGTTAGAAGATGAACTCAAAGTAAGAACTTGAGCTTTAAAATTCATCAGGAATCTCCTAATTATGCAAAATCTGCTGACTGTTTTTTACATATGTTGTTAGGATTTTTCATGGGAAATATGTGTCATAGATTTAAACATGGTAATTTAAAAAAAAAAAAAAAGAGCTTTGAGATTACTACACTCTTTTGACAGCTAAAAACTATTTGACAGCTAAACACAACTTAATAAACAAACATATAAAAGGTGGGAGCTCTGTAGAACTTGTGAAATGATGATCATGCCAAATCTGCAGAGCTTTCTGCAAAGTCCCATGCATATCCATGTGGGCCTTCTCATCTCACTGTCTGTCACCCCCCCTCCCCCTCTAGGTGCTTGTGGATTTGCGTGCTGATAACCAGAGACTGAAGGATGAAAATGCAGCTCTCATTCGTGTCATTAGTAAGCTGTCGAAATGAACCTTTGGGCTCTTTGCATTGTTTTCCTGAATTCTTTGCCCAAACAAAGAACTGCACAATATTTTTCTTTCCCTCTCTCATCTCTGGGACATATACATCTGCCTGGGGTGGTTAAACTACTGTTCTTAAAATTGATATGTACATATGTGAGGCCTTGTTTAGCTGCCATTTTAGATCCATCTAAACTGGAATTTTCAATGACTCAAGTCCATCTGCTGTTCAACTGCTTTAGATTGTGGTGTTGAGCTTTGATTCAGGGTGCTCTTGTGTCATTTGTAATGTTATTGATTTATTTTGTGCAATGTGCTTGCTGCTTTTTATTAATAGCACAGCTTTAATGTTTCTTAAAATTCTGCAGACTTGCCATCTCACTAATTTAGTTCACATCCTTATTGTACCCTTATTACACTGGGCTGCACCGATGACAATGTTATTGATACTTTGAAGTTTCAGTTCAGGTTTACTGTTGAGTTTCACTTAAAGACATCTACCATTGCAAAATATTTGCCTTTCGGCAGGTACCTCTTAAAACCTGCAAATATAGATAAATCAAGAGTTTATGATATACAGAATATAGGATAGAATATAGTTCATTAATAACAAAAAATGTATCTAATATTACAATTACAGTATAACAGATCAGATGAATGTACATTGAAATAGAAATTACATTTTATTTTATATATTTTCATATGCATTCATATTTGAATGTACATAAAGTACTGATCTGTTAAGCATGATCTAATATTTGTTAAAGGCTTATTACTGAAATTGCAGTGTTATCAAACTTACAAATGTTTAAACCGAACTTTTTAATGTCATGGCGCTGTTAGCTTGCCAATGCCATCATAATTTTAGCTTAAATGTTTCTTTTGTTTTTAAAAAATATTTCTTGTAATGGTAAGAGAGAAAAAAAAGTGCCAAACAGTAACGACATTGCTCAGGGGTCTCTTGGTGAGACAGTAGAAGATCTTGGGGTTGTGTGTCTTTTTCTCAGTATGTATTTGGATTAACACTGTACTTTAGCTGACTACTGTTCTTTGGACCAAACAGGCATTAGTATGAATCTATTTCTCTATTATTGCATATTTATAAATATATTATATATGGTTAATTTTGATGATGTTGTGTTCTGCCAGTGGTGTAATCTCTTTTTACTAGGAAGAGACACAAAGTGTTTTGTACTGTGACTATGAGTTTTGTCCTAAACCAAACTGGCGCCATAGGTCAAAGCTTTTTAAAGTTTACCACTGTTTATTTGTGTTTTCCCCTAAAATTATAGCTTTCAGAGCTTAAGCATTTGTTCATCCAGCCAGTGTATTTTGCCAAAAAATGTGCCTTATATATATATCTGTTGCTTTGTTAAAAAGGATGACCAATAAATATCAATGCAAATGGTTGTGTAACAACCATTAAAGTGGTCTCTGCACCATTGCTTTTAGCTCTTGCATAAATAAATAGCAGCTTGCTAGACATTATTTTCAAAAGTTTGATTTGATTTCCCATTAGTGGCAGTGGTAGAAAAGTGAAATGTATGTAGTAGACAAATGTTGTCTGGTTCCTTGTGAAAATTTAGAATATGATAAATTAAATTCTGGGAAAGGTTTCTGGGAAACATAACCGGGCAATTTCATACCAGGCTTAACTAAGTCATATTACAAACATTGTTTGTGTGTATTTTATTATTGAAACAGGAAGTTGGAGTGGGACATAAGCCTTTTGAAACTCATCCATGACTCATGATTTACTAATTGCTATTGCTAGTCAGAAATGGGTGGTATTAAGAGGAGAGAGGGCATTTATGAAGGGGATAATTTACTCACTTTTATATGGAACAACGCTTAGTGCAGCACCCCTTTCCCTCTCTGCTCCCCAAAGGTGCAAAAATGGCATTTGGATTTCATCTTTTGGATGTTTTTCGATGTACCCATTTCAAGTCATGGAGCTTTTACTAACTAGCTGATGATTTGAATCAAGTGTGTTTGATTAGGGACTTAATCATATTTAGTTCTACAGCACATTTAAAAACAACATGTTGTCACCAAGAGAAATCAAAACAACATCAAACAAACAAATACACAATGAATTGTGTAACTAATGACATTTTAGCCTTGGCTGCATCCGAAATCACATACTCTCTTGAGTAGGTACTTTTTTGGAATAACTACTCCACAACCGCTAACAAAGTACACTGTATAATTTGAATGTGTGTAGTATGAATGTAATCTGGACGTATTACATTCGCCATGTTTTCATCATCACGTAACCTTCCAGCATCAGTTGTGTAGTTTCACTGCCATTCACAAATCCTCTCCTGTGGTCTCATGGGATAGTAAAGTGTCCATTGTATGCACACTTCAGAATCTCTAGTAGGTTATCCGGTTACTTTTTGCCGCCTCTTTTATTGTGTATTGTACTGTGTAGTATAGTATTGTCTATAGTACTGTGAATTCGGACATACTTCTTTTGTCACATACTTTGCCTACTATATAGGGAACTTTGCGATTTCAGATGCAGCCCAAGACCTTCCCTGAATCCCTCTCTCATACCCTCCATTCATCCTGTCCAACAGACATGCCTCTGAACCAATTTTTTTACAGTCTATGCTCTGAACTGAAGTGCAGTCTCAACATGCATTGACAATCCAGGTAACCACAGCAATGGTTATTTAAAGTTGCAGTTTACAGTTAAGTCAAATCCGTATGTTCGTTTGGCCGGAAGATAGTTATTTTACTTTATAAAATTTTAAATATGGATATTTTTCTTACACAAACACATCGCTTCGCTTCAGAAGGCCTTTATTAACCCCCCGGAGCCGTGTGGAGCCCTTTTATGATGGCTAGATGCACTTTTATGGACTTCAAAACAGAAATGGCCATTCACTGCCATTATAAGGCTGAGAAGAGCCAGGACATGTTTTAATACAACTCCGATTGTATTCGTCTGAAAGAAGAATGTCATATACACCTAGGATGACTTGAGGGTGAGTAAATCATGGGCTTATTGTACTTTTTTGGTTGAACTATCCCTTTAAGTTCCGTTTCCACTGTCGGGCCGAAAGCACCCCAGAGCGCTACCCTAAAACCTGCCTTAACACGCCTCCATTGAACGATGTCACACAACCCCACCGTTTCACCAGCTGACTGAAAACTAGCTAGATATCAAAATGAGCAGAGGTGTCGCAATATGCCTGGGGCCCTGCATTTTGAGGGGGGCCCCGAGGGCTGATCATTTAAACAATCAGAAATGTTAATATAAAGATGCAGCAACATCTCTGCATCCCCTTTAGTGGGGCCCCCTCTCTCGTTGTACTGGTTATGCTTTTGCCGCCTCACCTCGGCTGCCTTTTTCAAACTGGCGCAGCGCTTACTTGCGGTAGGTAGTAAAAGCATGATTTGATTTGTTAAACATGAAGAGGATAATCCGTCTGGCATAGCCGCTCAGTCTATGTTAACCTAGATAAGGTTAACCTAGATAAATGTTCGTTATTAGGCGCATATCCAAGTGTTTGTGCGGAGTGTGGAGCGAGCTTACTGCATGACATGGAGGCGCCTGTGCGATCACTTGCATTTTTGCAAAATACTCCTGTGCAGATAAAAATAATACATCATTCGAAACTACTTTTATTTGTGTAAACTCACAATAACAAGAAAACCTTGTGCTTTTGTAAAATATAGAAAACAAACAGGGCGCGCTTTCTGCAGTCTCGATCTCCGTGAACTGGAGCGCGTCTCAAAAAAGTCAGCGTATACTTTCCTCACAGACATGAAAAATATATCTATACAAAGCTTGAAATGTCTACTTTTAAACGAACAAATTTGAATCGAAAGCAAATACCCTCTGATTATGTAATTCGTATGAAAGGTGCATTTCTTTCTAAAGGTGCTTCCACTATACAGCTGGGAGATGGCGAGTCAGCATCGTCAACTTATATCTTTGCATCCAACACTGGCTCAGAAAACACTAGTTTATTAATAAACAATTAAAATGTCTCATTATTTTTTCCTGACACATTTATTATCATTAGCCTACTTTTGCCGGTGTTTTGCAGCAAGCTTTATGTGTGCGCTTGAGCACGGAATATAATTAGTTGATAAAGTAATAAAATAAAGATTAAATTAAGATGCTAACCATATATTTCTATATGTAGGATCATTGCTTGTTCCCTTTCACCACCACACAAATGACCTTTTTTAAGGTGACAATCCGTTATTAACATGAAGATTGTACTGTATCTTGAAGATTGTTGTATTGTATTGTATCTTCTATTATAAAGATGATTGACATTTCGTTAGGCTAATTAAAAATAAGCACTTTAATGTTGTAAAGAATAAACAATTTATGTTCTGTTAGATGTGTTTTGACTACTTTTTGTATGTTGTATAATTAAATCTCTAGGTAATGAAGATATATTAACAAAAAAAATCTTTTAGAAGGGCCTCATTTGCCTGGGGCCCCCACTCAATGTAGGTTCGCCTATGAAAATTAGCATGACAGATGCAAATGTTTACTTAAAGACTTCCGAATCCAGCATCAATATTTGACCAATGTTTTTTTAAATGTTACAGTGACAGTAATTTATTAATTGCTGTCAGGAGCGCACATCAATCATGCTGTATCAAACTGGTACCATTTAACATAAAAAGAGAACACACACCAATACGCTTGCACCTGCTTCCATTTATTTGTTATCACAGGAATGCACTAAACTCCATAAAGGCTTTTAAGTCCAAAGGCTTACACATTTAGAAAAAATATTGACAAAATATCATGTTTGTCACATTTCCTTAGAAAGAAAGAGTGAGCATTTCTATTAATTTTCCACGAAATAATGCGATCTCTCCCGTCTCACTATACTTTCAGCCAGAGCAACAGAGGGAGCTCACAAATTAACCGTAGTGCATGTTTTTTTATGACATGCGGATGCTTTGTCCGGTATCAACAAAGGCACAGAGAAAAGACAGATAAAATATTAAACCAAATAAATACACAATGTCTATGTTCTTAAAGCAGTATCTGGTATTTTTTATAAACATATGTATTTATTACCGCGTTAGCATAAGTAGCCTTTAGCATTGCATTCAAATATATTTCTGCCTGATATGGTGATCAGAATCCCCAACGGATCACAAGGATGTTATTTTAAACACTCACTGGTGTCTGAAAGTGAGTTTTGAGCTGAACATTTTTTTTTTATGTCTTAAATGTTGAAATTGGCTTGTATGTAATAACATGGGGAATGAGCAGCGGTGTCCTGACTCAAGTAAACTCCGCCTTTGTTCATAACCACTCCTCAGGCCCCAGTTGGCCCACTTTGGACCAATATTCGGGGGGCCAAAAACCAAGGTTTACATACCATCATACAAACCATGAACTCTTGGTTAATTAACCCAACTTTGCTTACTCTGGGTATGCCAGTTGCAAAAACGTGGCTGGTAGTAATTCAGTCAACCTAGTGAATGCTGAACACACCATGAAACTGATGCTAAGAAGAAGCGTGCCATACTTCTTCCTTCTTTTTTTAAATAATAATAATAATGCATTTTGCCCTTGGCCTCTGTCCATCATGGCCTCCTAATCATCCCCATATACTGATTGGCTTCATCACTGTCTCCTCTCCACCAGTAAGCTGGTGTGTGGTGGGCGTTCTGGCGCAATATAGCTGCCGTCGCATCATCCAAGTGGATGCTGCACATTGGTGGTGGTTGAGGAGATTCCCCCATCTATGTAAAGCGCTTTGAGGTCTCAGAAAAAGCGCTATATAAATGTAACGAATTATTATTATTATTATTATTATTTTATTTAGAGGTGCCTTTCAAAGCACCCAGAGACACCTTACAACTTAATGACAGTCATAGAATACAAGGCAGCAATACAATAAAGCAACAGTTGTTTAACATTAAGATAAAAGATTTTAAATTGATCAGAAAAAGCTATTAAAGTATAAAAGCTATTTAAAAGTAGTAAGACAATCACTTTCTTGTACAAATTGTGGAAGTGAATTCCAGAGACGAGGAGCAGCACAACTGAACGCCCTGGACCCCATAGTGGATAAAAGAACAGAGGGTAAGGGAAACGGATGAGGATCTAATGATGGGGTAATCTGGCAACCCTGTATGGTGCTCAATACTGAAATTGATGCTTCCTGGTGTTTCTCAATTGGAAGGCTTTCACACATACATAGGGGACATGTACAGCCCCCATGACATAAGTTTCATCATCAGCAGAGTATGCATGTAGCTTGATTTTTCTAAAGCCAAAAGTATACTTCGGTTTTTACATGTACACAAGGGTATGTGCACAGTGCACATGACGCGAATTTCGTCATCAGCACAGTACAGCTTTTTTTTTTTTTTTGTTTCGTTTCTCCACAATTATAAATTACTTTTTTACTGCTCAAGCTCTTTTTTTGTGACGGAGACCTGGCTCAGCCCTGGTGATTTTTCAGCTCTAAAGGAACTTTCTCCTCCAGACTGCCTTTTTAATTCTCCAAGAACTGTAGGTCGTAACTTGCTGCTCCTGTCTGCCTTGCTGCTGGTTTGCGTCTGTAAGCTCCGTATAGCTTTCTGTTTTGAATCTCTATTTACTATCATTCCTTTTTGTTTATATTGCTAAATATAACTTACTCATCAACATATATTAGATATAGTCTAATATTGCCTATCACATTATTCTGACATAGCTTTTATCTAAATCGTTATCGCTAGCCTGTTAACCTGCCATCCGTGCTTGGCGTCTTTTTTTCTCGCGCGCTTTTTATGAGTCTATTAAACAACTGTGGTAAGTAGGATCAGTCAACAAACATCGTGAGTAATGTCTTCTCCTGTTATTGTCACTTGCACTTCGTGTCACATGTATAGTATAGCCTTCTCTGTCAGTACTGAGGGCTTTACATGTGATAAATGCAGGGAGATAGTCAGGCTGACGGAGAAGATTTCAGAACTAGAGACACGCATCCAAACTTTAATCGAAGATAGTAAGAATGCAAGGGCTTTAGATACTGCTTTGGATGTGACTAGCTTAGTGAACTCTGTACATTGTTCAGTTCCGGCTGTAGAGCCCGTGCAGCAGGACAACTGGGTGACCATGAGACACTTTACGACACACTGGGACGGGAGAGTGACGCAGGGACTTCGACGGGCAACCGGGCTGGTGATGGGTGGTGGATGAAGATGAGTCCGAATCCAGAAGAGTGATGAAGATGATCGGAGGTGAAGACACGACAAACAATCCAACAGGAATGAAGATCACAGGAGACAGCCAAAACGGGACAGGAACAGACACCGGTAACACCACAACGTTCTGACAACAGATGACACCAGTCACAGAGAATATATAGGCAAGTTAATGATGACTGGCGCTGATGATCAGCAGTGATTGGAGGACACACCCACACTAATAATACACACAACACAACAATCACACGAGACAAGGAAAAGGCAGTGAATTCATGAACTGTGACAGAAAGTGCCCTAGTTATTGGCAATTCTATTACATGGAATGTAAAAATAGATACACCAGCCACCATAGTCACATGTTTTCCGGGAGCCAGAGTGCCTGAAATCAAAGCAAATTTAAAAGTACTGGCTAATACTAATCGTAAATTCTCTAAGATTATTATTCACGTCGGCACTAATGATGTTCGGAGTGATAAGATCCTTAGTAGACTGTCCTCACTCAAAAATAATATAGAATTCATAGACAATTGGAAACGTTTTTGGGGCAGACCTGACCTGTTGAAAAGAGATGGTATTCATCCCTCCTGGGATGGTGCTGTTCTTCTCTCTTGTAATATGGCTCATAGTCTTAGAGCTTAAACATGAATTGGGGCTCAGGTCAGGAAGCAGACAGACTGGCTAAACCAACCGTCTGCCGTCTGTCTCACGTCACTGAGGTCAGATAAATCCCATCACATACAGACTCTTTCACCTAGACATCATCGTATACAGAATGTGTCTGTACCCCGAATTAGGAAATACAAAAAAACTCCCAAACCCATTTAAGGGTAACATTTTTATTGATGTTCAACAAATAAAAAACAAATATAATACAAATGCACAAATGATAAAGCTTGGGTTGCTGAATATTAGATCCCTTACTTCAAAAGCACTTATTGTTAATGATATGATCACAGTTTATAACCTAGATGTGCTGTGTTTGACAGAAACCTGGCTAAAACCAGACGATTACATTGCTTTAAATGAGTCCATCCCCCAATATTATTGTTATAAACATGAGCCTCGTCTGAAAGACAAAGGGGGAGGTGTTGCTGTAATTTATAGTAATATCTTCAGAATTACTGAGAAGTCTTGTTTCAAATATAATTATTTTGAAGTGTTGGTGCTTAATGTAACCCTATCTAATGTAAATGATAAATCATGTTTGAGATTTGAGACCAGGCCACCATACAGACTTTATCAAAGAATTTGCTGATTTTCTATCAGAGTTAGTTCTGGCTGCAGATAAAGTCCTAATTGTTGGTGATTTTAATATACATGTAGATAACGAAAAAGATGCATTGGGATTGGCATTTAAAAACATTCTGAACTCTATTGGAGTTAGACAACACATGTCTGGACCTACTCATTGTCGTAATAATACTCTAGATCTAATATTGTCACATGGAATCTTTGTTGGTGCCGTTGAGATTCTGCAGCAGAGTGATGACATCTCAGATCATTATCTAGTCTCGTGTATACTTCATTTAGCCAAGGCTGTAAAGCCGACTCCGTGTTACAAATATGTTAGACCTATCACTTCTGCTACCAAAGATTGCTTTATTAATAATATTCCTGATCAGTTTCATCGTCTCAGCATCCCAGATAGCTTAGAAGAACTCGATATTGCGACAAAAACTTTTGACTCTTTTCCAGCACTTTAGACACAGTTGCTCCTTTGCGCTTAAAGAAGATTAAAGAAAATAGTTCAACACCGTGGTACAACGAGCACACTCAATGCGCTTCGCAACTGGAAGAAAACAAAACTAGTTTTTTTGCATTTCATGGAAAGAGAGCATCATTGCGTACAGAGAGGCCTTAAAAACTGCTAGATCTGCTTATTTTTCAACCCTATTAGAAGAAAATAAACAAAACCCTAGGTATTCATTTGAAACAGTGGCTAAATTAACGAAAAATAAAGCTTCAACCCCAGACGTTTCCAAGCAGCACAGCAGTAATGACTTTTATGACTTTCTTTACTTACAATATTGATAATATCAGGGAGAAAATTATAACTATGCAACCGTCTACTACAGTATCGCATCAGGCAGTGCATTGTAGTTTCCCTGAGGAAAAATTCTATTCATTCATTGCTATAGGAGATGAAGAATTTCTAAATCGACAACATATACAGTATGTTAGACCCTATACCAACTAAGCTATTGAAAGAGATGCTTCTAGAGGTCATAGATCCTCTTCTTAATATCATTAATTCATCTTTGTCATTAGGATACGTACCAAAAACTTTTAAGCTGGCTATGATTAAACCGCTTGTTAAAAAAACTTGATCCTGCAGAATTAGTCAATTACAGGCTGATCTCGAATCTACCTTTTCTATCAAAGATACTAGAAATGGCAGTATCCTCACAACTATGTTCCTTTTTAGAAAGAAATGGTATCTGGATCACGAGGATTTCTAGTCAGGATTTAGACAATATCATAGTACTGAGACAGCTCTCATTAGAGTCACAAATGATTTGCTCTTATCATCCGATCGTGGTTGTATCTCTCTATTAGTGTTACTCGATCTTAGTGCTGCATTTGATACTATTGACCACAAAATTCTTTTAAATAGACTCGAAAATTATGTTGGCATTAGTGGAATTGCATTAGCATGGTTTAAATCATACATATCTGACCATTATCAGTTTGTAGCAATAAATGAAGAGATGTCTTATCGATTACAAGTTCAGTATGGAGTACCACAAGACTCAGTACTTGGACCCTTGCTGTTCACTCTGTACATGCTACCCTTGGGAGGTATCATTAGGAAGCATGGCATTCGTTTTCACTGTTATGCTGATGATACTCAGCTCTATATTTCTTCAAGCCCTGACGAAACTTACAAATTCACAAAATTAACGGAATGCACAGCTGATATAAAAACTTGGATGACTAGTAATTTCCAACTACTTAACTCTGTAAAAACAGAGATTATAATTATTGGACAAAAAACTTCCTCACGTAATAACCTAGAATACTGTCTAACACTTGATGGCTGCTCTGTCAAATCTGCGTTGTCGGTTAGGAACCTGGGAGTGCTCTTTGATACAAATCTTTCATTTGAAAGTCACGTTTCTAGTATCTGTAAAACCACATTCTTCCATCTTAAAAATATATCTAAATTACGTCATATGCTCTCAATGACAAATGCGGAACAATTAGTTAATGCGTTCATGACATCAGGGCTAGATTATTGTAATGCTCTTATGGGTGGTTGCCCTGCACGCTTAATAAATAAACTACAGCTGGTCCAAAACGCAGCAGCTTGAGTTCTTACTAGAACCAGGAAGAATGACCATATTAGCCCGGTTCTATCAACACTGGTTTGGCTCCCAATTAAACATCGTATACATTTTAAAATATTGATAGAATTCATGAGGAATTATTTGAATTTTGAATGATACAGGACTGGTAAAAAATATTTAATTAAAGTTTTTTTTCTTCTTCTTCTTCTTCTTCTTCTCAACCAAGTGTCTTCAACCAAGTTGTGCTCCATACTCCAATCCAATACTGCACCTTTTAGTTGGTTTGCCAACCGCAATTTATACAACAGATAAAAAAAAAAGAAGATGCCCAATTTGCCTACTTAAACTACGCCCTAAAAGTGTGTACTCTTTTTGTGAAGAAAAAGTAAATACTTTTGAGTGTGTAGCAAAAGAGTACACAAGCTTTGGGAAATACTATTACGTCATACAATTGCGTCTTTAACGGTTGCTCTCTGTCGCATCCTGGCACACATCCTGTCACAGTAAACTGGCCTGTCAGTCATCTTGTCACAATTAAAATCCTCCACATTTCATTTCATTTTATCATATTGGAGAGAAATGCAGTAGCACGTTGATCTGCAGTCGCGGGTCTTTCACAAAATGTATTTCTTTTTCTAAAATTTTAACTTAGACCACATTATTAGATTACCCTTTGACTTTATGAATACACATAAATTCACAAATGACAGCTTAATATTTTTTTTTTATCTTTTTTGTGCATTTATTCAAAGACCGCATGTACAAATATTTTTTTTTTCACTAGTGTTACCTTACTTTGGCAATATTAAAGGTTTTTATGAAATATTATTTCTATTTTTTTTCAGCACATGCAGTCAGTTACAGACAAATAATGATAATGCAAAAAATACGGAGATAATGTTTTATTTATTTTAAAGGAGTGATTAAATGTTAGTTCATTTGCGCAACCATGCATTTGCTATAACAATGAAAATATTTGAAAAACAGTTATAAATAAGTAATGATGCAATCCTTTGAAGTTAAACTCTTGAGTGTAACAAAATTTATTGGATGTAAAATTATTATCATGTCACATGTGACACATTTTATTTAATGTGAAAAAAACACAGTAACACCAGTGACACAATGAATCACCAGTGACATACATAAGACCAAAGATCCTTATTCTTCAACTATAATTAAGTAGATGAGACTAAATTGTTACATTTGGCATACAATCAAAGACTATCATTGACACTTAGTGAAAACAGTTAGTGAAAGATCATAAACAACATTTTAAAAACATATTTTAACTCCATTAAACAACTAAAATGTACAACAAAGTACATTGTCTAAACTGAAATTTTCCGCCATTATTTTATATCATGCTATTATACTAGGTTATGACTAAGAGGGCTACACTTCAAACTTTCCCCATTTTACATTTCATGGTGCCTTATTTTACTTGCCCAACTGCCCCATAATGAACTCCCAGAACCGCTGATCAATCTGAACTGAACGCTTATTCAGTGCCAGGGGCTCAGGCATATGATCTGGTCATCACCATACCAGTTAACATAATCCATGGGGCTTGAGACAAAAGGGGCAGTGGCTTGAGACCCCATGTTGTCAATCACGGTATACTCACTAAATTAAAGGGATAGTTCGCCCAAAAATGCTCATTACCCAATGATTTACTCACCCTCAAGCCATCCTAATGTTGTATTACAAATTTATTAAATGTTTAATTTAGGTTGCAACAGTAAAAGTTGAGTACATTGAATTTAGCATTTTAAAGGAGAACTTTTTAACGTAATAAAACTGTCTAGAAATCATTTGGATGGTTAAACAACATGTTCTGGTGATATTGGTGACTTTCCCCGCTCCCCCCAGCGTTCCCAGGCGGAAAACCAACCTTGCAACTTGGGGACTACCGTCCCGGCAAGATAGAAATTGGAAGTCTCGTGAGAAGTGAGAACGAGAATGAGAACGAGCGCGAAACACAAATTGCTTTACGGCAATTCGACATAAACAAACACGCATGTATGATGTATTACCAGATTACCCACCTCGGTAGACATAGCTCCACACGATACAGTTGGCTTGCTCCGATCAAAACAAACGCACATGAGCAGCGGTAGAGAGGGGGAGGAGGCCGCCGCAAGTGAGTTTTTTACGACCGTGTTGTGAAATATACACCCTCCCACAGCTGTAGGGGGAGCTCGTGGGGAAAACATGCGACAACAAAAGGGAAAATCAGCGAAGAAGTGAGTAGAGTTCGCTAGAGTTACCGAGTTCTCCTTTAAGGTTAGGTTAGGTTAGGATAATGGTATCAACAGTTTCTGCCAGTCCTGTTTTCTCTATTTGTAAGTTAAATGAGTCAGATCACTGAGACTCTCACCTTTTGTTCTGCAAATGGCTTTCGGAGCCCAAATGGCTTTCGGAGCCCCTGGCCCAGATGTTGAATCGTTAGGCTGATTGGATTAGCAATGCAATAGACTGTTATGCTGATTGAATTAGGATTGGCCAGACCCTCAGTCTAGGCCAGGGTGTGTTACCTAAACCTGTATACTCATTTACATGCTTTATTCAGAGTCTCCACCTCTATGTAATCCCTCCCCTCTTTGAAAAGTATAATTACAATGAATACTATGATCAGACTTGAGAAAAAACTACAGCCGCGAAGATCTCAATAAAGAATTTCTTCTGCTTAAAAGATCCAACTCAAGCCTCCTGGTTTATGCTGCGATGAAGGAATAAAGTTTCCAACACTAGGAAGCTAGTTATTTTAGTCGATAAAGTTTTAAATATGGATATTTTTACTCATGGGTTGTGGGCAATATTAGCCTAGAGTGTGCGTCTCAATATCCATACTATCCAGAAACAGTGTGTGAGATTAAAATAAGTCTGTCCCAAAGCATATATGTTGAAAAGAGTATGCCAGAAGTCCCCGGATGGTCTACTATTTCCGGTGGATTTTCGAAGTGTGGATCCGTGTACACTCTAAACTAAAGGCTAATATTGCCAACAACCCATTGTGCTTTGGAGGAGGAACTACAAACACGAGTAAAAAGTGCTTTTTTAAACAAGAAAGGGACTCTGGCCTCGCTATCACCTGTCATGGCGCTGCTCTGAATACGTTCTAAATAAAGCTTTTTAAAGATTTTAAAATTACCAAGTTGTTTTCTTCGTTGTCGACTAAACTCTAATTTACGTAATTCGTTGGTATTCAGAATTTTTTGTTTTTTCTTTCAGCAGTGGTGGATATTTTATTTATTTATTTATGTATTTATTTATGTATTTATGTATTTATTTATTTATTTATTCATTCATTCATTTAAGCCCATTTATTTTCAAATGTATATTTTCAAATAGCTTCATCTTCAGCGGAAAGTGAATAGTATCAAAGTCCCTAAAGTCTGATGTCTCTCTTGCTTGCTTCAGGCGATTGGATGTTCGCCTGAAACGTCACACATTGTGAACAACTCAGGATCGAAATCACATGACGGAGAACGTTTATATCGAGCTTTGCAAAACATTGAATCAGATCTAATTCGTGTGGATTTGTCATCTCGAAAGCAACCCTAAAACACAAAGAGTTTGTCCAGCTTTCTTTGTTAGACTGGTGGTCTCTGCTTTGCTGGATTATCCCCGGTCTTAAATGTTTTGAGTGTGTTACCATAGGAACCGCTTTGCTGCTTTTGCGTTTGTAACGTGAGTAAACCTATTTTTTACAGTCTATGGAGTAAACCTTTGACGACCAAAATACCAGCTTTCTTGGTTTATGGTAAAAAAGTAAAGTGTTTTTGTTTTGCAGGAATGATGGCCACCGGATCAAAATATAAGGAGCCCAGAGTCACTAACTACAGAACAGAGACACGACAGTTATTACAATGTGTGTGTGTGTATGAGTGTACGAGCGTAACTTACTGTGTAACGTTCATAGACTGTAAAAAAATAAGTAACGTTACATGTTTTTCTATGCCGGTGGGGACTTAAACCTGAATGCTCATGGGAACTCGTGTCACTGTGGGGACCTAAATTGAGGTCCCCATGAGGAAACAAGCTTATAAATGACACAGAATTGGTTTTTTTTCTTTTCTTTTTTTTACATGTAAAAAGGCATCAAGTTTTCTATGATGGATAGGGTTAGTGTAAGGGTATATAATATTCCGTTTGTACAGTATAAAAACCATTACACCTATGGAGAGTCCCTGTAAAGCATAGGCTATTATTCGTGTGTGTGAGCGTGTTCCAACAATCATGCATATCTTGTTTTTATCTTTTCTTTGGCTCCATCTGTGTTGTTTTTGTTTTGTTTCATTGTAGTAATGATGCAAAAGTCTGGTCTAACGGACTTTCAACAGAAACAAATCAATAATCAGCTCAAAAGTGAGTTCAGGTGACAGATTTTATAATATCCTACTACAACTGTCCTGGCAATTTTATGCCCATTAACACTGTCGTTTTGTGTTTGTTTGATCAGATGGGGGCGCTCTTCCACTAACCTTTACCCCAGTTGAGCAGAAAAAAGTGCAGTCAGAGCCCAGAGTCTCCAGAGTGACCCCACTGATGGGTCACCAGCTGAGGCGCAGTGCAGAAAGATGTAGTGCTGGAGATAATTACAAACGAGAAAAGTTTCAGCCTAGTGCAACACGTGAGTAAAAAAAATATACTTATATTCTTTATCACCCAATTCTTCCTCGCTGCTGCTATTTTTCCCCATTACATTTACATGTATTCATTTAGCAGACGTTTTTATCCAAAGAGACTTGTAATGAGAACAATAGAAGCAGTGAAACTAACAATAGGACAACAATATCCAAGTGCTATGACCCCTCCCAGTTTAATCTAACTTAGTACATTCACTTTCTTTAAAAAAAAAGAAAGATAATATAGAATAGAAGATAAAGTGTCAGTATTAATGGATTATGTGTTGCCGAAAAAGATGCGTCTTCAGCTGTTTTTTTAAAATGGCCACGGACCTCAGCAGCTCTGGTTGAGTTAGGCAGATCATAGAGCAGAGCAGAGCCAGTGGTTGTTCTGTAGGCAAAAGTCAGTGACTTGGATTTGATGCGAGCGGCAACTGGCAACCAGTGCAGTTTTGTGAGGAGAGGAGTGATGTGTGCTCTCTTCGGCTCGTTAAAGACCACTCTAGCTGCAGCATTTTGAATCAGTTGCAGAGGTTTGATAGTGCAAGCTGGAAGACCTGCCAGGAGAGCATTACAATAGTCTAGTCTGGATAGAACAAGTGCTTGGACAAGGAGTTGTGTAGCATGCTCTGATAGGAAGGGCCTGATCCTCCTAATGTTGTACAAGGCAAATCTGCAGGACCGGGCAGTTCTAGCAATGTGGTCTGTAAAGTTCAACTGATCATCAATCACAACTCCAAGGTTCCTGGCTTACCTTGATGGAGTTATGGATGACAAACCTAGATGAATGGAGAAGTTGTGGTGTAGTGTTAGGTTGGCCGGGAACACAAGCAGCTCTGTCTTCGCAAGGTTTAGTTGAAGGTGGTGGTCCTTCATCCAGCCAGAAATGTCTGTCAGGCAGGCTGAGATGCGAGCAGCTACCGTCAGATCATCAGGCTGGAATGATAGCGTAGCAGTGATAAGAAAAGCCATGTTTCTGAATCGCAGATCCTAGTGATGTCATGTAGATGGAGAAGAGAAGTGGTCCAAGCACTGAGCCCTGAGGCACCCCAGTAGCTAGATGTTGGGTCTTAGACACCTCACCCCTCCACAACACCCTAAAGGACCAACCTGAGAGGTAAGACTTGAACCATTGGAGTGCGGTTCCTGAGATGCCCTTCGTCTTTAGGATTGACAGAAGGATTAGATTAATTAAATTCCATTAGATTTTCAAATGCATTTCTTTGCATGTATGCAGCATTGTGCTCTATACTACTCACAATTGCATTGAACTGAACTTCACTGTCACTTATTATTTCAATGTAAGTTAATACAGAAATCATAACTCATCTTTAAACAACTTGATATAGTGTACTACTTTACCAGTATGCTTCTGGTAAAGTGGGGCAGAAGGGAAAAAAATCTATGTTCATTCACCAGGCTTGCATAAAGCCACAGCATTTCTGTGAGACAAACTTAGGAGCCCAAAATAATTAACCCTTTAAGCCCTGAAGGCATTTTTAGTTTTTTTTTCTGAATGACAAACTTTTTAAATAAAAAGTAAAGATTCATAACTCCAAAACAATAGCAAGGTGATAGCAAGGTGAGTCAAAAGGTAAGTATTGTTTGATAGAAAACTTCATTACATTTGGAAATTCTCATGCTGAGAAACTTCTGATAAACTGCTGATAAAATATAAAAAAAGTGGGCTCAAGGACCAAGCTAGCCTTTTTGTTTAGCCCTTGACACCCTGAAGGCATTTTTAAAATTGTTGCTCCTCTATTGTATCTCGTGATCAACACAATGTATTATGTTGATTTTGGACTCATTTCAATCGGGAACATCCATACTATTATCTGTGCATGTTTCATAAAATTGCAAGCGTAAATGCCACGTGAAAGCTAAGTTTGATTTTACTTAGCTACATGTGTGCCTGTGGGGTTTTATGTTATAACTTTTTATAACTATCTTTAGATCTAATTGACAGATGATGATGAGTTATTTTAAATCGTGAGAATCTGCTGTAAATAATGATGTGCCATTTTCCACGATCGGAGCATGTTTCATGAAGTTAAGAGCGAAAACATGACATAAATGCCACATCCGTATATTATTTGGGTCTTGCGGGGCTTCACATACAAAAACTTCCTCAAGTTTTGTAAAAGTGTAGTTTAATATCTGTATACAGTACATTTTCAGCCTACATGAATTCATCTAACCTGTGTTTGTTGCAGAAGTCTTTACAAGTGTAACAACAAAGATCTTTCCATCCTTCTCTGCTGATTCTTCTCTCTCTCTAGGGGATCTGGAGAAAGAGAAGAGAAGGCTACAAAATGTTCTTTCTACTGGTAAAAAGGATGCTGGGCCAACTCACTCCCAAAGAGACTCCACAGAAAGAAGAGAGCAACAGATAGACAGATTCCAAGAGGGTGAGACAGTCAGTTGCTGTTCATTTCTCATCTGAGTGATCTGATTTCAATGATACTGATTGTATATTGAATTATTTATTAATTTTTTATTTATTTACTTTTTTATTTCAGTTTATTAATCATAATTTATAGGGAGGCAGGGGGAGTCATGTTTACAGAGACACTTTAATGACCTTGATAAGGAGCTCAATAGTATTCTTACCAACAGTTCTGGATGAGATTGAGGACAGGAGGCAGTTTTTAGAGGAGATGATGGCATTGGGAAAAGGTGACCAATACCAGCACCTCATCAACACAGAGGTCTCTCAGGTGAGGATACAAACTCATAAGCTCATAACACATAACAGCCAATACTCATGCAATGTCACCAGCCATCATCAGTTTTTAAATGCGACTTGACCCACAGTTTGTCTAAAAACCTGAGAAATTATGAAGTTAGTTTTATAGCACCACAGTGAAATGTCCTGTTTTTGAATCACATTTTTTGTATGTATCTTTATAGTTTTGTGTGTTTGTTATTAGCTGTTTCTTAGTCTTAAACTAAAGCTATTTTGTTCTAAACTCTGTTGTTAATTGTATGAAATATTTCTTCCAGAAAATCTGTGAACTTGAAGAGATTGACAGGAAACGCAGTGAAGAACTAAGAACTCAGAACTCAATTTAAATGGAAAAGAGGAACTACAAAGCAAAGAGAGGGATGGAGAAAGAGAAGGTGATAATAGTGTTAGACAAGTATGAGCATTAAAAAAAAGAATCCCAAAACTGCGAAAGGTTTTTGTTTCATGAAGTCATTTTATTTTTGATGTCCTCCATCCTAAAAGCACTGACTGTTTTAGAGACAACGAAAAGCCCTTGGGGTTGATCAGGCACACACACATACTCTGACCATACAAATGCAATCCTAAAATCTGATAAATACAAATTAACACTCAAATACTTGCAGATGACACACAAACTGAAATGTCAACAAAATATTCAAAGACACTCAACAGCCAATGAGAGGACATATACATAAATTAAACAGATTAAAGGCACTCCTTCAGAAATACACTCCTGCTTGGGTTTACAGAGATTAAGGCCCAACACACAACATGCAACATTCTACAGTGAACATTTTAAAATGATTTAACTAAAGCTTAATATTGCATATTGCTTTGAAGAGTGAGGAACATCTATTATTGTATAACATTAGCATGCCTACAGTTACCGTTTATGTGAGTTACAGTCTTTTATGTTTTCATTAAAATAGTTTAGACCTATTTTAATGTTATCTCTCATTTTAACGTTTATCTGTCACCGATGATTCTTGGTGCAGATTTGTCTGGTAACTCTGTAACAAGCTTAATGACATTTCAGAGGGTTATTAGATACATTTACAAGTTTGATGATTTTGTAACACTTTAGGTAGGTACAGTATGTTAACCTAAATTTTCCACTGAAATTAAAAAAAATCTGCTTCTGAATTCTGCTATGAACTAATATTCTGTCAGTAAATACCATACAAATTTAGTGTTGTAACAATATCTTTTAAACAATCTTTTCAACATTCTTTTTTTTTTTTTTATAATAATCTGTTAAATATTATTCATATTAAATAAACTGGTTGACCAAAACATCTAGAATTGGATCATTATTGCAGTGATCAATACATTTCTGGCATGTTATATGTTTGGTAACAATTATTTTATCTCTAACTAATACAGTGTAGCTTTTCATTTCTTAAACAACCAAACATTACAGAAGATCCCATCGCCCCATGGCCATATTCCAGGATGACAATTTTGCAAGAATTAGGTTACACTTTATTTTAAGGTGTCATTGTTACAGTGTAATTATATATTTAAGTACTGTGTAATATTAAGTACTTACTATAGGGTTAGGGCAGGATTAGAATTTGGTTGAGGGTTAGTTGCATGTAATTATGCATAATTTACTGTTATTACTATGGTAAGTATATGTAACATTATGTAACAAAGACACTGTAAAATAAAGTGTTACCGAATTATTAGGCTCAAACTGAGAAAAAGTGGTTCAGGGAGCATGAGGAATCATTTTCACAAATCAATTGGCCACCAGAGTCCTGACCATAACCTCATCGAAAGTATTTGGGTGTGCTGGAGTAGAGCGTGTTTTGACTGTCAATACACAATCTCAGCCAAACATTAATGCATCTCTTGATGGAAATAAATGTTGTGATGTTGCATAAGGTTGTCAAAACAATGCCATGACACATGTAGGCTGTAATTAAATCTAAAGGCTGTCCCACAAAATACTTTTTTAGCCAATCAGTCTATGAATCAGTATTGATCATACTTTTAAAATGAATGTCAACATAAAATATTGTCCAGGTAAGGGTTGCACCAGCTGTTCTTAAGTTCTTATTTAAATTGGAACATAAATTCCACACTAGAGGCTTAGTAACTACTAGTTAGTTTGTAACTAATTCAGCACTTTTTGTAATTTTGTTCTGAAAGCAGGAGACAGTAAGTCGTAAGCTAGTCGTTAAGTAATACATCGTCCCATTATATGAAAATTACCTTCAATGTTCCAATAGTGAATTTCAGTTTATCATATTTAAGTTGATTCTTACTCAGTTATCGCCTCAATTAACTAATGGTAAAGTAATGTTTCCGTTTAAATACAATGTTTAATCACAAAATAACATAAGTATTTTTTACGTAAATAATATTATAAATAACATTGTAAATACAAATAACAAATTAATAAGAAGCAATACATAAATACTAATGCAAAAAAACTAAAAACAAACAAATTACATTTATTTTGGCACAGAGCGATACACACAGAGGTGCAATTTTCAGATCAGGTTCATGTTTAGAGCTAAAAGTAAATTTTTTCACAATGTTCTCTTTCTTAAAAAAATAAACAAATGTAAACGTCAACAAGGATTGAATTCTGTCAGATAAAGCATGAGTTCATTGATGCAATTCAATCAATCTGCTATTTTCTTCCAATCGTTACTCCTATTCGGAGGCTTTTGTACATTTTTAGTGTACTAAAGATTACAAACATATGTAGTTACATTTTATGGTGCAATGCTTAAATATTTAATACTGCGCAAATTGTAATTTTGTGCCTATTTACAACTAGGCTTTTTTTTTTTTATTAAGCACAGCTGGTGCAACCGGACACAGGCAGATAAAAATCATCGTTAATCGTCATTCTTAATCCCATACAAATAATCTCGACATGATATAATTTTCCCCAGCATTTATATAAACTGCAAGCTTAATAATTTCTGCTTTCATCTCAGCAAGACTTCTATAATTACTTATGAAAGGGCTGGATGGGGCCTGAAAAGTTTCTACAAATGTCAAACTACAAATAGTTTTTTTCACTCTTCATTGTGGAGAGAAATACAAGTAGCAGTACCTCTATGCAAAATATAAATATATAAAAACTCAGAGAATCAGATTAAATTGGGATTAAAAACTGTTGAGTTTCCTCTGACTGTTAAAATGAGTTTAAAAGAAGGATATGTGTGAAACTTTCCCAGGGTTATTTTGGACTCTCAATATCATCTCAATCACATGTCAATCACAGTCAGTATCAGCTTTCTGTAACTTCAAATTGTACAGATTATAGTAAGATTATATAGTGGCTGAACCTTTCAAGAGATAGTCATAAAACCTGTGATCAAGACTGTGTTCAGTTTTCACTCTTATATACCGCAGTAGTGTGGTAAATCAGTTCAGCTGCTACTACCTTAAATTTAACATAGGCCTAACTGGCTCTGTTTTATAGCAATGGAATCAAAAGCAATAATTAGACATAAGTAAATATTTTAGATACTTTTTTTTCTCTCTCTCTCCCTCAGTCAGTCCATTCTTCAACTGTTCTCTTTTCGGGGACTGTTGTCCTTTACTCCTTCATTCTTGGTGCTCAGTCTCTTCAAAACCTTCATGGGCTTAAATTTCCCTGCCTTCTTCTTCTGCTCACCATGAAAATCTGACAAAAAACAAAACAAAACAAAAATAGAAGAATCAATGCAAGATGTGGTGTAAAGTAAGTCAGATAAAAGTGAAATAACACTGACCTTTTTTCTTCAGCATAGCAGCTACTAGTTTGTCTTCCTCCTCCTCCCTAAATAAGAAATTACAAACTCCTCAAAAACAGCATGCAAGCTTGATACAAATAACAAAATAACCTTCTATTTCATATCAAATTTACAGAAAAACAGGTAAGAAAAAAATAGCACAGATACTTAAGCTTAGGTTCTGAATCAGAGTGCATGTGCATTGACCGATTACCTCTGTCTGTCCATATCTATGTTGTTAACAATCTGGTTCCTCTGCTCAATTATAGTGACAAGTTCTGCCATCAATTGTTTTTCCCTGTCTTTGTCTTCTGCCGTCCATTCTTTCTCTATCAGAGACATAAGCAGATGGGAGAGAGATAAAGGAGGGATAGAATAAAGAATGCAGTTGTTAGAAGAAAGGAGGAGGATTTGCTCACAAGAAAAGGTCAATCAGTAAATTCTCACTGTTTTTGTGTTGGTTCATACCTGGCTTGTTAAGTAAACATCTAAGCTCATATTCCACATCGGCCTGCCTCTCCTCCAGGTTCTGCTGCTTCGCTCTGAAATCCAGACAGTGATCAGACACAGATTTATTCTTCTTTCATATTTAACTTTAACCCAACCTCCATCTCCAAAAGGTGTTGCATATATTATTATTATATTTACAGCTCTATTGACAGGAACTTTGAGATTCTGGTTCTTAAACTGTGGGTTACAATGTGGCCGTGTTAAAATTATAAATTAAATTTTTTTATTAAACGTACATAAAATGGGAATATCAAGGTTAAAATTAAGGTGTGCATAAAAATGTGTAACATTTATAGAATAAAATCAGATTCAATTTCAGTGTTATCCTGCATTCTAATGTCTGTTTCACACTGTGAATAAATTGTTGTTTTGAGAGAGGGAAATTGAGAACAATTACAAACTTGATCGTCATGGAATCTTATGTACATGAGGATGAAGATCAAATTATGTCAAAATAGTACTTTTTTTAACGTCAAAATAGTAAATAAGTCACATAAATCTCCCAACCAGCAGTGTTGCTGCTTCAATCGTGTGCATTTCAGAGTCTTTTCGAGTCTGTTGACAGAGCTGCTGAGTTCAGCGTGCACCACGCAGTAAAAAAATTGGCTGAACACTTGGCTGAGCACAACTAAATGTGCACTGCCGGTTCTGGGATGCAACACGTGTGCTGTAATCTATTAATAAGGCAACCAAAAAGAAAACGCTCACTTACCGCTCCTGCACTGAGTGTGAAATAAGCCTTAAATGAAATGTCACTGAACAGACATCAGATACATTGCTAAATATACACTGAAAGCACATTTGAGAGCATTTTAGTTTTTAAATAGAAGACAGTCTCTTAGCTAAAGAAAATTAAATAATAGAGCTTAGTGCAAAAAGAATTTAACTCATGTGTTGAAACACAGAAAAAGATTCCAGAAAACTTTTTTTCCCACCCTTCTCTCTAGGTCTAGTTGTGTGCATTTGTAACGTTGTTAAATACATTTTCCAGCAAGTTTATTTTAGTGATATGCTTATTATTCAATTGTAAATGTAAGTTGGAGATTGTTTTGCATCATACATTTTCATACATAAGGGCAGCAACACACTGAAAAAGTTTAAGAACCACTGTGCAACAATATGTTAATATAGCATGTTGTTATTGATGTTGCAGCAGACTAAATGAATTAGAGATGCGCGGATGGGCTATTATTTCATCCGCAACCGCATCACAAAACTCAACATCCGTCCGCCATCCATCCGCACCAACGTTTTTGACCAATTTTCAAAACCGCACCCGCCCGCCATCCGCTGATTGGTGTATACGTAATATTTTTCATTTGTTTGGTTCAACCGCCCGCCACCCGCCCGAATTTAATTCAAATATTATTTTTCGTCACGTCATCCGCCCAATCCGCGGTTTGTCCGCGGAGTCCGCGGCTGTAACCGCCAACCGCGCATCTCTAAAATGAATGCCAATAGTGCACTTACGTGTAGACCAGTTCAGCCTCTCTCCGTACCAGTAGGTGTTTTTCATGAATTAGAGTAAACCAGTCAACAAGTAGATGTTCCTCCTGATCGTCTAAAATGACAAAACAACAGAAAATAAAATTAAAAATGGAGCCAGAAATGGGACAATTTGCTTAGAACAGATTGTATTTTAATGAAGATTAGCACAAGTTAGGAGTTCTTAGTCTGGGGCTCAGTCTCAGGATGATTAGCCTCTATAAACCACATGAACTGTCTGCTTCTCTCTTTAGATGATCTACTGTACAGGTAAGAAACCTTTAGATAACCTGGCTGAGTGCAGTTACAGTTCACTATATGAAAGATGGTAATGAGTGCACAGATAAAGAATTCAATAAAATGCCATTGATTATTTACTTTCAGTCAACTCTCTCAACTCGCAGGTGTATTGCAAATATAGGTAGATTCACCACATGTTAGGTTTTCAAATGCAATTTATAAGCGAGCCAAACTCTTAGGATGGAACACTACACAAACTCCACTGAGGACCGAGCCCCTCTGGGACACTGAAAAAGCTGGACAGCATTCTCTAGCATGTGGTTCTCTTACCATTTGAACATTCTCGTAAGCTCTTCTCCAGATCCACCCCTCTCCGCTCCAGTTCATCCAACCGTTTCTCCAGGTCACTCATCTCAACATGGATGTCTTCAACTGGGATATACTCGTCTGACTGAACCTACCAAATACGATGACAGGACAAGTATTTATACATTATATATGCCACAGTTATAGTTCCTTTCTTAAAATAGTCAAAACATAAGGATGTCTCTAGTGCCTCACTTTGCGTTTAATGAGAGGAAATCCATGTCCAGGAGCAGGAGGTCGTGCAGGACGGGGCCCTTTTGGGGGTCTGGATACAAAAGAGCTGACAGAAGTGGTCGTCTTCCGATTAAATGGATTCTCTTTACAAGTGCGCTGAAGATGACAGTGATGAGGGACCATGAAACAAAGATATTGAACAAAGAAATTAAGTAAGGAAAGCTCCTGGATTCAAGAGAATTTCAAAGATGTGAAAACTTGTGATGAAATCTGACACACACCTTTGTTTTCTCCACTGCCCCATTACTTATCAATGAAATATTTTTGACACTAAAAAGCAGTTACATTTTTCAGCTAATTTTAAAGTGTCATTACTGGCCAACACTTTAGCGAGTCACAACAAACAAAGGTAAATTACACTTCCTCTCTTAGCCACTGTATAAACATAAACTGCATAAAAACATGCCAAACGTGCGTTATTGTACCACTTTTGAAGCTTTTGATTGAGTAATAATGGTTTTATATGTTGGCATAAGAAAGTGGCTTTACACACAAGCTTTTTTGGGACAAAAAAATAAATAAAAAAATCTTGATGTAGTAACTGGTATAAGTGGAATAACTGATCATTTTAATTTATAATATGAGGGCTGCAACTAATGTTTATTTTGATAATTGATTAATCTGTTGAAAAATTGTTATACATTAAAAATATGTTTTAAATTAAAATATTGTAAACAATGTTATTCCACATCCTGCCCAATGCTGTCCTCCAAACAATGTGTAATATAATGTGTAATATAAAACCTATGTAAACAAATATAGTGAATAACTATGTAGTCTATGCTGTACATTATAAGAAAAAAAGGGGTTAAAATACAAACATTACACTCTGAAAACAACTAATTTCTTACTTTTTTAAATCAGAAATTACAACTAAATTAAAATGTTAATAAACAAAAGCACAAAGTGTTAACTTGTTAATTAATTATATTACATTCCCGGCCGGGCTATTCCAACAACAGTGCCTTTACTGTTACTGCTCTCATAAATATGAATACTCGTGTTAGATGTAGAATTAGAAAATTACACTTAATTTCTAACAAAAATATTTGAGCAAATTTAGTCCAAATTATTGTGCTCCTGACAGTTCTACTGTGCTCCGTCTATTTGCGCCCACCGACGCTTGTTCATTGAAGTCTGTAAAGTTTAACAAGACGCTTGTTGTCAATATGCAAAAATGGAAATACTCGCGGGATTTATAACATTTACAGATAAAATGTAAGATGGCATGTAGTCCTTCTTTACAAATCAACTCTCAACAAACTACTTGTCTGGCCTTAACAATTTATAATACAGAATTATTTATCGTGTCCGCATAGCCACGTGGTGACCCTGTACAGATAAAACTACAACGTTTAAATGTAAATTCTCATGTTTCAGACATCTTGGATCATGTACCTTTCCGGCAGCAGCTCACTCTATATCCTCTGCTATTTTCCATACGTGTTTTGTCCATAGAAATGGGTTATTTAAAATGGAAAGCAACGTGACTGGCTTTTTGAGCACAGCGTACAGACAGGACTAATCGATAATCAAACTCGTTATTATCGATAATAATCGATTTTATCGATTAGTTATCGCAGCCCTATATAATATAAAAATAGACAGTTAATTTAAACAGAACTGTATTCGTGATCAAGTACGCTATGCTGTGTTTTGTTTCAAAAACATAAAAAATGTCTCGATTGATTAAAAACTTTTGAACAGCAGTGTACGTCTTGACAGTAAATCTAACCTTGCCTGGAGTGCTGGGTGTCTGTGAAGAGGGTGAAAGTTTTAATCCTGCAGAGGGGCGGGATGGAGGTGGTCTCATACTGCGACTGGTTTGTGGGGTGGCGGGTGCTGAGCTGGTATTGGTAGGTGGTGGTGGCGGAGGTGAAAGGTTTGGAGAACAGTGAGGCTGAAGCTCAGTTGTTGGGGACAGGGCAGAAGTAGGAGTGTTGATTGATGGTTCAGATACACTCTTGGTGAACACATGGTCCTGTTGGTTAGCAGCAGGTTGCTGGGGGACAGCACTGTGGTCTGAGGAAGAGGAGGAAAGGCTCTCTGTGCTCGGAGCTAGAGAAGAAGCAGGAGAGGAAGTCTGAGATGAAGGAAAAGCTAAAGAACAGCAGGAAAGAGACAACCCAGAAAAATAAATATATGACAGAAAATACAGATGTGAGTAGTATCCTGTAACACAGTGGTTCTTAAATAGGGGCCAGAGCTCACAAAGGTCCTCAGTAAACTGGACAGAAGTATTTTTTCAAATTAATAATTATTAGAAGTATATTAAAATATTCTAACTCTAAATTGAAATGCTATATTTCTGTGGGCTGCAATATAACACTAGTGTGACTTGCATGAAAACTGCATTAAAATATTTCCTATTTTTACCCCTCAATAACTATTGTTTTTATCGAAGAACATTTTTTTCAGGAATCACTAAATGAATAGTAGTTGGGTTAATTTTAATTTATATTTACTACCGGTTTCTGTTAAGGGGATAGTTCACCCACAAATTTAAATTCTGTCATCATTTACTCACCATCAAGTTGTTTCAAACTTGTATGAATTTAATATGGCTAACCAAATAGTAGATGGGACCCATTGACTATGGAAGTCAATGGGTCCCATCTACTATTTGGTTAGCCATATTCTTCAAATATATCTTCTTTTATTTTCAGCAGAAGAAAGAAATTCATACAAGTTTGAAACAACTTGAGGGTGAGTAAATGATTGCAGAATTTTCATTTTTGGGTGACTTATGCCTTAAAAAAAAAAAAAAAAGTATATATATATATACACACACATGTGTAAAGCTTTGTCATACTTAAAGCAAAAATAGCATAAGCCTATTTTGGGGAACCACTGTCCTAACATCACCTGACAATGATAATCATGGCAAAGTGTATATATATCTAAATTTTTTTTTTTTTTTTAACAAGTAGCTTTGTCATACTTAAAGCAGAAATAGCATACGCCTATTTTTGGGAAAACGGGGAACCACTGTCATAACATCACCTGACTATGACAAGCATGGCAAAGTGTTTAGTTTAGTAGACATTGATACAATTAAAATGCAGTCTTCCCCGTAAAGCAAAATGTATGGTGTCAGACACTGTTAACAACTAACCTGATGTAGAAGAATTTGGAGCTCTGGGTGCTGGTCGCTTCTTTCTTCTGACACTTACGGGACTTTCTGAAGGGGCAGGACTTTGTCTTTTTGTGTCCCCACCTGCGGCTTCAGCAGCCTGAGTGATGCCATACCAGGGATGACTAGCCACTACAGGACCAGGGGGATCTTCAGGACCCGTTTCTGGCTCATCTTCCTTCTCATTATCAAAGGGATTTGGAGGAGTGGATGGTCTGGATCCCTCCTCCTTTCGAGAAGGAGATGAACCAGTGCAGGGAGGTAGGGCTATACCTGTGGGTGGGCGAGGTGCTGGTTTCCTCTTTGTTTCTGATTGCACCAGTGCCAGCCAGGGTGGGTTTATTGGTTTTGGAGTGTCACTTGCCTTGCTAGAGCTGGGAAAGGAATGCATTACAACCACTGAATGAAAATCACTCAGGATATCAGAAAGTTCTTTTAATGTTTCTGAAAGAAGACTATAATGCTCTCCAATGCTGCATTTATTTGATCAAACAAACAGTAAAAACAGTAATATTGTGAAATATTACAATTTAAAATATGTACTTATTTTAGTAGTTTTAATATATTTTAAAATATAATTCATTCCTGTGATGGCACAGCTGAATTTTTTAACATCATTACTCCAGTCTTCAGTGTTACATGATCCTTCAGAAATTATTCTAATACACTGATTTAGTGCTCAAGAAACATTTCTTATTAATATCAATGGTGAAAACATTGCTAAATATTTTTGTGGAAACTGTGATGCACTGCCATTCAAAATTGTAGAGATAAGTAAGATTTAAAATAGAAAGAAAGAAATTAATACTTTTATTCAGCAAGGATGCATTACATTGATCAAATGTGACAGTAAAGACATTCACATGATTTCTATTTAAAATATGTGATTGAGACCCACGCGGTCACAAGGAGAATCACACCAGGCATCCATTTAAAGGTTGTTCCAAAAGAAGTTTAATACTTTGAAGGCAAGAAAGTGCACAAAAACTAGCACCAACTTCTCTCACTAACTGTTGGAGACCAAAGTTTCTTATGCTCAAGCAGCAATAACACCCTTTGCATTAAGCTCCAATTCACTCTCTGTTCCCCCTACCTTCACTACCTCACACCCGTAAATGCATAATTTTCCCGCCTTTAGTTAATTGGAACATACCATTTTCTGTAAAACTAACTCTTGTCTCGCTATACATTTCAGCACGTTCCCTCAATGATAGTTAAGACAAAGAGTTTAAAAACAATCAAAAAATACAACATACAGGCAAGAGAAAAACAAATATTGTCATTTGCACAATTGATATTTCCTAAATTAGTTCAAATTAGCATTTGTGTGCACATACCTAGAGGTTAGGCCCACTCTTTGAACAACAGGAAATAAAACAGTAAAATCCCACATGAACAATTATAACATGCATGATATAAAGAACAATAAGGACACAATGGGATGGAGAAGCAACACTGGCTCTCCATCACAAAATATATTTTTATTTTTATTTTCTATTCATCAAAGAATCCCGAAAAAAATGATTTCCACAGTTTCCACAAATATATGAATCAGCAAAACTCTTTTCCACATTGACAATAAGAGGAACCATTATTAATAACTGAGCACCATATCAGCATATTAGAGTCATTTCATAGTAATGATTCAAGTAATGATTTCTGAAAATTCAGCTTTGCAATCAAAGTAATAAGTTAATTACATTTTAAAATGTATTAAATTAGAAAATATTTATTTTAAATTGTAATAATGTTTCACAATATTACTGTCTTTCCTGTATTTTTGATGAAACTTACTTTTCGACCAGTAGTGTACATGAAATGGAAACGAAATCTGAACAACAAACAAAGACACAAGTGCATAATAAGAGCAGAGGAGATGTCAGGAATTATCTTACCGAACAGGTGAGTGCAATCTTTCTTTTGGCACAGGAACTTGAGGAATTGGAGTGTCAGCATCTTCTAGAGCCACAATTAACAGATAGATAAAAACATTTTACACATGCAAAGCACGTAAATAACTTTATTTTATGTTAGACATTTTTGCTCACCATTGACAGTAGGACTTTCAGAGGGTCTGGGTGGGCGTAGCCTCGGGATAGGGCGAGGAGCAGGGGTGGGCTCAAATACCCGTCTAGGCGCTGGTACTGGTCGACCCTCTGCTGCTGTACCCTTCACTTTGGTCGTTGGCCCATCGCCATTGGCCACATTAGCGGATAGCTTTTGGTCTTCTTGTTGTGTGTCCTGATCCTCCTCTTCAGATTCATCAAAAGGATTTGGTGGACTAGCAGAACGAGGTTCTATCTCGACATTTGACCTGCTATCTGGCTGCTCTCTTACTGCTTCTTCTATTTCACTTATTTCTTTTTCTTCTCTCACTGGGGTGATCTCAACATCGCTGTGTGATGCTTTAGATTCTAAACTCTTACTGTGTGGATCTTTTGGGCTTGTTGAGGTTAATGTGACTAGTCGATTACTTATATCTGAATGACCATTCTTATTGGTGGAGACAGATCTAGTGAAGTGGTGAGTGCAAACTAATGATCCAGGATCTTCTGTGAACTTGTAAGAACCAGGCAGTAAAGTTCTGCTGCATTCCCTACATCTGAAACGAAAGCAGAAATTCTCACTCAAAAAAGTGATGACAGCAGAGGGAATAATGTTTTTTTTTCACTCTAAGCTTTAAATCCATAATTCATGTTTGTTCCAAAAATGCAAATTCAGAACATTATTCTGAGATGAAATCTGGACGGCATTACACCAATAGACAAAAAAGAAACAAAAGAAACAACTTTTCATTGATAGATATTATGAGATATTATATTAGACTGCAGATATTATGCTAGGTAGTCCGCCAGTCACCTGAAGCAGTTCCGATGATAAAGTTTTCCATCAACGAGGATTCTCTGAACCAGGTGAACATGCTTCCCACAGACGGAACAGGTGCTGCTCAGAGTACTGCGTTTTGATTGGCTATCTGCACCCGACTGCGCAGCACCAAGGACCAGGACCAGGACGGAAGATGGAAAGGTAGGAGAGGTAGGTAAAATCCATTGATGTTCATTTGAGACCATATTGCATATTTCTGTCCACTTTGTTAATACATTGTACTATATTAATATGTATATAGAACCAACAAAATACATTTTGGTATTATAAAATTGGTACAAATTGTCTCATTGTCTCAATGTAAAACTAAGTTTTACTTTGAAAACACAGGATGACAATAACAGATGCTTATCTCAAACTGATGAGATGAATTTACTGACCAACCTATTTTACTGGCTAGGAACTTGGTCAAAGACGGACAGAGAAGATAAAGAATAAAAAAAAGAGGCAAGTTAGTGGCCAAAAGTGATGTCCAGCCTAGGAAAATTGACATCTCCTTTTAATCAAATATCATTGAAAAATTGTTACAGAATTTGTAAGCATACTGCGCAGTTGTGCTTGGAGTGATGGAGTCAATTGTTTTATTTGTGATAACGCAATGAGACATGCCAAATTGTGTGAACATATTTTTTTGCCATGCTGTCATACAAAGAAGTTATGAACATATACAAAAACAAGAGAGAACAAACAAAATGTTAATAACTGATTATGTTGTCTAAAATTAATGTTCTGTTCTTCCATAAAATGTAAAATATAAAAAAAAAATTATGAGGAAAATATTTTTTGTTTTAATCTAACTTGTAGAGTCACTAAAAACAATATACTGTATATCCTGTCTGGACATCACTTTTGGCCACAACTGTATAAGGTGGACAGATGACCCCTTTCTGGAAAAGCAAAATTAGATTTGGTCCCCTTTAACTCGTACAGCTCACCAATATCTACCAAAAATCAAATACATAATTTAGCTCTGGCGGCTGATTTGCCAACTTTTTGCTCTGAATACATGGAATCAGGCCAAACTGGATCTCATTGCTCAGATTACATCTTGTGTTGTAATGACAAATTCCACTCCACTCATGCTTCAACAGCAAATTTTAGGATAATTTGTCTGTGCACATAGTGTTGTTGGGTCTACAGCTACCCAGGGAATCAGATTTTAAAAAGAAACAGAACAAGAAAAGGTCTGTTTTAAAAAAAACAAAGCTGTCTTCTTTACCTCAGTCTGAGTGTCACAGTCCTCCAGAGGAGCAAATGGCCTCTTTATGGCTGGTTTAATGCGGCCAGGACCACCAGGGCTTTTTATGCATGTGGGGGCAGCTAAATAGAGGATAAAAACAGGTTATTCAGTAGCATGTGTCCAGCATTTTTTCTACATAAAAGTACTAATGTAATGAAAATACAACTCAAGTTCATCCACCTAGACATAAAATCTGTGCAGCATGGATGAGTTATTTGTGCAAACAGCAAAGCTGGTTTGTTTGCACCACCAAATGTTTAGTGTGGCGTAACAAATTCCAACCACGCCATGCTAAACGATCAGAAAATTCTTATTCAATACAATCAGGGTGGGGAATTTTTTGTCCAACAGACACAGTAGGTGGTGAAGAATGCAACATTTTATCAGGCCAATTTTTTTCCCAGCATAAAAATCACTATATAAATGTGTGTGTGTGTGTGTGTGTTAAAAAAGACATTAAATGTATATATACATATACAAAACTTTCTGTTTTTCATTGTCCAAGTGGCCTTGGATCTCTTTTTTGTGCACTTTGAAACTTATAAGGTCCCCTTTCCATTTATGCTCTTTAATGCAATGTGAGACTGCTTAAATGAAGTAAGTGTGACAATACCTCAGACGGTCACTTGAAATTTCAGTCACACTGTCTGTGACATCACATCCACTTGTTGCATACAGAAATGTTGCAGAAAACACTGTAGTTAGTTCACGTCTGTGACGTGACTAAGATATGTGGTATCTATCTACAGAGGGTTTGGTTGTGTTGAAGTTTGTAATCTTAAACTCTTAAATATCAAGAGTTGGGCAAACTTGTAGCAAACTTTTCAAATTCATAAATCCCATGACACTACAGAGGATAAGTGGTTTGGAGAGTGGAAGGATTGAAGTAAAATGGACATTATAACTGAAATATGCCCCAGTTTACCATTAACGCTAAATCATGTTGATTGGCTCATAAGAGTCATTTGTATGTGAATGAAACTACACACTGGATGTGCTGAAAATATATGATTCACTAAAAAGTATCAATACAATAAAGTAATTTGTTGTCCTGTATGTTAAGGGGCTTTCTAGGAAATAGCCACCAGTGTGTTTCCCTAAGAACTAAATGCCATTTTCCTGGTTGCATTCACAAGGCCAGTAGGAATTCTGAAGTGACGTATATGACTATATGTGTCTTTGAGTCTGTAAAAAAGTCAACAAACTGAAAACAAGTAATAAAAACTCAGTGAGTGTTTTAGCCCAATTTTCTGACGTCATGGGATCACAACACTAAGAGATAGTAATCTTTTCCTGGATTTGTTTTGTGCGTTCCCGAGATTAGACCTTCCTTAACATAATGCCGAAAACCCGAAGTCTCTAGGTGGTCTGGTTGAGGAGTAGATAGAAGTGCAAGATTGGTGCGCACAGACAGAACAGAAATCATGAGTTAACAATCGCAATTTTGTCCGGTGGAAAATTGCGCTAAAAATAAAACCAACTTTTTTTGAGGTATTGTAATCTTGTTAAAATGGATTTCATACAATTGGTATCGGAAAAAGTATCGTTCAGGAACCGATATCAAAGTTAAGGTTATCGGTAGTTGTAATACCGAGCCCTATTCACATGCATTCAGCCAATCAGTATACACTTATAGTCCAGGCGTTTTAGGAAAAAAGGGTGAACAAATTCAACAACAGAATCAAACTCAACTGATTTTGTATCCTCCATATGTCCTGAGTAAGGAAAAAAAAGCCCCGAAGAATCCCATTAGGGGAAAGTTCCAAAAAAGACCCAAATATATCCTATTCATACGCCTATTCATTATTTTTCTCACATGAATAGGGTAAAAACATTAACCTTTAGATATCACCATGAAAATTACTGAGCTGATTACTTATATCAAGACAAACAAAAAATGTATTACAAGTTTTTTTAAATAGTTTGTTAACATGGACAAACGGTGCATAATCTAATTACAGATGTGCTAATTTGCATAAATACCACAACAGATCTAAACACTGGGTCTAGCCAGGTGAAAATGTCTTGTTGAATCTTGTTGACACATAACAGTAAAAGACTAAATGTTAAGGTCTGAATGGAACCCATTTAGGCTACCCATGAGCATTAATACACAGAGGCAGGAAGAAGTACTTTAAACCAGCCTTTATTAATTTTTAAGAGACTGGGTTTGGGGCTGGGTCCGTGGGACTGTTTCTGGGGGACGAGTCTGAGGCAAGAACAGGAGACAATGGTAAGGAGAATGCAGAAGACAAAAGGCAAATAAAATAAAAAGTAAATCCCCAGAAACAGTCCCATGGACCCAGCCCCAAACCCCATCTCTGCAATAATAGTCAATAAAGGCTGGTTTAAAGTACTTCTTCCTGCCTCTTTGTATTGATGTTCATGTGTAGCCTAAATGGGTTCCATTCAGACCTTAAATGACGCGCGTGATCATAGGTACTAAACCTATGCGCGTGAACTCGACAATCGATTACTATGGCCTTCCACCGAAAACAGGATGTAAACAAAGGTATGAGCGCTGGCTGAATTAACTTCATTTTTATTAATATCTCTAACATCTACTGCAGTCAGATCCACCCGTGTTCACTCGGAAGGAATCACTCACATTTTCTGTGCACTTGTAATGACACTTAAAGGATGTTAAGAGGCTAAAAAGCAGGCTTACTACTTGCCCCATTGAAGTCAATAGGGTGCAAATTTTAAAAATAGAATAACTCGGTGTAGGCAACACCGATTTTTGTCGTTGTTCTCTGTATTGACAGCACTCCAAATGTACAAAAAAATGAGCTCAATGTTAAAATTGACCGGAGTTCTCCTTTAATATTAAGTATTTTACTGTTATTTGTCAACAAGATTCAACAAGACATTTTCACCTGGCTAGACCCAATGTTTAGTTCTGTTGTGGTATTTATGCAAATTAGCACATCTGTAATTAGATTATGCACCGTTTGTCCATGTTAACAAACTATTTAAAAAAACTTGTAATACATTTTTTGTTTGTCTTGATATAAGTAATCAGCTCAGTAATTTTCATGGTGATATCTAAAGGTTAATGTTTTTACCCTATTCATGTGAGAAAAATAATGAATAGGCGTATGAATAGAATATATTTGGGTCTTTTTCGGAACTTTCCCCTAATGGGATTCTTCGGGGCTTTTTTTTCCTTACTCAGGACATATGGAGGATACAAAATCAGTTGAGTTTGATTCTGTTGCAATTTGTTCACAGTTGACCCCCATTTTGGCTTAAAACGCCTGGACTATTATGTCACTGGTTGTTCCTATCGTTCTGGGTTAGACCCTACTCTGAAGTAGGAGCTAATTTAGTTCCCCCAAAAGGCGTTCCTAGAATTAAAATCGTTCCCAGTTCCAGTGGTGCAAACACGCCAAAAACAGGTACTTCCACCATTAGTTCTAAGAACTATGAAAAGGTTCCTCCGGTGCGAAAGCCACTTTTATGTTGCATGCAGCTGGCAAGGAGAAGTTTTTAATCTGGTCAAATTCAATTGTGACAAAATATGAACTTTATTTTAAATGTATAATTTAAAATATGGCAAACTTTTAATTTTATTTTGCATAACACTTCTTCAAGCGACACAGTGTTATGTTATAGAGGCTATGCGCGTGACGTCACCGTCGGCCGGAGTGACTGCGGTCACGCCCACTAAGTGGCAAAAAGACAGCGTGAATGTCACGAACAACACATCTAAAACGGGAAAGAGCTTTGAGATTGACTGTACAACTACATTTTAACAAGTAATCTGAGGTATATTTTTACAGACTGCCAAAAGTTACAGAACAAAGAAGCAAATGAAGCGCTGCAATTCACAGAAACAACTGGACTGGATTTGCAGTTAACATTTTTGTATCAATATGCTGAATTTAGGGGTAAAATCATATCCTATATATTGTATTGTTATATATTGTATTGACAACTCATCAATTAAATATTTACCATTGTCTATTCTGCATAATTGGACGTTTTTAAATAAACACTGACAAAAAACTATACAGGTTTTAGGGCTGGTGATCACCCAGATTTAGACCTACCTATATTGTATTTATATAAATCGTTCACAGGCAAACTTGCTGTAGGTATTTCCCCGACGTCGAAATCATGCACATAAATGTCAGGAAACACGAATCCTGGCTGCATGTCAATATCCATGGATCATTGGATCTTTGGTAAGCTACAAGGAACACTATATCGAGTCCAACCTTTAGTTTAAACTGACAATCGTTTGTTTTACTTGCGATTTCGCAGTTTCCCCTATTAAATCCAGTCACGCAGAGTCTCTTTTGCCACTCAATCCGGCTGAGGGGGGCGTGTTCCGGTGGGAAAGTGACGTCAGTGCATACCCTCTATAGTGTTATGCAGATAATAGTCTACTAACCTCATCCCTAAACCTAACTACTTCTCAACAATATAAATTGTTTTGATAACAATTGATATATATATATATGTATATGTATGATTATTACTGTACATTTAGCTGCCTGTTACTTGTATATTGTTGAGAAGTGGTTAGGTTTAGGGTTGTCCAAACCAGTTCAGCGGTTCATCGCCCTGCAGCCGATTCTAAAGATTTCATTGGTCATGTCAATTACTGTACTGACTGCCTACACCAAACACTGATCCCTAAACCTACCCATCACTGTAACCTTAAAGGGATACTCCACTTTTTTTTGTGTGAAAAAAGCGCCTGAAAATAGGTCCAGTGTTTCCCCTACAATGTATTAAGTAGCGGCGCAGCGCCGCCGCTGGATTTTCAGCGCCGCTGCAAAATATTCACATGATCAGTAATATCACGAGTCACGACATTCACTTACACGCGTTGTCATAAGGGGCCGTTCACATGCAAATATTTCAAATATGGGCGCGCGGAAAGCGCACTCATAATAGAAGCGACGCGGCGACAGACGCCACGGGAGAGTGAGCAAGCGTTTGTGGAAAGGAGAGAGCGGTACGAACTTTTCTCCGTTGAAGTCTATGGGGTCGCTCTGTCTATGGAAAATATGCCGTCCCGCCCTTCCGTGTTCGGCGATCAGGTTTCATTCTCACGCAGCTTGTTTAGTAACTTAACGTGCGGGTCTTTTCCGCTCCGTGTTTGCGCCGCGCTCTCCGTTCCGTGTGTGTGTGAGTGTGTGTCGGCGCACTGCGCTCTCTGCTCAAAGTTCCGCTCTGTGTTTGCGCTGCGCGTTCTGCTCCCTAACGGCCCAAAACGCTCCAATCATGTAGGCTACCGATCACGCACTGGAAAAGCAAAGTCCGCTCAAATAACGTGAAACTTCTCAGTAGTAGACTTCTGTTTGCTGGGCAACAATGGTAAAATGATCTGCTCTGATCACATGCTCTGGTAATAATTGAGCTTTGTATGACTATACTTTATTTTGATAATTAGTCAAAAAATAAATCTGTTAAATCTGAGTATGTTGCATAGAACTGAATGAAGAATAATATACTGATGTTTTATATTTTAATATAGGGCTATTTTCTGTCCAATTTGTGTGGACATTTTTCTTTTTTCCCCCTTTTTTTGTGTGTTGTTTAATTTAATTAGTGATTCTATATTTAAATATTGATGATTACAAGTTTGGGGGAAATGCGATTAATTGCGATTAATCACAGCAAATTGTCTTTCTTACATTTGAGCCCCTGCCCCTGATGAACTCTTTGCACGTCCCTGGAGGTTAGTGAAGTAAAATAGGCTATGCAAGCTAGTCACCTTTTAAACTAATGAAAAGTTTCATTTGGATTTTAATGTTCAAAATATCTACAGGATAAAATAAATGAAAGTACTGGTTACATGATGATGTATCTAAGTGCGAAAGTGTGTTACAGAAAAAAAGATCAGTAGTGCAGATGAGGGAGGAAAGAGTTTCATTTTTCCACTATAAATTTCTACCTTACATCTGAAAATTAACACAAAAGAAAAACATGAATAATCCTGTCCTAATCCTGTTTGTGACCAGTTCAAGTTACATGCTGCAATAATCATGCCTTCAGTTGATGGTATGTCAAATTTGTATGTCTCAAAATGTCCATTTCTATCCACAAATCTTGCCAGAAGTCATGGTTTAAGGGGTTATTAAAAAAAAAAAAAAAAAAAAACTTGCACCCCCGGACCCCGGACCCCGGACACCCCCCCCCCCCCCCCCCCACCTCCGACACGTAACAGCACCGCTGCTGGAAAAATTTATAGGGGAAACACTGAGGTCTAATAGGTTAGACAAACTTAGTCCCGGTCACGTTGGAAGTTACAAAGCTGGGGACTATTTTCAGGTGCTGCGTCATATCATTACGCCTGCTGGACTCATGGTACGGCAGAAAAGTTTCTTGATTATTACGAAGGAATGAGAGTACAGTTCCTAGCCATATCAGCCTAGAAAATCGCAACTTTACATTTTCTGTCGGTCTTAGTACACGATGTAACTACAGAAGAGTCAAGTTTTAAATAGGAAAAATATCGAAACTCTTTGGTCATTTTTTTGAGAGAGATGCTAATGGTCTTGTCCAATTCAATGATCTATGCTAAGCTATGCTAAAAGTGGTACCGCCAGACCCGGAGATCGGCTGAATGGATTCGAAAACGGTAAAACTCAACTGTTTAACTCTGGGGGAGTTGTAAAATGAGCCTATTTCCAAAAAAAGTGGAGTATCCCTTTAACCAATTCAATTAGCTGCAGGGCTGGATTTCCGCTGGAACTTTCCGAATTGAACTGGTTTGGGAAGAAAAAATAAATCACACTTAGGGGTGAGATTAGCAGACTTTTATCTACATAACAGTATAATGTACACAGGGCTTGACATTAACTTTTTTAGTTACTAGCCACTCAGAATTTTTACTGGCCACAATTTTGACATCGATATCATGGGGTATCATACAGATATTTTTAATATTATCTCATAATCTGGCAGCAGGTATATTAGGCTGCAATCACTTTAAGACCTGACACATGGATCCATTATACTGTTACACATGCATTTTCTTTCCCAACTTTTTATGTTCACTTAAAACATAACTGACTGTTTACATGAATACTCGCCGAGACCGGGATTTTGACATTATTTTTTGTGTATTTGACTGTAAACAAGAACTCAATTTAGTACTGAGATGCGGCTTTATGTGCGCGCACTTTGGGTTTGAGGTTTGTGTGTCAGCTCGCTGTTGAAGACTGCCACTGCTGAAATCCACCCGCATTTGACGGGTTGGCGGGTGTTAATGTCAAGCCCTGAATGTACATATTAGTAACGTTACTGTAATATGTAATGTAAAATTATTGTGGCTTTATTATGGTTGGTCAAATTTAAAATGTACCCTAAAATATCATTTCATGATGACAAACTTATACCCTACCACTTAATTGCATGATGATGCAATTCCCATGTGGTTTCTCATTAAAAGCAGTAGGTTTACTTGTGGCAACATTCAATAACTGCCCTAATAAAAAATGCCATTTTCACTGTCTGTTTAGAGACGCACAGAGCACTTGGACATGCGTTTGTCTCTCCGGGCGCATGCTTGTGGGTGTAAAAAAATTTTTGGGGTATAAATCAGCATATCTATATGGTGTTCAATACTCACTGTGAGATTTGTTGGTGAAGTAGTTATAATACTGAGATACATAGGTGATGATGCTTAATCTATCAGGCACTCTCATGGACACCATGTCTTCTGGATCTAGCAGGGCTGGAATACCCAACTCACTCTCAGCAACCTCAAATGCCTTTGAAAAAAAAGAAAAAAAAAAGAGAAAGGTTGCATAACAGCAGAGAATGAACCACCAAAAACAGCACAAAAAACCTTCATTATATGACACATACTGTCATACTAAATACACGTAATACAGTAATAAAAATACAGCTGGGCTAAAAATAAAATAAAATAAACGTTTTCAAAGCCATACACCAGTCCTAAATGTCTTGTTTTAGGAGTAATTCGCTTGTTTTGTCCATAATGATGTTGTCCGTTAGCTTAGAAAGCTTTTCAGAATAGCAGATCACAGCTTTGTGATCAAAATGCTATTTAAACAATTGTAACAACCACATGACATGTTATAACAAAACACTTAACAACCAATATCTACACTAGCTGTCAGTATCTGGTTCTACAGTTTACGGTTACCTATAGTCAAAGTCGACTTACATTTAAAATGTTTTTATGAACAATTTATTTAAAAACACTTTAAGGAAAATGCATTTACGCAGTAAAAAAAAGACAACTGTATAAAAAAAAGGGTTTTAGTATAGCATTGTAACATGTACACATTTACATCACTGTTTATGCAGTCACAATGGGCTAAAAAGTTAGCATTACTCGGTCATATGACTGACACAAATATAGTTGCTTTGCTGCAACCACTTCCTCTTTCTAGAGCCGTAATAAAAAAAAAACTAAAACACAATTTAAGAATTGTCAACAGCTAGCGGTTTATTCTGCATAATTATTTATATCAACAGCATAAGTCATAATTATTATAGCCTCCCCATCTCGTTTTTGGTCAGCTGTTTGTGTAATACTCACCAGATGATTGTTCTCAAAGACATTTTCTTTTGAGAGGGAGTCAAAATCTCTAGGGGACAGAAAAATGGTTTAGCAAGTGCAAAGTCACGAATCACAAACATCCCAATGAGTATTAAAAATATACAGGAATAGATGATAATTGGCTTTTTTGTGTGTGTGTGACATGTTAATGTTCTTGTCTAAAAGCTATTTTTGCAGATAAAAGCTGATTTTGTCAGCATTTAGAATTACACTAGAATACAAATAAAACAAAACTCAAATTTTTGAACTTCACATACAATTTACTTGTGATGTGTAAATGTAATCTCTCTTTTAAAACCTGTGTGGTTGGGACACAAATCATGACACTTTAAATAACCTAATAACATTCTCCATTCCTCAATATTTTTGGTTTTGTATGAATTATTTTGTATTTATCTGCTGCTATGTCTTGGAGGTGAAATAACATTTAACAATACTAATTAAATTATGTTAAGCTTTTATTATACATTTTAAATTAACACTAAAGTTTTTTTTTTTTTTTACTAATAAACCTGTATGTTCTCATCATAACAAGTAATCATTCCACTCTATGACTTGGATTAAATCATTGGAGTTCATTTTACTTCACTGTTTTAATTTGAATTAATTTTACACAACAAATGCACCCCAATGAATTTCACTGGATGCATACAAACAACTAACACATTGTTCATATATTTTTTTCTTTCAGAAGAAAGAAAATGGAACGGCATTAGGGTTTATAAATGATGACAAAATTTCAAGTTTGGTTGAACTATTCCTATTGTGAACCAGACAGCTTGTCACTTCCTGTTTATTTCAAGTCACACCTAACAATAGCACAATACAAGCTACATTTTCAAAAAGCATGCAAGGAAACAACGTTTCCATCTGTTAAAGATGCCCTGACTTATTTAAGATGATGACATTTCAGGAGGTACGTTATGTCATATTCAGAGAAGTGGAAAATACAAACAAATGAAAAAATGAAGTGTCAAAGATGCTCACATGAGATCAGGTCTGTTTCTATGGATAATGGCACAGAAGGCCAGTCCATCTCTGAAGGATGAAGACATGTTTGTAATATTCACATTATTGTAACTTTCACACTGGTTCCTGCACCAGTCCTGCAAAGCTTTTAGAGAGCCCATGGTCGAGATTCAATCCCAAATCCACACTTATTGCCTGATCCGGATCTTGAAATACAAATGAAGACCTAAGAGTTCATGAGAAACCCCTTTCCACATGTCTCTATACGGTGCAGTTAGATCCGGCTGTCTGAAATCTCTCCGATTCCATTCGATCAAAGTAAGCAGTATGGACAACGATAAGTAGAGCCTTGACCGGGCTGTCTTTAATCCAAAAAATCAACACGAATGGAGTCAACTCCAACAACTTGAGTTATAGGCTTGACTGTCCGTCTTTCAAAATGAGAAAGCAATGATACTTCGGCGTTCAATTTAAAAAAAGATACAAAGTCAGAAAGCAGGATAAAGTAGGCCGAACCCCTAACAGTTAAATACTCTTTTAGGCGTAACGTGTACTGACGAATTTGGTGTACAGACTGCTCAGACAGACAGAGGCGTTCAGACTCATATGCCAAGATATTTATTGTCAAAATAAAAGTCACGTCCGATTTGGTACAAATTACAAAACAAACCTTACCAAACGATTTTATTTATTTGTCTTGTCTGGCTTGATGGGTCTTTCTATCATATTCTTATTTACGTAGCAGCAATAAAATAATATAATCGTTTTATTTTAAAATGATAGTCTATCAAAAACGAATTCTGATTTTTTTTTTACGTGTTTAAAACTGTGATGGTAAACAAATTGTGAAATAAGCTAAATAATAATAATAATATATATATATATATATATATAATATTTCCATGACATCCATCATCCCCCCTAGTCTCACGTAGTCAGACCGATGACGAAACATTCGTTGAACGGAGTGTGGGCATGACGTCTGAAGCTGAGACACTCCTCTTTCTTGTCCCTTGAAAATATTTTTCAAAAGTAATAATCCTGGAAGTTGAGTGCACTATAGGCTATATCATCATGGAATGACGACTGCTGACGTACCGTGCTGCATACGCAGAAATAACTGTACAGTATGTAGGGCCTACACCACTCAATGGCAAGCATGTTTCTCGCTGGACAGCCAGTCAAAATGAACTGTGTTTAAAATGTATTACATTATTGTACATTCATAGTCTACTACATAATTTATTCATATCTATAGTAGGCCTATTCATTTTCATTTTAAAGTATGGATGCATCACTTTTAAATATAAAAAAAGAATGCGGTGTAAATAGACACTCCATAATAGGAATAATAAGAAGAAGAATTATAATTATAATAGGCATGATTATTTATACAGCACATTTCATACACAATGACAATTCAAAGTGCTTTACATACAGGTCTGCAGCTATCGATTATTTTAGTAATCGAGAATTCTACCGATTATTCCATCGATGGAGTAATCGGATAAAAAATGTGGTAATAAAAATAGATCCAAGTGAACAACAGCCTTTAAAATGACTTAAAATACAAATAAAAAGCAAAAATAACTGGTTCAAATAAAGTATCATTTATAAAATATCAAGTATAGCCTACTTGTGGGACTCTCCACATATTATGTATGTCCACTTTCCATTGTAAGCCCTTGCTTCCAAGTATAACCTGGGGGCTGGGGCCTATAATTGAACAAACTCAGGGTTACGGGATTAGATTCAAGACAGTTGACAAAACCAAACCAATTCAATCAGGTTAATTTAAACCATGAGGTCATAAACTTTCTCTGTCAACTCAGGCTTTGATCCCAAATTCATGAAGCATGTGCATATGAAAGTGTGACATCAGTAGCGAACAGCCAATCAACATAGAGAAACTGCAATTCACTTCTCGCGAGAGAATCAGCAAGATTATAGGCTTGTTTGAGATGCGCCTTGCCTCGCCTGAAATGTAGCCGAGACTAGGCGGCTGCAGTGAGGGGAGGAGTGAAAAAAGTGCAGGCAAGACGGGACAGTTCACTGAACTTCTCTCTTCTCACAGTGGATCAGACTCTGTGAGATCAAAGACGGATATCGAGGGATTCATATCTCAGGCACGGTGTTGCTAATATATATATATACTGTATATATTTAAAATAAAATGACATCACATAACCCATAGAGATCACAATGTCAGAAAATTTGGGAATATTCACTCATAATTTATACACATAAAAACATGTTTTAAAATCAAACATAAGAGAACAATTTTAAAAGAGAACAATAGGCTACATCACAGTTGTTTAAACGAATGAGCATTAAGCTGTGTTGTCAGCAAGTCGTTTCCCATCGTGCTTTTGATCAGCGCAGTCGGTGGAGAACTATGGCGCGCCCCATGTTAATTGCCCAGGTGGATTTCATGTAGGATTGCACTTGGTACTACGCAGGACCCAAGTGGGCAACATGCACAAGACCCATATCGGTCCCATGCAGCTGCCAATATTTGTATCTGGGGCCCATGTGGGTATGAAATGGGCTGAAAAATGGGCCCCATGTAGGATTGTCCGCGGGTTCCATAATGGCCCCATGCCAACTGCCCACATGGATTGCATATAGGATGGCACTTATAAACAGGTGGGCCCCAACTGGGAAACATGCACAAGACCCATCTTGGTCCCAGCGTTAGTTTTTTTGTGGGTACTACAAGGTTAATACATGGACTGAAATACAGGCTGTTAGTGGGTTTGTCCATGGGTTCCATGTTGGCCCCAGCAACTTACTCAATTTAGGTTTTATGCAGGATTTCACAGGGCTTTAGGTGAGGCCCAACTAGGGATCATCTGGTTTCCATTTAAATGAGTAGCAACACCACACAAACAAGTTTTAAAGCATTAGAGCACACAGTGAGATAGAAATCTTTTCAAATTTATTGAAATTACCCATCATATTATGCTATATTCTGAAATTCCAGAGACAATATTTAAAGGGATGGTTCGGAGTAAAATCAACCTAGGGTCCTTTGCACCATGACCTCAAGCCAAACACTGGCTCATTATTAAAGTTGATCATTATTAAAGTTAGAGCTTATTTAGAGAAATCAGCCGGATGGCTTAGTGCAGGCGCTTATGGATGTAATTTAAATATATTATTTCTTAGGCTATACAAAAAAAGGACAAAAAAGGACAAAATCCCTCTTCCCTATGGCATCGACTGGCTTACATTGATCCACCTGCATTGATACTTGCTAGTGCTGCATGGTATCGCAATCGCGATGTCAAGCCTACGCGATTATATGACGCAATTAACGCAGCATCTGTTAATTTTTGGCATCCTTTGGCTGTAGTGTTACATGATCCCGCTCTTATTCATGCAAATGCTTTTAAACCATTCATGTGCAATAAGACAAAAAAGAACGCGCTGTCAGTAAATGTCCTCCTGACACACACACACGCGCAGTATCGTACAGACAGTGCGCCAGTATCAAGTTCTCTTTCGCGGTAGAACGAACAACACACATGCCAAAATGAACGCGCTGCCTGTGAATGTCCTGACTGTGACACACAGAAAGACTCGCGCTAATATCGTGCGTGCGGACAAAACAGCATGCCAGAATACACTTCTCTTTCGAGCTTGAACGAACAATAACACACACAATTATGCCAAAATGTCTTTTTGTCGAGTATCTTCATAACATAAGAGTAGTCTTATGATGAACGTGAAGAGTTGTAACTGTGAGATCTGCGATTCTGCGTCTCTGACAGCAGCAGCTGGTCTTAAAGGGACAGTAGCCTACACAGTACAGCCACTAACCCCCAATTTCCACCAGATGCGTAACGGCTGCGGAACGGCTCCGCTGCGTGACAGCTCCGTGTTCCGTCGTCCGTCAATACCCACCAGGTCCGGATTTGTTGCGGAACGGCTGCGGCAGAGAATGTCTAATATGGCGAGAAGTTTCACTCTCACTACACTTCCGGCTTCTGAACTGGTTGCAGTTCCTCTCTGATTCCATATGAGGGCGCTCACAGGACGAGTGCAGAATGAATGGGGGTCTATAGCGCTATACCAATAAAAATCCACTTTTCTCAGGATATAATTTTTTGTCTAGTAATTTGAATGTTGTATTCGAAAGGAGATGCAAATAAATTACACATTGCTGGGTGTTTGTTTTTTTTGAGTCACTTATTTGCTTTAAAAAGTCTTTTAAAGTGTCAATGACGTCATACACATGTACGACCAGAGATACTGCTTAACGGCAATCCTTCACTCACTCTGGTGCGTTCGCGCTCTGCGCTCTCTTTTCACTCGAGGCATCGACAACACATCTGACACAGGTAAACACACGTGCTAGAAGAGTTTTTGTTTTGTTTGTTTCTGGTCCCGCTGCGGATGCCACGATGCCATCAAGCGGTATCTCTGGTTGTAATCAGTCCTTCACTGACCAATCAGCGTTCATTAGCAGAATGCTAGCGTGTTATGGGCAACAACAACTCAACCTGTAAGAAATCAAAAGGACATAAGTACTCGTTCATTCAACTTTCGACCTAAAACCCATGTTGAACTTGCAAAATCTACAATCAGATCTGAGATTTCTCAACGGCAATAGGGTGAAAGAGACAAATTTAGCTGTCTAGCCCCATTGACTCCCATTCATTTTGCACTCATGGCGATCGCCCCCAGTGGAACTCTGGTGGTACTACAACCAAAATTCGGTACAATAGAGCTTAATAGGGAGTGGGCAGGCTCTCCGTAGACGGGCTCTGGCTGCGGTCATGACTGACAGCTGAAGTCACAAGGACCCATGAGATCTCGCAAATTCACGTATGATCGCGCGATATAAGTGCTGAATTGCTGCGGAGCTCTCCGGCATCCGGCAAAAATAGAAGCTCTGCGTATCTGCTCCGGAGGGCTGCGGATCACCGGAGTCGGAACGCAGCTGTACCGCATTCAGTGGAAATACACTCATTGACTTTAATGGAAACCTATTGACTCCGCCGCCGTGCCGGAGCCGTAACGCAGCCGGTGGAAATTGGGGGTAATTATATCTGTCGCTAAAGTTATTCAAAGAACAAAGGGAACAGAGAAAAAACACTCACTGCTCTTGACTAAAGAACTTTTTTCTTTAGGCAAATTATCACTAATCTTTGTGTGCATTTATTTTCCTTGAGAACCAAGCAAGTTGACTCATGAAACCATTTGTTTATTATATCGCAATCGCAATATTAACCTCTATTGCAATATGACATTTTCCCCAAATCGTGCAGCCCTAAAAAATTCAGTCCCTTTTAATAGATTTGTTTTGGGAAAAAATGCATTGGATACCTCATAATGTATTATATCTACCAAAAGAGGAAAGAGGACAAGGACTTGTACATGTGCAGAGTAGGACCGCAGCTTTTCGGCTACAATTTATACAGCGAATTCTCACTGGTCCAGAGAACTTAAGCTGGAGGCCAGTGGCCAGGACGATTTTAAAGACTGCTGAAGGACTTTGTTTGGACAAGTCGTTGTTCTTGTTAAATCCTGGAAAAAATCAATACATCCAGATTGCCGGAGTTTTACAAGAATCTTTTTAAAGTTTGGGACCTCTTTCAAGTTAAAAGAACTGATTCTACGTCATCATTGTCTTGGCTGTTGAAAGAACCTCTGTTTTATGGGTCACATTTGGACATTTTAGGAGCATGTGGGACAATGTCTTTAGATTTTATTAAAGGGGCATTATGCAAGTCTGAGTGTTTTTTCTCTACGAGCTCCCCCTAGTGTCTGGTAGTAAATGCTTTCAAACACTCTGTCGTAAAAACGAACTGTTGTTCCTCCCCCCTCGCCACGAGCAACCCAGCTGATCAGCTGTCAACCCAGCTGAGCAGAGGAACTGGCTATTTCAAAACCAGTTATGTCTACCGAGGCAAGTAAAGCAATACTTTCTTTCCAACTGATGGCGATTTTTATTTATTTATTGTGTTGTCATGCATACTAGTATTTTTACCGGGAACGAACGATATGAACGAGGCGAACTACTGCTTTCGTGTTTTTTTTTTTTTTTTTTTTTTGGGAGAATGGGCATGAGCATAAAAAAATATATATATATCGGAGGCTAATATTTGTCTAAAGTTATATTAGCAAGGTCTATAAGTTCATCTGGTAGAATGATGGTTTACCTTTGCTTGTCTAAGAAAACATCAGAACGTTTTTTCTAGCTCGATCATGATATGTGCAACATTTTGCGCGTCTGATATTGCCTACTATCAGACGCGTTGACTTAGTGACATAAAATAAAAGTGTAAGTTACACAAATAAAACCGACAGAGGAACGGCCACACAACTACAGAAATCAAACGTGTTTGCTAATGACAATGCCTAACATCAAAGTTATAGTATCTAGCGTAATGTTACTAGTAAGCCCCTAACAGACAGCGATCATAATAAAAACCTTTACAGACAATAGCAAACATCCTGAGGTCGCAATTACTTGAAATTTAAATATTAAACACAGTTTATTCCAAAGATACTTAACTTACAAGTGCAACAGCAGGATCAGCATCCGTTTTGCAGGCTTCTGTTTCTCTCAGTTCTCACCATTCTGAAAAAGCCGGTCCGATATATTTACTCGAGTCTGACTTCTTGCTCGGTCAGTCTCCCGTTTCCTCTTTCGTTGGTCCTCCGACAAAGATTTCCTAGCTTGCTGCTTCTTTTTTACAGGCTCAGCCTCAGCCATAACTCAATCTATCGTTGCCCTTTGCTTATAGCTAGCCCGCCGGTGTTTGAATAGGGGCGTGTATGTGTGCAGTGCCGTCAAGCAATTCGTTACATCGCGAGACCTGATATCACGCGATACTTCCTGACACCAACCCGCGTCCCAAAGTTGCAAGTGAGTTTTTTTCCGCTCTCGGGCACCAGGGGGGTGCGAAACCACCACCATTCAACCCGAAATGAGTAATATAACCATTCCACTGACTCCGAAGCTGTTCAGTTAAGGTTAAAAAGTTACCTAGTGTCCCTTTAAATCTAAGATCACAACACTTGGGTGTTTAATTAATGTGGCTGGCCCAAGTTTTGAAAAAGTTGAAGATGTAGCTGTTTTGTTGGGAGTTAAATCCATTCGAATTGTGGCACAAGTGTTACAGAAACTGCAATCTACCTTTACAACGGAAGAGACAAAAATACTTCAAGAGTACTGTGAAGGGGAAGTTATCCCTAACGAGAGGGATCCGTTTCCAATTCTGTTTCTTTCACCAAATTTAGGTGAATATGCAGGAATTTTTCTAGAATCTGAAAATTTGACAGATATGGATTTGTATGAAAGTAATGGAAAAATGTTTTATAAAGCTTGTGTAAAATCTTCTAACAAAAAGGGACTACATGAAAGAGTTGACACGCCATGGCGTACTGTTTTCAGATGAATGACATTGTCAGACCAGAGTGGAGAGCATTGTACAAGCCACCGTTAGCTAAAAGAGATGGAGATTTACAATGGCGAATTTTGCATGGCATTATTGCTGTTAATGCTTTTATTTCTGTTTTAAATCCAGATGTTGGCAAAGAATGTCCTTTTTGTTTCCAGAGAGAAACTGTTTTTCATACCTTTTTGTATTGTTCAAGACTAAAGCCTTTATTTGATGGTTTGCAGAATCTTTTTAATTGTTTTAATGAGAAGTTTTCTGAAAAACTTTTATTTTAGGTTTTAAATATGTTCAAAGGCGAAAGTATGAGTGTCATTTGTTGAATTTTATTTTGGATAAAGCCAAAATGGCTATTTATATTAGTAGAAGAGATAACATTGAGCAAAAAAGTGAATATAATGTTGAAAGGGTGTTTGCAGCTATGATCAAATCAAGGATTGTAATTGATTTTCGTTTTTATAAAGTAATGGGCTCTTTAAATGTTTTTGAAGGAATATGGTGTCACAGAAGAGCTTTGTGTTCTGCCATTGATAATGAACTTCACTTCGCACTCTTTTTATAAAAAAAAAATATATATATATATATACATTTTTTTTTTGTAACAAAATATACATTGTTTTTATGTTACGTAATCTTTTGTTAAATAAAGATGCTTGAAAAATCAAAATCTCTCTCTCTCTCTCTCTCCCCATCCAAGGTGGGCGCTGCTTCAGAGGTGGTCTTCTCAGCCTGTGTGTCCAGTGAGCATTACGGACAGCTCTGGAGATCCCTCACTTCACCTTACCATTTGAGCACTTGTCACTAACCTTTGAGGTTGTAATTCTCAAGGTTCTAATAAACTCTGTTCACCTTACTTCTGCGTTTGAGTCCTCTGTTCAGATCCCCTGACAGAGGCTTACAGCATTGATGTTGTTAAATATGGTGTCATTATTCAAGATATGCTCTCTTATCTCTCGAATCCTAATTGCATTGTTGGCCAAAACCATATTTATAATTGCGGTCTCTTTGTACATCTGTAAACAAGCGTCCTCGTCCTCCATGATGTATTTGCCTTTTCATTCTGTACAGAATTCAAACACAGTATGTGTTCAGCATTGGACCTGTAAACAATTTACAAAAAAAAATAGTAAAGCATGATAACCAACCTCATTCATTCAATGCAGTGCAGTAAATGGATGGCTTAGAGTTACAAATGGTTATGCAATACTATGCAGTCATACATACTGTATTAATATCAGCACTGATATTTTGCCTGAATCTGTATTTAAGCAAATATCATTAATTATTGTTATGAACACTGTTTCTGTGCTGGAATGCCGTCAGAAACCATGACTGACCGAACTATACAAAATATCTGTTTGGGTTTGATTGAATTTGTTCAACTGACTGAAAACAACTTTTTTTTCACTGATCTTGCCTAAGAAAGGAAGATTTGAGATTTGTTCTCAAGTTGTTCAATACTCAATCAGGGATGAGGGGGAAAAAAAATACACAGCTAATCAAAGACAATAACCAACAAGAGGAAACTGAGGAGTATAAATACACAAAGGAACCAAGCAACTAAACTAGACAGGTGAACTCAGTGGGTAATGATGAGTAGCTAAACGCCACGGAAACAAAGGAAACAGGAAATAAACACAGGAAACTCAAACTAGGAAATTATGAAAATAGGAAAACTTACCCAATGCTCTATTATAGTCTTTCAGGCACTTCTAAAAAAGAAAAGTGGAAAAAAAATCAACACAGAGCCCCTCAGACCCTTATTTCTAAAGGCATTATTGTCTCGCGAGATCTGATGCGATGTTTTGGCTGTCGTGGACGGTCATTATAATAATGCAAATGAGGGGCGCGTTGATTGGTTGCAGGAAGGAGGGGGGTTGACACCGCAGGTAACTTCAGCATCATTACAAACTGACATGGCGCAAGTTGTCAGAACCCGACCCGGCCGCGACATATGGGATTCAACCGTACATGTTTGAGCCGGACTCTGAACCAGAGCTGGAAAGGGAAGATGTAGAGTTGTTGGATGCACGTCTACATCAAGATGTCTCTGAATGGTAAAGACAATCATTTTGACTGAGACATACATTAACATCAGTTCGAGCAAAAACGTGTGTTGCTATTTTCTCCCACATAAATTTACCTTTTATTTAATGTAGATTACATTAACGGAGATGTAGTTTTTTTTTTTTATCAGCTTACAGTGGTTTTGAGATTTTTACTATCATGTGGTGTTTTTGCCTTGTTTCACGTTGTGGTTATTTAGACATTCAATATGTTTCTTCTTTAGACATGCAACGTGATGTTATACTTGCATTTAAACAGTTTTAGCCACTGAGCATGGACTCCTGTACCGTCACTACTGTAGCTGCTAGTGTAAAACAAAGTGGAAAGATGTGGCTAGCATTCGTAGAGTCCATTCCCCGTGTTTACCTCGAAGGTAACGTTACATACAATAGCCGCATTAGCAGTTAGCTGCTATTTGTTAACCACAGTAGAGCAATAAAAACACAGTCTTACCTTTTCAATTTCTGGCAAGTCCCTGATGGTTGGGATGGCACCTTTTCCCAAACGGAGCTTCGAGGCCAAGTTCGCCTGATATTGCCCCAAATTTGTAAATGATTCCGGTGTAAAATGTTTAGCACACACACCTAACGATACGCCACTTGAAAGAGTTGTTGGGACAGCGTCATTAAAAATGAATTTCCTCCACTGTTCCCTGATAGTTTCGTCCGTTTTTGGTAGATAAAACACATTTGCATGTTGTTTGTGGCAGTCACCCATAGAGCATCTCAAGTGTAGGCTACACTCGGTTTCTCCATCTTTCTCGAGTCGACTAAACTGAATCTGAGGGGGAGAGGGGCGGGCTTCCCGCGGCATAGGTTTGCGGTGTCCATATTTGGTATATCCTCCCCCGTCTTGACGTCAAGAGGGGGAAGAAATCAAAATCTCGTTTTTTCGTGCGCGTGCACGTGGCCTATTTTACAAACCCTGAGGTAAACAAACGCTTCACTTTTAAATATCGGCTTCCCGGCCAGTGTACAATCATTATGCAATCATAACATACATTGATTCTCGTGGAAAAGTGAAATTTCTACATTATGACTCCTTTAAGAAAATAACAGCTCTGAAGTGACGCCGCTTTAGTTTGAGGTAGTGCTAACAATAATAAAGAAAGATGATGATCATCATCACCCTACATCATAGATGATGTGCTACTACTGTATTTAAGCACTGTATCACACAAGTTGCAACTTACATCTGTGTCAATCTTTTTGGTGAAATGGTCCCACACACTACTTTTCTTTGCACGCTTCATCCTGTCGTCTGCCCTGGCTCTAACCTCGAGTGTTTTAGCCTGTAGCCTTTACTTTTCGCAAACTTTGTGAGCGTGCAAGCCCAAACTGTAGTAGCGTTTAGTCCACTGTCTATAATAGCCTAATTTAGAGATCACTTTTTTTTTTTTTTTTTTTGACTACCGACAACTTTGATCGGTCAAACGGTCATCGGTTAACATCCCTAGTAAGTGACTTTGTATGTAATCTACTCACGCAAATAACACGCCATAACGTTTACACTGTGACCTGTAAATCTTTGTCTGGAGCTAAAGCTTTTCATCGACCTACTCAACAATAAAATGGTTAATATAACCCTCCAATGCATAGTTAAGGCCCTTTTGGTAACTTCGAGATGATATATAATCTTTCTGTCTCCAAAAATCATCAATTGCCTCCTGTGAAATGTCTCCTACTGTAGCTGCCATAGCGCCTGTTACCGAATGTTGACTGTTTGTCCGAGTGAGTGGAGGGGGCGTGGCTTAGCCATAGGTCAATTGACACATGATGTGGGGGACGCTATGTCTTCGGCTTTTTTATGTCGTAGACAGATATGGCTGGCACAAACCTCTTTGCCAGAGACCATAAGAAGCGAACTAATGAATTTGCCAGTAATTCCCGGTCACGTTTGTAGTAGTTTATACTGTACGGTAATGATAGTATCAGTACTAGAGTAAATACGGTAAAGGGGATGGGGAGGCTCGCCGGAACTTGTTTGGATCAGTGAAAAGACTACGAAGTAAACAGCACTCACCTTGGCTCCGTCTCTGCGTGTGTTATTGTTCCTTCACAAATATTACAGTGGCGACGAGGTAATAGAGTTAATGAATCCACATCAGGAAGGATTTTGGAAGATATCTGACGAGTGAAACTCAGTAAAAAGGCAACATTCCGCCTGTTTTCGGGTTCGGAGGAAACCAAGACTTCTAGCTACTCAAACGGCTAGGACAGGGACAGCGCATGAAAGCGCATGAGCGCCCTCCTGTGGTGAGTGGATGTAACTAAAAAAAAAAAAAAGTGTCTTGCAAGACGAAGCAAGTTATAAATGAAAAGTAGAGATTAACAGAAGGAGCCATAGGAAGAATTGTGCTGGAAGAGGGGAAATTGTAAAGAAATTAAATAAAGAAAACACCTGAAGAGATGGCATTGATAGGAAGAGTTCCAGAATTTGAAAGTAAGAAAGAAGATTTTGATTCATATTTAGAACGATTTGAAAGATGGCTGTCAGCAAATGAGATTGATGCTGGAAAGAAAGCAGACGTGTTTCTGAGTGTCTTGGGTCCCACTGAATATGGACTGTTGAAAAATTTGATTGCACCTCAGAAGGTTACAGAAGTGTCATATGACAATATCACAAGTGCCCTGTCACTGCATTTTAAGCCGAAGCCCATTTTGATTGCAGAACGATTCAGATTCTACAAAAGACAGCAAAAGCAAGATGAAACTGTGGCTGAATACATTCTTGTACTGAAGACATTAGCGAGCACTTGTGAGTTTGGACAATTTCTCAATGATGCCCTCAGAGATCAGTTTGTTTGCGGCCTCTCAGGGGAGGGATATCACAAGCGGCTATTATCTGAAAAAGATCTTACATTCAAAAAGGCCTGCGATATTGCACTTGCTCTTGAGTTGGCTTACAAAGACACTATGGAATTGAGAGAACATGCTGAAAAACCAAAAGGGGCAGTTCACAGAGTCTTTAACACTTCTGGTGACCGGCGGCATCACAAGAAGAGTAACAGTTCATTTTACAACCGGCAGGATGATGGAAGAGCTAAACAGCGCTTCTCTACAGAGAAAAAGCTGAAGTGCTATCGATGTGGCAAGGACAATCATAAATCAACTGAATGCTACTATAGCACCGAAACCTGCCATGGCTGTGGAAAAGTCGGACATCTAAAAAGAGTCTGCAAGAAAATAAAGCATAGGGACAAAGCTAAAATGGTGAACGCAACTGGTGTAACTGATGACTCTGATGATTGTAAAGATGATGTACTGGACTTGTTTACGGTGTACACCGCTCAAGGAACAAAAGATGGAATTTTTGTTAAAGTTGAAGTAGCTGGGAACCCAGTGAAAATGCAAGTTGATACAGGCGCATCTGTGTCCTTGATTCCAGAGTCTCTCTATCATGACCAACTGAAGGACTGTTCTCTGCAGCCAGTAGCCATTCATCTGTCTTCATACACAGGAGAAACCATTCCTGTGCTTGGGAAAATTCTAGTGCCAGTGAAGTATGAGGGATATGAGTGGAAGCTGCCACTTGTGGTGGTGAAAGGCAGTAAGCCACCACTACTGGGAAGAAATTGGATGGAGAAGATAAAGCTGAACTGGGGTAAGATTTTCAGTCTTCAAGGCGGCGAGAAAAATGAACAGCTCACCCTGCAAACAATGCTTGAAAAGCACAAAGATCTCTTCAAAGATGGATATGGGAAGATTAAAGATTTCAGAGCGAAGATTAGAGTGCAAAGTGAGGCCAAGCCCATCTTCCACAAACCACGACCAGTACCTTATGCGTTGAGGGAATCAGTGGAAAAAGAGCTGGAACGCTTACAGAAGAATGGCATCATAACTCAAGTGGAAAGGAGTGAATGGGCGGCACCTGTGGTCGTGGTGCCAAAGAAAGACAAGGCAGTGCGATTGTGCGGTGATTACAAAGTGACCGTGAATCGATGCATACTCCCGGATGAATATCCACTTCCAAATGCTGAGGATTTGTTTGCTACTTTGGCAGGTGGGAGAGTTTTCAGTAAGCTAGACCTGTCTTTCGCTTATCAGCAACTGCAATTAGATCCAGAGTCAGAGCAGTATCTTACAGTGAACACTCACAAAGGCCTCTTCAGATTCCATCGCCTTGCCTATGGAGTTTCCACAGCTCCAGCAGTGTTTCAACACACAATGGATCAAATACTGAATGGAATGGAGAAGGTTGTGTGCTTTATGGATGACATTCTTGTGTCAGCACCTACAAAGGAAGAACACCTGAAAATTTTGGATCAAGTGATGGCAAGACTGGAAAAGTATGGTGTGAGAATCAAGCTTTCCAAATGTGCATTCCTGCAAGATTCAGTGGAGTACCTAGGGTACAGAATAGATGCACAGGGACTGCACCCAACCACAAGCAAGGTCGAGGCCATAGTAAACGCACCAGCTCCGCAAAATGTTACAGAGTTAAGATCATTTTTGGGGTTGCAGATTTATTTTTGGCAAATCTGTCCACATTGCTGCATCCACTTCACCAGCTGCTACAAGCTGAAGCACCATGGAAGTGGTCTCCACAATGTGAAGATGCATTTCAGGGCTGTAAACAACGTCTCTTAAATAGCAAATGTCTTGCACACTATGATCCAGAGAAGCCTCTCAGGCTTGCTTGTGACGCCAGTCCATATGGTGTCGGAGCAGTAATTTCTCATGTGTTTCCATCCGGTGAAGAGCAACCAATTGCTTTTGCATCAAGAACTCTCTCATCTAGTGAGAAGAATTATGCTCAAATTGAGAAGGAAGCATTGAGCATAATTTTTGGCGTCAAGAAGTTCCATAAGTACTTATACGGTAGAAAGTTTGAGTTGTTGACGGACCACAAACCACTTCTGACAATTCTAGGCCCCAAATGTGCAGTTCCAACTCTCGCTGCACTTCGCATGCAACGCTGGGCTTTAAAGGTCCCGTTCTACGTGATCCCATGTTTCAAACTTTAGTAAGTGTGTAATGTTGTTGTTAGAGTATAAATAATATCTGTAAAATTATAAAGCTCAAAGTTCAATGCCAAGCGAGATATTTTATTTAACAGAAGTTGACTACATAAAACGGCTCGATTGGACTACACCCCTCTACTTCCTTCATTAGTGACATCACCAGAACCGTGTTTAGACTAACCTCCGCCCACAGGAATGCTCCCTCAACTCTACTGGCTACTTGCGCACTTCTTATAACTTAGGCTACTGTGTTTACTCAGCTCTTACCGTGATTTTCTGAAGTAAAACTGACGCTTCATCTTTTGTGTGATGTACAATAAACTTTATTAAACTCATCAGTACATGTTTGATCATCATTCGGACCTGGTCCGAAACAGCAGACTTGTAGGCTGTTAATAAATAATGGATACATTCAAGCAGATGACAATACGTTATAATTACCGTAATTAAACTACTAAACCATACCTGTTTCATCTCTATACAGCACTCTGACTCTGTAGGCATTATTGTCCGACTCGAAATGAACGCCGTTACTGAGAGTTTCTGATATTATCATCATTCCATGAGATGAATTTGTCCTGACAGACTGAGCGCGAGCTCATGAAGCTCCGCCCCCTGGGTCGTCCAGCAGCAGCTCATTTGCATTTAAAGGGCACACACTGAAACAGCTCGGTTTTCTGAGCCCCAAAAAATGTCAATTTAAACATGCTGTAAAAAATGATCTGTTGGGTATTTTGAGCTCAAACTTCACATACACACTCTGGGGACATCAGAGACTTATTTTACATCTTGTGAAAAGGGGCATACAACGGGACCTTTAATATTGTTGGCGTACGATTATGACATTCAGTACAGACGATCCAGTGACCACGCCAATGCGGATGCATTGACACGCCTTCCTTGTGATCATGGCACGGATGACGCTACAGATGAAGGCGGAGTACTCTGTGTCTCACACATTGATGAGCTGCCTGTGTCAGCAAAAGACATTGCAGAAGAGACAAGACATGACCCGGTCCTTTCCAAAGTTCTTGATCTGACATTGTCAGGTTGGCCGAAGTTTGTGCCAAATCCAGATCTTAAACCATTCTATCTGAGAAAGGATCAGTTGTCTACAGAGCAGGGATGTATTCTCTGGGGGTCAAGGGTGGTTATACCACCAAAGTTCAGACGGAGACTATTGTCTGATGTACATGATGGACATCCTGGAATAACACGAATGAAGGCATTAGCCCGAAGTTTCCTGTGGTGGCCAGGACTAGATCAGGAAGTAGAGAACTTTGTAGGTCAGTGTGCTGCATGTGAGATGACACTGAACAGGCCAGCAGTAGCACCCCTCCATCCTTGGTCATGGGCTACATCACCGTGGGAAAGAATACATGTTGATTTCGCTGAGATCAATAAGCAGCACTACTTGCTGGTAGTGGATGTCTATTCAAAGTGGCTAGAAGTTCTGCCTACACAGCAGACAACAGCTGAGAAGACTGCACATCTTCTCAGAAACCTATTTTCATCCTATGGCCTGCCAAAGGTGTTGGTGTCAGATAATGGCCCTCCATTTACATCAGTAGAGTTTGAGCAGTTCCTCAAGAATAATGGAGTCCGCCATGTTCTATCACCACCCTACCATCCTGCATCCAATGGAGCAGTGGAACGAGCTGTGCAGACATTCAAGAAAGCCTGGACTCGACTGGAATCTCAGTCGGTGTCACCCCAGCAACGGCTTGCTCGGTTCCTGTTCACATACAGAAACACTCCTCACACAGTCACTGAGCGCACCCCGGCTGAAATGTTTCTAAATAGACTACCTCGCACTCGCCTGTCATTATTGAAGCCGGACATATCGGAAGTAGTGCTCAAGCATCAGCTACAGCAGAAAAAGGCTCATGACAAGCGAGCAAAGCCACTCCGGACGTTTAAACGGGGAGAGAGGGTGTTAGTTCGGGATTTCAGACATCCAAAGAAGCTGTGGGTTTCAGGAACGATTCTGCAACGAAGAGGATCTCTGACCTATGAGGTACAAGTTGAACATCGTCAAGTCAAGGTGCATGTGGATCACCTGCGTGCATCTAAAGCTTCATATTCACCAAGCAGAAGGGATGACGATGATTTCTTGGAGTACTCAGCAGGCTGTGGGGATCCAGTTGAAAGCACAGAGCCAGAAAATGTTGCTGCTGGTCCATCTTCGGAAGTGCAACAAGAGCGGCGCTATCCAGAAAGGCAGCGGACAGCACCAAATAGATTGAATCTCTAAGTGTTCATTTGAGAGGAGTTATTAATACAGTATTCATGTTCTGAGTACTTACTGTTAGGTTAATGAGGTTTGTATATGTGGTTTAATTTAAGCACTGCATATCATGTTACAAAATAGTGATAACAGTACAGTTATTTCTTGTTATGAGTTCAAATCTAGGGGGAAGGAGTGTAGTAGTTTATACTGTACGGTAATGATAGTATCAGTACTAGAGTAAATACGGTAAAGGGGATGGGGAGGCTCGCCGGAACTTGTTTGGATCAGTGAAAAGACTACGAAGTAAACAGCACTCACCTTGGCTCCGTCTCTGCGTGTGTTATTGTTCCTTCACAAATATTACAAAGTTTTTAATTCAAATTCTCAGGAGGTGCTGGATAAGGCTGAGCGCTCCATTACTATGAGAGAAGCTGTCCAGCGGGCTTGTCATAAACCAGCTCCAGTCTTCAGACCAAGGTTTCGAGAGGTCACAGCAACCTGCTTGGTCTAGACAAATGAGTGGCAATCCTGTTAGTGTTCAAGGGCAGAGCTTTCGTGCCCAAAGTAGGGCTGGTCCGAATACCATTTTTTGAGCTTCGAAGCTTCGACAGGAATTAACATCGAATATTCGAAGCTTCGGAGGGAGGGGGCTGAACATATTCTTCTCTCTAATAAAGGCAGGAATCTCTATGCGTCTGTCTGTTTGCATTTAGATTATTTATCTTGCATTTAGAACCGTTCATCCAATCGACTTCACGAGTGCAGTGTCACATTTGGTGCAATATAGACACGCGAGACGTGACACGTTCAGAATTAATAAACTTTTAAAACAGAACAGCGCGAGCGGGAAGCGCGCGCGCGCCTCACGCGCAACACTGCACTTGATACAAAACACAGCCTAATATTTTTCTGAGTAACAAATAACTCTCAAATCAGAAATCAGCAGCACAGTAATTACTGACACAGTAAAGGGTAGGCTAATATATTGTTTCTATTCTATTTCCACAATGTCAAAGCAACGCAGCTTATAGACTAACGTTACAAGCTCAGGCATGCACTTTTGCCCATACAAACTCCGCTGTTCTGCGCTCTAAAATAAGAGTATTGTATTTCGCCCAAAAATACTAAAACAATAACCGTGTGAGAGGGTGTTTTAGGCTATATCATGTTATAGCCAGATATGACGATGCTTACTTAGCCTACAGTACGCGTCACCGCAGATCAGCATCTATTCATAAAGCCAACGTGCAAACTATCGCAAATCAAAGTGAAAGTGGGTCGCAGATGCTTTAACACACAATCAACTTCATTAAAAGTAAAGAATCGAAATGATCTTACCAGGGCTGTTGCCGCTCTCATATTGCGGTCTTTGATTTAGAAATTTTAGCTGACGATCAGTAAAATGCAGCTTATCTGTTGCTAGTGACGTGCACTCCATCACATCTGCCTATAGCGCGGGATTTGAAGTTCGGATTCATATCCGTTTTGCAAAAACACATTTATGTGTTCATTGTTCATATTGATAAATCAGAGAGAACTATCCGATCTGAGAAAATGCATGACAGCCCCATTCAAGCGCGAATGGGAACAGTTTCTAGGGGGATGCCAGGTGTGAAAAAAAAAATAAAAATTTAAAACGAATATTCGAATGTCAAATTTGAAAATCGAATACCAACCCACCGAACGAATATTCGAATACTCGAATATTCTGGTACAGCCCTAGCCCAAAGACAAAATTCTGCCACTTATCCCCAGAGGAGATTTCAGTCCCGTGGGGGAGCCCAACAGAGAGGTTCACGAAGGGGTGCAGGACGTGATGGCGGCCCTGCATAGGGGTCAGGGGCTGATCGTCGACTGTTCCTCTCAACTTTCACGGGCCAGTTGGGAGAGTGGTCTCAGACCAGTGGGTTTTATCTACAATAACTCACGGGTATCGGCTACAGTTTCGACATCTACATATTATGAAGTGTATTACTGAATATAAAATAACAAACATTATGATATATTAGTAAATATATTGTCACATATTTTTCAATAAATGAAAAGCAGCAATTCCTTATGTATTATTCAACATATTGTAATTTATTAACACAATGTATTATTCTGTATATTTTCAAATATACTGTTAAATCATTTAATATATTGATCATTCATATAGGCTATGGGAAATATATTTTCGGTAAAGGATAAGCTAGTTGTTTTGGTTCAGGAGGAACTGTAAAAGAAGACTGCTGTTTGCGGCACTCTGTGACTGTCTGATGACGTGTGAGCAGGGTGCGCGGAGGTATGAAAATACATATGTTGATAAATCAATATATCATATGTATTTTCATACCTCCGCGCACCCAGTTGATACCGAATGCAATGATTGGATGAACATTTTTGGTCCTGACCTGATACATACAATCGGCATCTAACTTAGTCATAGTTGGGGGCCTGGTGAGGGTGGAGTCGGCGTGGGGGAAAACGTACTCCGTACTCGGAGGAAAGTTGTCTTTTCTCGAGATCTGAAGCCAAAAAATTATCCTTAATTTTGTATTTATTGTCAACGCAGTGTGGCAGCCAGCAGACCATAGCAGGCTGTATAAGCGTGCTCAATGGCTGTCCTGCAGCAACTGCAGCAGCCTATCGGTGAGCCCTGCGTGACGTCGCGCCCTCCACGCACCTCAGCCCGCCAGAATGGGTGTGGCTAGCGTGTATAAAAGAAGGGCTCACAGGCTGAAACTCTGGTTTTCACAGACTGAAGCGAATAAGCTTGCGGCGCGACACGGGAGGTTACGCAATACTCGTTCCCTCTTCTAGAGAGAACCGAGGTTACGTTAGGTAACCGAGTACGTTCTCTTACGAGAGGTTCTCTCGTATTGCGTGAGTTGCTTACGCTACGGGAACCCCTTGTCAACGCCATGCGCACCAAGCATCCACTGCATGAGTCCCAGGGGAGCCCGGGGAACACAACATGCGGCAACAGGCGGCCAGCAACGCGGGCCAGCACATGTCATAAGCACTTCTTAGGAATAGGCCTGTCACGATAACAAATTTTGCTGGACGATAAATTGTCCAAGAAATTATCGCGATAAACGATAATATTGTCATTCTGAGACCATTTTCATTTAATATAATTATAATGGCATAATAATGCAGGTACACCTTTTCAACGATCTATAAACTTTTATTTCTAAAGAATATTAAACATTGAAAACGGAAAACATTTTAAATATCCCCAAAAATTAACAAAACAACCAAAAACAATAAAAGCAATGGACTCTTAGTGTCTGTTAACAAAATAAATGTCTGTTAATAAATAAAATGGATGTAAACAAAATTGCACTTCAAAAAAATATTAAACATAGGCTTTAGACATTAGGCATAAATAGTGATACATTCCATAACAGGCAAAACTGACAGTTAGGACCTTTGTAAACAAATTAAAAAAAGCCTCAACAAGCCATATCGCGCAATTTTGCACTGTTACTCCTGTTACTTTGTCCTCCTGTTACTTTGTCAAGTGATTGTGTACTGTCGGGAAGACGGAGACGCGCTTTATTGCGTGTATATGCTACGCACTGAAAATACTTGGTTAGGATTAGGGGTAGTGGATTAGTGGAAAAATAATCGAGCTCATTTTTTTTTATCGTGCGATTAATTGACTTATCGACTATCGCGACAGGCCTACTTAGGAATACAGAGCGGCTCTGCCGGTCTATGTATAAACGTGGAGAATGCGGCCAGCAGCGCGGGCCAGCACAGTACATAAGCACATCATAGGGAGAAAATAGAGCGGCTCCGCCGGTCTATGTGTATAGAGTATAAACCCCTAGCGCAGCTGAGTGGAGAATAGGCGGCCAGCAACGCGGGCCAGCACCAGTGCACAAGCATATGACTGGGAAATACAGAGTGGCTCCGCCGGTCTATGTATAGAGAGTCTCATCCCTAGTGTAGCTCAACCGGAGCTAGTAGTACATGAAGTAGTCTGCGCATGAAAACTGGGCAGAACATACACATCACTTAGACTGATAAAAGTTTAGCCTGCAAGGCGGGAACTTCCAGGTTATAAAACCTCACGAATGTAGAGGGGGAGGCCCAGCCTGCCGCCATTCAAACATCGTGGATAGAAATCCCGCTGGACCAAGCCCACGATGAAGCCATGCCTCTCGTGGAATGGGCTCTGATTCCCATAGGGCACTGCAGGTGTTTTGACGCATAAGCTGCTGCGATAGCATCCACTATCCATCTGGATAGGCTATGTTTCGAGGCGGCGAGACCCTAGGCGCGCCCGCCAAAGAAACAAAGAGCTGCTCAGAACGCCTGAAGGCGGCGGAGTGCGTGATGTAAACTCTCCAACAGCTCTTGAAGGAATGAAAGCACCCACGAAACCCCACACGTGCGTGGATCCAGGCTCTTTGTAGCGCACCATTTGGAGAACACTGACCATTTAGACGCGTAGAGTCTTCTCGTAAAAGGAGCTCTAGACTGCGTGATCGTGTTCATGACCCCTTCTGGCAAAGCAACGGGTATCCGTTGATTATCCACGCATGCAGAGACCAGCGCTCTGGATGGGGATGCCAAATTGATCCACCGGCTTGGGAGAGAAGGTCTTTCCACACCGGGATCGGCCATGGGGCTACGTGCGACAGCCTCACCAGCTCTGGGAACCAGGTTTGGTTCTCCCATCGCGGGGCTACAAGGAGCACTGAGTGGCGCGTTTCCCTGATCTTCTTGATTACCTGTGGTAACAGTGAGATCGGAGGGAAAGCGTACAGCGGGCAGCTGGGCCAGGTTTGGGCCAGCGCGTCCTCGCTCTTCGAGAGGAATCTCGGGCAATGAGCGTTGTCTTTTGACGCAAAAAGGTCGACTTCCGCTTTGCCGAAAAGGCGCCACAGTGACTGGACTGTCTGAGGGGTGCAGAGACCATTCTCCCGGGGGAATGTTGTCTCTGGACAGTCTGTCTGGGCCGACATTCATGTGGCCCGATACGTGCGCGGCTCTCAGCGAGCGCAACGAGTGATGAGCCCACACGAGAAGGCGTTCTGTCAGTTTGCAGAGATTCCTGGATCTGACACCGCCCTGGTGGTTCACGTAGGACACCACGGACATGTTGTCCAAACGGACTAGAACATGGTGGCCCTGTATGTGTGGGAGGAAACGTTTGAGCGCGTTCTCGACCGCTATCATCTCCAAACAGTTTATATGGAAGCATTTCTCCTGGTCTGACCACAGGCCAAAGACCGGTCTGCCCTCGAAAAGAGTGCCCCAACCTAAGTTGGAGGCATCTGTCGAGATAACTTTTCGGTGCGAGATGGCTCCCATTGTCACTCCCCGCTGGTACCAGTCGGCCGCTAACCAGGGTCTCAGTGCTGAAACGCAGCTCTGAGTCACTCTGATCCGTATGCCGCCGGACGCCCAGGCTCGGTGAGGCACTCGAGCGTTCAACCAGCGTTGCAGCGGGCGCATACACAGTAGACCCAGCTGAAGCACTGCTGCAGCTGATGCCATACAACCCAGCATCCTCTGAAATGTTTTTAGAGGTGCGGCGATGCCCATCTGGAAAGACACGGCCAGGCGTTGAACATGGCGCACGCGCTGTGTCGACAGCCGGGCTGTCATTGCCACAGAGTCCAGTTCTAAACCCATAAAAGAGGCTGACTGACTGGGCAGTAATGAGCTCTTGGTCCAGTTGACCGTGAGACCCAGGCTTTCCAGGTGGCTGAGAAGCACTGTTCTGTGAGAAATAAGTTCTTCATCTGACTGCGCTGGAATCAGCCAATCGTCCAGATAGTTCAAAAACCGCATGCCCTGACATCTCAGGGGAGCGAGAGCCGTGTCCATGCACTTCGTGAATGTACGGGGTGCTAAAGACAGGCCGAACGGCAGGACGGTGTATTGATATACCTGACCGAAGGCGAATCTCAAGAATGGCCTGTGACGGGGTATTATCTGAATCTGAAAATAAGCGTCTTTCAGATCGAGGGTAATAAACCAGCGAATCTGCGCGAGGATCTGTCTGGTTGTGAGCATTATGAACGGTCTTTTCATAAGAGCTTTGTTCAAATATCTCAGACCTCCGTCCTTCTTGGGCACGAGGAAGTAACGGCTGTAAAAGCCTGACTCGCTCAGAGAAGGAGGTACCGGTTCTATGGCCCCTTTGCACAGAAGCTTCACTATTTCTGCCCGAAGTAGGTGTGCTACTTCCCCATTCACTCTCGTCTCGGTTCGTGCTTGAAAGCGCGGGGGAACGGCGAGCGAACTGCAACGAATAGCCCTGCTATACTGTGCTCAGCACCCATACTGACACACCTGGAATAGCTTCCCATGCTTCTGCATGTACAGTTAAGGGCAGAATGGCCTCCGGGTTTCGATCGCCACACTTCGTGGGGTCGAGAACCTGAATCAGAGGCATGGGCGCGGAGCGCGCGCTCTCTGTGCTTGAAAACAGCGGCTCACTGACAGCGATGGCTGGTCGTTTTACACACGATGTCCCGGTTGCTTTGGACGGGGAGCGTTTTGTGGGAAAAACCGGGACGCACGAGCAGCGCAGGGGGTAAAGTGTTTGTCAGTAAATGTGAGCGCTCGTGAGCGGGCACAGGACTTACATTCATAACGTGACCGGTAAGAGGTAACTTTGGCCGTGTACCAGAGCGGGCAGTGAATAGGTGTGGGCACAGGTTCGTGGGCACATTTCCTACATTTAACATTCGAGCGGCATTTGCCAGCTTTATGAGAGTGGGCTCTGTGAGAGACACGGGGGTTATCGTGCTTGTGTGTAGGGGTGAACACTGAGACGTGGGCACATTTTCTACACTTAAAACACCAACGGCGTGAGCCGGATACCCAGGCATTACACTCCTTTTGAGATTTCTCTGGGTCGTCGTGAAAACGGCGGTTGCGTGCAGGCGAGCGGGTAGTATTTCCGGCTCGTTGGCTGCCAAATACACTGACAAAGCGGATGTGTTGTGTTTATCAGTAAGCGTGGGAGCTCACGGGCGGACACAAGACTTACACATAGCCGAGTGTGTCGGCTTTATAGGTTTTGTCCCCTGGGATAAAAGTGTAGCAGAGCGGGCAGTGTGTAGGTGTGGGCACTGTTTTATGAGCACATTTCCGACATTCAACACTCGAGCGGCATATGCCAGCTCTAGAGTGGGCTCTGCATGAGTGAATGACATAGGGGGAATCGTGCTTGTGTGTAGGGGTGAACACAGGGAAGCGGGCACATTTTCTACACTCAAGACACCATCGGCGTGGGCCGGATAACCAGAATTGTACTCTAATGAGATTTCTCTGGGTTGCCGTAGAAACGGTGTTTGGGTGCAGGCGAGCGGGTTGTACAACGCGCTCGTAGGCTGCAAAATACACATCTGCAGTCGCCTTCTTAAGGGGACTGACAGAGCGAAATGCTTTGAAGGCTCATATGTTTAGATGCTCATAAATACTCGAGCACCATCCTTAGAGCGGGAGGGTGCGAGAGGCGGGTTCGCTTTCTGTATGTAAGAAGCTGGCCGCGAGCTCGGAGAAGCAAACAGCATAATTTTTATCTGCCGTCAGAGCCAGGATTCGAACACGGGTCTCTGGCGCGAAAGCCTATGATTTTGCCACTGAGCCACAGGGGGAAAACACATAAGCTTCCAGTTAGCGCGAGCATAAGAGAGCGTCATGTTCTGTGTCGGCGTTTGTTTGCAGGCATGCATGTATTATAACAGGCTCGTTTACTGCAATATTGATATTTCCAGTCGCCTGAACTTGAGAGGGGACTGAGAAATGTGTGAGAAATGGAGGTTGGTCTGGCCTCGGCGGGACTAACACTCTCTTTCCTCCTTCGCCGGTGAGTGACGCACGCGAACGGGGTCACCATGTTTGCGTCGGCGTTTGTATGCAGGCGTGCGTGTAATATAACAGGCTCGTTTACTGCAATATTGATATTTCCAGCAACGCGCGTGAACAGGGCGCGAGGGGGGGGGGGGGGGGGATATAGCTTTCTTGTAACGTAAAGAGAGCTAGCCCCGTGATCGTCCGCTTCTAACATCCCTTGCGAACGGCGCAGTTTGCGCGGCTCGAGCAGAGGTAGAGAGAGCGTCATCAAGTTTTGCGTCGGCGTTTGTTTGCAGCCGTGCATGTATTAAAACAGGCTTGTTTACTGCAATATTGATATTTCCAGTTGCCTGAACTTAAGAGGGGACTGAGAAATGTGTGAGAAATGGAGGTTGGTCCGGCCTCGGCGGGACTAAAACACTCTTTTCTCCTTTCGCCGGTGAGTGACGCGCGTGTCCTAAGCTTGCTGGTCGCTTGTTTCAACGGCAGAGGCTTCTCTCACCAGCGATGCGTAGAGCTTCGCTGAAGACATGAAAATCAGAGTTTCAGCCTGTGAGCCCTTCTTTTATACACGCTAGCCACACCCATTCTGGCGGGCTGAGGTGCGTGGAGGGCGCGACGTCACGCAGGGCTCACCGATAGGCTGCTGCAGTTGCCGCAGGACAGCCATTGAGCACGCTTATACAGCCTGCTATGGTCTGCTAGCTGCCGCACTGCGTTGACCATAAATAGAAAATTAAGGATAATTTTTTGGCTTCAGATCTCGAGAAAAGACAACTTTCCCGAAGCGTAAGCAACTTACGCAATACGAGAGAACCTCTCGTAAGAGAACACTGCGAACATCGTGTGTATTTGAATGACAAAAATGTCATATTGCGAGTCATTGACGTCTGCCGACCAGCAACGGTACATTGCAAAATTAACTGCAATAGGTTATGATTGCCCTTATTTAATTAAAAACTGGGTCAATGACCCAACCAAATGGCCGGAGGTGTCGTTTCCAGACATATTTTGTTATCTGGTTGAATCTCCAGGTAAGACATTGCGGTACCTGTAGCTGTAGCGGTAACATTAGCCTATAACTCAATCAACTTTCGTATATGTTGCATATTATAACTCCATAAAACCTTGTCACTTAACAATTGACCTATGGCTAAGCCACGCCCCCTCCACTCACTCGGACAAACAGTCAACATTCGGTAACAGGCGCTATCCCAGATAGCAATATAGTGTCGGCCCAGATCCGGCCCACATCTGGTACGTGTGGAATTCATGTGTACCAGATGTGGGCCGGATCTGGGCCGACATTATGTTCCTGTCTGGGATGGCAGCTGTCACAGTAGGAGACATTTCACAGGAGGCAATTGATGATTTTTGGAGACAGAAAGATTATATATCATCTCGAAGTTACCAAAAGGGCCTTAACTATGCATTGGAGGGTTATATTAATAATTTTATTGTTGAGAAGGTCGATGAAAAGCTTCAGCTCCAGACAAAGATTTACAGGTCACAGTGTAAACCTTATAGTTTGGTGCTATTTTGCTTTAAACGCTCGCTTTATACGCGCGTCCTATTCGCTTTGGACGCGCTAATGGATTCAAAATGTTCAAGCGTCGAACTAGACGCGATACGCGCGAATTTGACGCTCTATTCGCGTTTGGTGTGAACGCAGCATAATGAACAAGGCTGCATTCAGCCCCGACAAAACGTTGCACAACGTTTTTTAAACAGAAACGGTGATGCGTTGAACACACTGTTCTGATGACGCAAGAGTTGCAACTATGGAAGCTGAGAAGGCCATTCTTTGTGTTCTTTGTGAAGAATTTTCGGAGCCTGATGAAGTCGGTATAAATATGTGTTTTAATAGCCTACTACAAAATATGCCCGATGTTACAGTTACTGCACTTGCCGCCCAGAACAAAAGAGAACATCCCAATCAGTGAAGGGATTGCTGAAACTGAAATGGAAGCACACATCTTACCTAATTCAGACTAAAACACATCTATTTAGCCTCGCATACTGACTTTATTTGTAGTTCATACTGTTTTAATACCCTGTATTTTCTTTCTCATTTTTAGGAAAAGCACTTATAATTACCATTGTTTATTTCTATACCAAATGTCACACTTGCAATGAAGCTAAAAATATAAACAACTACATCATTATGTTGATATCCTATTTTTACAATAAAACTTACGACAAACATGTCTTCTAATATCCTTAGTTGTTGCGTATACCGAGCTGCATCGAACACATTTGTAAATTACTTTCCTTGAACCCATTGTGCGAGTTCACTTTAATACCGCCAGAGCCCGTCTATGGAGAGCCTTGGCACTTCCTATTAGCCCCATTGTATCGATCTTGGTTGCAGTTCCATTAGAATTCCACTGGAGGTGATCGTGGGCGAGTGCAGACTGAATGGGAGTCTATGGGGCTAGACGGCTAAATGTGTCTCTTTCACCCGATTGCCGTTGAGAAATCTCAGATTTTATTGTAGGTTTTGCAAGTTCAACATGGGTTATAGGTCGAAAGTTGAACGAATGTACTTATTTCTTTTCGATTTCTTACAGGTTGAGTTGTTGTTGCCCATAACACGCTAGCATTCTGCTAATGACATCAGCATTCTGACGTCATTGACATTTTAAAAGACTTTTTAAACCAAATAAGTGGCTCTAAAAAATCTAACACCCAGCAATGTGTAATTTCTTTGCATCTCCTTTCGAATACAACATTCAAATTACTAGACAAAAAATTATATCCTGAGAAAAGTGGATTTTGAGGGTTTTTCGCCATAGACCTCCATTCATTCTGCACTCGCCTGCGAGTGCCCCCGCATGGACAGAGACGTGTTACTGCAGCCAGTCCACAAACCGGAAGTAAGCAGAGAGTGCCAATTCTCTTCCTATTAGACTATAGCTGTGTCCCAAAGTGAAGGCTGCGTCCTTCGAAGGCCGGATTTGAAGGCCGGATGGCCGCATTTGAAGGCCGATTGCGTCACCGCGGCGCAACGAAGGACGTCCCAATTCAAAGGCTGCATCCTTGGAAGGTCGCATTTGAAGGCCGATTGCGTCACCGCGGCTCGATGAAGGCTGTCCCAATTCAATTCTCCATCCTTCGAAGGCCGTATTCGAAGGCCGGTTGCGTCATCGCGCCGCGACGAAGGCTTCCCTGATTCAAAAGCGACGCCAAATGCACCCTTCGTTTCCCCGTGAAAAGAAGGATACATAAATGGACACTTAGCGGCCTATTCTACCCCATAAGTCATTGCGCGCCGTTGAAGACAGCATTTATTTATTTATTTTTAAAGGCGGCCGAGACTAGAGATCGGTGGTGGACAGCAAATTCACATTTAAATGTAAGTATTATGTTTTCATTTACTCAAATAGCTAGCGAAACCAGAGTTAAATTTTCTTATAAACTTGTTCTTAACTCCTTCGTCACCATTGCGTGGCTTCATTTATCAGGTAGTTTTAGGCAAAACTTGTGGTAATAACGTTATTAGTTTAACGACCTATTTGTAATATTTGCACTTGTGTATTATAAGAAATATCACTCACCCAATAAAGCCCAAAACAATAAGAAAAGCAGTAGATAAGGCAATGGGGTTTCACTTTTATGTGTTTTTGTATTGCTGTCATGCAAGGTAGCCTATGTGGTTTTAACCAAATTTTAGTATACAGAAATATGATTTCTTAAGTATTTTGTATGCATGTCTTGATGTGTCATATTTTGCAGTGTTAACAATGCACTTAAGATTGCCCCTCTGTGTTAAGTACCCTTTTCTGCTTTTTTAGAACAATTCAGGAAAAAATGGGTCTATATATATATATATATATATATATATATATAAAGAACAGTAATACACACATCTTTGCTGAAATGTATTGTCCTGTTGTTGTTAACAAGCCATGGTTCATTTGCTCTGCCTTTAGGATTGCAAGTGTCCTGGGACAGGTGAGGGTGTGAGTGGGAAACCCACTGCTGAAGCTTGGCCCTGGTTTGTCCTCATGGATGAGGTGTTGGGACAGATGCATTGCACCAACCCCCCTGTCCTCATCGCCTCAATCCCTGAGGACACACCAGGGCCGAGTTCAGTAGTGGGTGCCCACGGTGAGGAGGAGCCAGGGGCAGCAGCACCAGCACAAAGGCGGCGAGACAGGACGAGTTTTTGGACTTGATCAGAGAAGAAATGCAACTACAGGCAGAGGCGAGGAGTGCACAGGAAAGAAGGAAGAGGATGGACAGGCTGTTTTCTCTTCTTGAGAGAATGATTGAAAAATATATATATTTTCTACATATTCTTGTTTAACTTTTTTCACTTTTATTTTTTAAAAGAAAAATTATGTACATTTATTTTTATGCAACTTTAATTGTGTAAATAAAAGAGAATGAATTGTTCTGGACATTGTTTATTTTTGTAATGACAGTAATACTTTCTGCATGAAACAAATTCTATACCTTTTTATTTTTTCAAATAAAATTGGTAAATGAAAATCATTTGTTCTTTAGGCTACATTAAAGTACTTTTTCCAACTATTTACAAAAACCGTTAAACATATCAAAATCAACATAAACATTTAATTTTACAATACATAAAATAAGAAAAAATTGATGTAGACTCTGTTGAGCTGAGCTGCTGGACCGGGATGGGCTGCCCCTGGTAAGGCCTCCTGCTGGTGGGACATCATCTGGGATGGTCTCCAGAGTGTTAAAGTGCATATTTCCACTATCCACTAAGTTGTCTACCAACAGGTTTGCAGGGCTGATTCAATCGACTGCTTTCTGAAAAAAGTACTTTTAATAACTACTGCATTTATATTAGGCTACTACTGCATTACTGCGTAGGCTATGTTGCATTTTACTTCTGTATATTTTCAATGTACAGTAATATCTGGTTGTTACATGATTATATACTTTTGTGTAGTGTAATGTAATCACATTGTGATGTGAGGGAAAAAAGTACTTCAGGTTACTTCACAGATTTGTAAGTGAATACTTAACGAAATATGCAGTTCCGAAAATTAAAGTAACAAAATGTAGGCTTATTGTCACAATATTAACAAATTAATTGTTGCTAACTACAGCAGCGTCCCATATCAAAGGGCGCATCTGAAGCGTTCGGACCGGTCTAGCCTACGAAGGATTGTTCTTGTCGCCTGGCAACCGTGACAGCTGCAGATGACGAGCGCGAGAAATACTGGACTTTTTATATTAAATTGGGTTTTGTATTCAAACAGGGCTAAACCGAAAATACATGATCTGGCAGCGCCGGGGCACACCATGACCTCCAGTAAAATATAAAACATAAAAATGACAATAGCCAATTCTGGCTCCATAGCTGTTTACTCAGTTATCAAAATGAATGATCAGGATAGCAGCTGTCCTCTCGCACCGTTGCTTGGCGCCAGGAGCGGTGATCGGGAACACCTGGTTGCACAATTAGGAAATCCTAGGAAGGCTACATGGTGCGTCCTTCAGAGGACGCATAGGCTGCATCCTTGAAGTCTGCGTCCTTCGAAGGATGCAGCCTTCAACATTGGGACACAGCTAAAGAATGGCCTTCTCAGCTGCCATAGTTGCAACTCTTACGTCATCAGAACAGTGTGTTCAACGCATCACCGTTTCTGTTTAAAAAACGTTGTGCAACGTTTTGTCGGGGCTGAACGCAGCCCTGATAACGCTAATGTGAATGACATCCCTTATGAAAAACAACTATAGGAATACTATAGTATTTTGGGACATATAGAAGTACTAGAGGTATTACAGAACATCACAGAAGTATTATACACTACTATAGAAATCTTATAGGATTACTATAGTTCTTTTTCGTAAGAGAAGTAGACAAATCTGGCCCACTGCCAGATACGAGTTTAACACCCACTACTATATCACACAGTGATCTACTCACACAGTAATCTCAAAAAAGTTCTGTGTGTTTATTAGGAAGGATGTAGACCTTCAATTCATAATTTGTTTGTTTATTGGCGGTACAGAAAACGACACAGCAACTCTTCGGCATGATTGTCCCGTGTATTTCAATGAGCGTCAAGGCAATGTTTTCCCCCACGGGCTAAATTCACATCACGTGACGGGGCGTTCCCGGGGGCGTTCCCAGACCAACCAGTACCAGTATGTGTACTTCCACATTTTTTATATTTAGACCATATTATTGATTGCTATCAGGGTATGAGAGTTTCAAACAGTATAACAAAAAGTGTTTATGAAAAACATTGCATAACCTACATTTTAATACAACACATATATAGCCTACCCTACGTGATAAAGATAATTTCCCTCTCGTTTCGACGCCTCACACTCCTGTCCAGTTGGAGGCGGTAATGCACGAATATCTGGTTTGCCCACCGTCAAACCAGAAGCGCCATACGAAGAAACAGAAGAAGATTTACAGCGAGCTGTTCGGGTTGAAGTTATCAGATTCACTGCGAATTCTTCATTTTATAAGCAGCAATAATGGCTGAGGACAGAGTTGAACGATCAGATGGACGGATAGTAAAGATGGAGGTTGACTACAGTGTCACTGTAGATCAGCGTCTGCCTGAGTGTGAGAAAATGGCCAGAGTAAGTGTGAATGAGCGGCTGAGTCATGCTGCTTGCTAAAGCTAACGTTCATCAAATAATTTCAGCGTTAAACTATATGATTGGTTTATTTAATATAAACCACTGTATCGCGTTTAATTAAAAACGAATGTTTTCATATGCAGACATAGACCTTCCAGGAAATTGCTGTCAAAATAGGCATCTGATTAGGTTTTTAGCCATAGATACTTGATCACTGATCATGCCTCATATTTCACCTTTCATAAACAATTACTGCTGGATGCACAATGATATGAGCTTTAGCAAAACAACATGCCATAAAGAAACCCTAACATAATCTGTTTTTGTTATTAAGGATGGCAGACTACAAGAGGCCGTCGAGAGTCTGCTGTCACTAGAGAAGCAAACAAGAACTGTAAGTGTTTTACTGTGCTCTGTTTAATTGTAGCTTCAATATTCTTAACTCAAAAATGCCCTGCTTTTTGTTTGCATTTGTGCCACTTCTGTCCAGGCTTCAGATATGGTGTCCACCTCCAGGATCTTGGTGGCTATAGTTCAGATATGCTATGAAGCCAAAGACTGGGATGCCTTGAATGAAAACATCATGCTACTGTCTAAGAGAAGAAGCCAGTTGAAGCAGGTAGGAACACTTCTATAAACATCATGGAGCCAGTGATTGAGGTCAAGATGCCAAATAAAAATGTTTTTTCAACAACCTGTACCATAAATAAATAAATAAACAAATATATATATATATATATATATATATATATATATATATGAGTAATTTCACTTAAATGCCAATGCAAATTACCTATTGTCATTTAAGTGAAATTACTCAACTTATATAGGCTATATATATATATATATAATTTAACTTAAATATATACGAGCTTGATAAAAATGATCATTCTAGAAGAAAATTTCAGATGGCACTATATAAATATCTTCATATATATTATTTTTATTGTATTATTGATTATTATTATATTATTGATTTAAATAACTTGTTAGAAGATGTTTTACCATTGATTTCCCAGAATTAAATATATAGTTAACATTCTCATAATTTTCCTTTACAGGCTGTTGCAAAGATGGTACAGGAATGTTATACATATGTCGATGCTGAGAGTGACCTGTCAATCAAACTCCGACTCATCGACACGCTACGCACGGTCACTGCTGGAAAGGTCTCGGTTCCTTCTGTTTTTAGATTATTGTACCAGATCTATTTCTTATAAGCTGGATCACTCTACTCCATTGTAATGCCCAGCTTTAGTGAATATTAATGTTTTTGCAGATATATGTGGAGATTGAGCGTGCCAGGCTGACTAAAACATTGGCCTGTATCAAAGAAAAAAATGGAGAGGTGAAAGAGGCTGCATCCATTCTCCAGGAACTGCAGGTGAGTCATCATCATACTCGTAAGGCCTCAAACTAACTGGAATATTCAGTGTTAGGATGTATACCTGCTGCTGTACAATTCAGCACATAGCAAAGAAGGGGTCTTACTGACACCAGAAACAGTACTAGAGAATAGTGCCATTGGACCTGCTTGTATTTGCCCCCCAAACCCAGGCAAAATAAACATTCTCTTCTGCTAATAATGTGTGCATATATTGTGCGCGTATGTGCGTAACGGAGGCCTGCTAGTGAAAGTGGTGTGAGTAAACCTCACTCGAGAGGTGCAAGTGTCGCCCGCCTCCCATGCTGGACACACCGGTTCGAGTCCCACTTGGAGCGGGGCGAGTAAGAGCCAGAGGGGTTACATGTGCATATAGATAGCCACTCTGGACAGAAGTGTATTTCTGTAAGCGTGATCTTTTGTTTTGTTTTTTGTATTTAATAATATTTTGAATTGGCTATTTTATTGGATTGAATTGGCTCATAACAATATGTTTATATATATATATATATATATATATATATTTTTTTTTTTTAGATTGTTTATCTTTATATTTATTTCTGTTTTAGTTTCAGTCATTTTAGTACATCAATTTATTAAAGTTATCATTTCTATATATTTTCTTTATTTCAGCTTTACCTCAAACATGTAATAATTTTAGTTTTAGCTAACAATAACAACTCTCACAGATCACCCCCCGCCCCCCCCCCCCCCAAAAGCCGATAATATATAAATATAACAATTTTCCCTAATAATTGATGAACTTATCTTTAATTCCAAAGTGTTTAAATGTGAGTTTATGTGAGTTAAATGTGAGGTAATATATTAATTTAAGCCAACATTGGTAAAAAAAAAAAATATATATATATATATATACTGTTATAATCTTGGCGTTACAAACTAGAAAGAGCAGTTACTTTAATTTGTTGTTTAAGGCGAGACACTACAGGTGAATAGGTTAATTTTTTTTAACTAGCAGATATCACCATGAAACTTTCCCAGTTGATTACCTACATTAAGATGAGAAAAAAATGTATTACAAGTTGTCTGTAATTTAATGTTTAAATATGCAAATTAGGCAATATCTAATTAAATATGTGCTCATTTGCATATATTTTTATTTTAAAAAAAATTACAGAGGGATTTATGGATATCTACTTTTGTTATCCTGAAAATCAGAATATACTGTCAATAGCCGTAAAAAAAAATATTTTCACCATGTTTTTTGGAATAAAATTTTATATAAATCAAGCTAGGAATAATATATTTACAATCCCCTCTGTAAATGTCTTCATAATATAACTAGGTACAAGACTGGAAAGTTTGGTGTATATAGGTGCTACTGAAGTGGAGATTTCGGGCTTGGAATATGAGAGAAAAGTCATTTTGAGAAAACAGGCTTTAAAGATTTTTCATCAGCCAATGAGATTGCGCATTCAGCCCTTTTACTTTCACGATTGGTTGCTGATAAAAAGGAAATGACCATATTTGGATCCGACAGCATTGTATAGGAGAGAGAGAGCTTTCCAGCGGTGCATGTGATGACAGGCTGACGGCAGAGATCGCGGAGCAGCATGTTGATTAAGAACGGCAACTTTTGTTGAATTTATGAGAAATCTACAGACACAAACAGACAAAGTGTAGTAAAATAAAGACCTAAATGTGTATTTCAGACTTTTTTTCACCACAAGTCTGAAAGAAGACATGTTATTGAAGACAAATATCCAAAAATCTCAAAATTGACCAGTAAAAAACCCCCCGACGTTTTTGCCTGCCGTGTCTCGCCTTAACCTGAAGCATTCACACTTCGCACTCGATTTGAACAGAAATTTCTCATGCTCTTACTCTCTGCAGGTGGAGACATATGGCTCAATGGAGAAGAAGGAGAAGGCGGAGTTCATTCTGGAGCAGATGAGGCTGTGCATTGCTGTGAAGGACTACATTCGCACACAGATCATTAGCAAAAAGATCAACACTAAGTTCTTCCAGGATGAGGGCACTGAGGTTTTCATCCTCTTTTTGAGGAAACTTTGATTCTGCTCTTGTATTTCTCTGATTCATTTTCAGTTTATAATATTGCTGGGAGGTCCGTTCAGTTTTACCATTTACATAAACGCCTGCTTTTCTTGCTTGTCTAGGATTTGAAACTGAAATATTATAATCTGATGATTCAAGTTGATCTGCACGAGGGCTCCTACCTGTCCATATGCAAACATTACCGAGCCATATATGACACTCCTTGTATACTAGAAGACACATCCAAATGGCAGCAGGTACCTTGCCTTTTCTTTTTAACTTTGCTGTTCAGCTTAGTAATGCAAAGAAACGCTAGCTATGTTTCATTCCACATATTTTTATCTGCATTTTGGGAAATTCTCTCACACGATTGCATTCCTAAACACCAGGCATCCGAATGCAAGATAGCATGACACCTTTTTTTATTGCGTTTCATCTGCACTCTCTGAGACGCAAGTATGATGTAGGAAAAAGGAGCCACAGTGGCTTCCCCGATTGCAGCAACTTCCATTTTGCACCAATTTACCAGGAAGGGACGATTTTGTTCACTTGAATACATACAATACGCTGCTTTATTCGCAAAAGTTTTATGCGATATTCAATTTTCCCACAAGATAAATTCACAACTTGGATGAAAACATAGCTACAGTCTTTTCTTTTGCAATCTAGTGGTTTTTGAAAACTGAAAAGGTCTTTGTATCTTTTAGGCTCTCAAGAGTGTGGTGCTCTACGTGATTTTGGCTCCTTATGACAACGAACAGTCTGATTTAGTTCATAGAATCAGCCTTGACAAGAAACTGGAGGAAATACCCAAATACAGGTAAATGAGCCAAAATAAACTGAGTTTTCTGCAAGAGTTCAGAGATATGTTTCAGCAGTCAGCCAGCCACAAGCATAATAGTAAATTCAGGTGGAGATGTTTATCTTTTTTCATTCTTCCCTGGCAGGGATCTCCTGAAACAATTCACCACCATGGAGCTGATGCGCTGGTCATCTGTAGTGGAGGATTATGGGAAGGAACTGAGGGAGGGTTCCATGGAAACTCCTGACACTGATGTCTTCACCTACTCGGAAGAGGGAGAAAAGAGATGGAAGGACCTGAAAAATAGAGTGGTAGAACATGTGAGTAAGGCTTATTTTTGCTGATATGTGAAGCCAAGCTTTCCTTTATTAAAAACTGTTTACATCTGTTCATGTGACTCTCTTAAAAGAAGAATTCACTCCAAAGGAAATTTTTCATTAGTTGTTGTTGGTCAAAACCCATGACTTTCTTTCACAAAAGGAGGGTTATAATGTGTTGTACTGGTTGCTCTCTTCCATGCCATTACAAAGAAATGTCACTGAGGTTTATAAAGGGTTAGTTCACCCAAAAATTAATTCTGTCATTAATTACTTATCCTCATGTCATTCCACACCCGCAAGACATTTATTCATCTTCAGAACACAAATTAGCATTCTGTCCCTCCATTGGGAGCTACGCAACTACTACATTCAAGGTCCAGAACTGTAGTAGGAAAGACATAAAGTAATCCATGTGACTGCAGTGGTTTAACTTAAATTTTATGAAGCGACACAAGCGTTTGTTTGCAAAAAAAAAAGAAAAGAAAAAAGTACCGCTTTATTACAACTTTTTACCCGTGCACACGCAACACACAAAAGACTGAATGTGATTCAATGTACTCACGGTGAAGTAATTTTTTTTCACACACACGCATCCCCTCGCTCACTCATTTAATTTGCTCCGGATGAATATTGAATTTCGGCGCGTGATTAGGCATATTGTGCAGAATTTTACTCATTCCCGCAGATTTTGTGCTCACACCCAAATTGTGCGCACATAAAGCCGCCTCTCAGTACTAAATTGAGTTCTTTTTCGCTGCTTATTGTGCTTAAACAGTCAAATACACACAAAATAATGTCAAAAGGCCAGTCTTGACGAGTGTTCATGTCAGTTATGTTTCAACGCATGTGAAACAGTATAATGGGCCCATGTGTCAGGTCTTAAAGTGACAGCAGCCTAATATACTGCCAATTTATGAGATAAAACTATATAGGCCCTATGGCAGTTTTTCCCCAAGGTATCGATGGCCACAATTGTTTCCATTAACTTTGGAAAACCACTAGCAACAGTGGCTGGTGAGCAAAAAGTTAATGTCAAAGCCCTGGTTATGAAAGTATATTTGAGACTATAGACTATGTAGATCTGGCTATGTGAAACTATAGTTTGATTTAATCCCTTGGCTTTGCATGACACTTTGACGTTACAGAACAGAATGGATCTGAATATTGTAAAAGCATTTGTTTCATGTGTTATAGAATGGAAGAGAGACTCTCATAAGCACACGTTGTCATATTCTTTTGATTTTTCTGGCAAAAACGTCTGAGTTCTTTATACAAATCAGTATACAGGTTTTCAAAGACTAGGATGTCGGGGAAGATCTTGTTTAAGTTTTGTTACATTATTATATATTTTGACAGTAAACCGCCAGGAGCCTTTAAAGCAGTGTCTAAATTTTGTCTTTATTTTTGTTAAATAAATGAGACAGTGTAATATGTCGTGTTGTTGTTCGTCTTAGGTTGTATTTACCTAATTTTATGACCTGCTAATGACCAGATGATTTTTTTTTTTTTGTATGCGTAAAACCAAAAATTCAAAGAGGTTGTATGTCACAGGTTAACCTGTTCCCTGTAACTTGGACTTACAAACATACAACCATATCACTTGTACTGTGCTGTTGCTGGCAAATTAAAGGCACACTATGCAGTTTCCGTTTTTCTCAAACAGTGACCCCTAGAGTCGCTGTGGAGTACTTGTATTTAACGTTACTGTCGCAAATGCCACTCGCGCAGAGCCGTCTCTGCACTCTTCCGACCGTGCTTTCTTCGTTTTCTTCATCGACTATGCCATGATTCACGTCTGAAATGCATGCTAGTGTCTTCCATAGAGGCTGCTTCATATGTTGATGTATGTGACGTCGTGCCGTAAAGCAAGTCGTAATTCTCGCGAGATTTGGCGGGGCGCCACCTCTCAAACTTGTATTGCCAGCTGCGTCTCCCCCCCCTAAAAAAGAATGTTAGCCTACAGTATGAATTACTGACTGTGAAAACATTAACTATTGTAATTAGTAGTAATGCCTTCTTTACTCGTTATATTTTTTTGAAGTACGTGCATTGTTAGATATCATCATCAGAGCCTTCTCTACTTTACTCAATAGCTGCTATTCATCAAAGAGCCTGTTTAACTTTTAACTATAAATGTTCTACTGTCTATATAATAAAGTACACAACCAAGCAATGAAAAAAAGCTTGTAATTAAGACCGTAACATTGACTTACCTGTCGAGAAGAAAGCAGGCAACTTCAGCGTCTCTTTTGAAAGCTTTCTCCTGCATTAGCTATCCCGACATTAACCCTTGTTTTTGTAATCTCCGGTCACGTTTCCTTTTACGGTCTATTTTGGACTTTTTCGACGTCGAGGACTCATCCTGTGACTCAGCATATGTATGAATGAACGGTGTATAAATAACCGTGCAGTGCATCCTTTTAAACTTGCCGGGGCAGTGACAAGCGCCTCTCACTGCTCTGCTCCTCCACTTCTGCTGGCTTCAGTCACGTGACGCTGGCTCTGAACGAAAACGCGTTGTGGAAACGCGTTGGCCTAGTACTTTTTGTCCGTCTCTGCTATTATAGTTTTTAAGATGGCGGAACTACATGGAAGCCTCCGTGGACCTACCCATCCCATGTATATAAAGATAATAAATTCTTCGTTTACGAGGATTAGTCTGATCATTGGCATAGGTATTTGTACACCATTGAGGGCATATTTATTAATAAAAATATTGATTTTAGATAATAAAATACCTAAAAAGCTACACATAGTCCCTTTAAATGGAGAAATAAAATGTAGCCCTTCAGATACAGAGCGATTTGCGCTACGCTGGCCAGAGCAAAAGTAGGCGGAGTTTTCATTTTGATATCCGCACTTTTTTGGACGGCCAGTTTTTATTGGCCGCACGGGTTATCCTCACAGAGCGCAGCGGCAAAAGTTGAAAGTATTTTAACTTTGACCGTGGCGTGCACGCAAGCTCGCCAATGCTGCGCTCTGCTTTGGTCGATGCAGCAACAAAACGTCTTCGCGAAGTGCGCAAGCCATTGAAATAAATGAGTGTCATAGCACAGTGGTGATAATGTAATGTTAGTATTGCATGTCCGTTATGGCACGTTAATTTGTGGAATATGTGAACATAGCCAAAGTTAGACTACAGCACAGTAACTAACGTTAACTACCCGCAAATTAAAACCTGCAAACGTTAGCCCAGTGCATTACAAAAATCGTTGATTGCTGAACAGAAATCGTGTCAGATGGATTGTCATACAAGTAGCCTACTGTAAGGTTGAGGATGGCCTTATGCAATATTTACACTGCTCTATTCCAATTAGGGATGCACCGATGTGAAAATTGTGGCCGATACCGATAACCGATATTAATATTGCTGTTATGGCCGATACCGATATTTACCGATGTCGATATCTCTGTATAGAAAACAAATTTTAATGATTATCAAATAAAGAGCTATTTTCCAAAACACATTTTTTTTACTTTAGAAATGACTGATATTGGGCACCTTTACCTGTGTGCAAAATATGTCACACATACACACATTGCATTGCATATAATGTGTGCTGGTTAACTTGTATAAAATTAAGAAACCCTTAGAAAACAGTAAAAAAAAAAAAAAAAAAAAAATGTGTACAATTAAGATAGGCTACTTCATTTATTATTCCAATATCCAAATATTATTTTAAAAAATACCACAGGGAAAAGGGCTTCTTGTGACTGTCTTTGCGTTTGAACATTGCACATTTTAAACAGGACACGCAGCTGAATAAATGTTAGCCAATACAAACATATTTATAGAAAACAGTTGACAATGAATAGACAGGAGTCCAATAATAGCATAACGAATCACTTATTCTAAAAATAATAACAAGTAGGCTATAAGACGAATCCGACATATGGGCTGTGTTAACAGTAAAACGTCCGTCATTTAACGAATTTTAAAAACACGGATGGATAATACAAAATGCTTTCTGACATTTTGACAGAAAAAAACAAACAAGCAAGAACAAAATTTAAACTTAACCCGTTTTCATTTTACAATTATCTTCTCTCTCTATGTGCGCGCGTCCGTGTTTGTGAGAGAGAGCTCGCGCAGCACCGGTTGCCTACTTTTTTAATCCATAAGTAACGAACGCGATAGTTTTCATACAAACTAAATATGTAACATAATTAGGTAGGCTACTTTAGTTATTATTAACACAATAACACATGAAGGCTACGTTTCTCAACACTGAGAATGAATAAATAAACGCCTGTTTCTCCACTCGCGCTTATCAGAATCCACAAATCACACGCGCTGTCACTTTTGAGAAAAATCAAATTCGAATGGGTATCATATATCAAGCAATATATTCAAATATCTACGAGTCAAAAAACGATCAGTCAAAAATGTGTCATGAGGAGGAAAAAAACATAAGTCGCACTGGACTGCATTAACAATGTTACGGACGTGAGCGCTCTCGGCACTTAAAAACTGCTTTAAAACTTTCACAGAGACCTCAAGCAGAAAGCACAAAGCCTGTCTTTAAATTTAATTTCGTTTTGTATTAATTGTATCTTAATTTTGATCAATGTTTCATCAACGAATTGCATTGGATTTAATAAATAAAAAGTATATATACTAGAAAATATTTAATCAGGACAGAGGCGACGGCGCGTGAACCTGGAGCGCGTCTCATAAATGAACCGAAACCTAATTGTATCTTAATTTTGATCAATGTTTCATCAACGAATTGAATTGGATTTAATAAATAAAAAGTAAATATACTAGAAAATATTTAATCAGGACAGAGGCGACGGCGCGTGAACCTGGAGCGCGTCTCATAAATGAACCGAAACCTACCTGCCTCACAGACCTGAGACATATATAGAAAGCTTGAAACTTCTATTTTTAAACAGAACAATTCAAAATGAAAGAAAACAGACTGTTCTCTGCTTATGTCATCTGTATGAAATGTGTATTTCTCTCACATCAACCTCTTCAGCTTCACACGTTAAATATCGGCCTGTTCACATCGGCCATATTTTGACATCGGAACGATACCGATGTGTAAAAAAATGACCATATCGGCCGATATTATATCGGCGGCCGATATATCGTGCACCACTAATTCCAATATATAAATGTATATGTCTTGGCAATGAAATACATTTTACATCATTTTACATTTCAATTAATATAGGCTATTTATCAGGCAGGTGCCTGTGCACTGTCAGAGTCTTCTGGGTTAAAATGCAATTACAGGTGGTTGTTGTTGCACTGTCTCAGATTTTGTTCAAACCTTGTCGATATCAAGAATGTGTCCCAAAACCAAGGCCTGTAAAATATTTCTGTTCAAATCCTATGTCTTCATATTTTCAGCCCTTGAAATTACTTCAGTTTTACAGCCTGAAAATCACATTATCTGGGAAGCAATATTTGGACATTAATATAATGAAAAGTATTATTCATAGGCATTATCTACTTAGACAGTGATATATTTTGAAAAATAGAACTTGTGATTTGCTTAAATATCTGATCCTTCTGCTATTACGAAACACAATTTAAAAAATTGCTTTAAAATGGACCTTGAAAGTGCTTGAAAAGTGCTTGAATTTGACCTTGGAAAAGGTGTACGAACCCTGTTGCCGGAATCAGTCCCGGAACGAGCCCTGTGTGAACAAAAGCCAGGACCAATGCCGTAAGGGGAATTTTGTTGCTCTTAGAAGAAAGTTTGTGTTCATCATCAACAAAGAAAGAATGAAAAAATGTCTGCAAACTAGAATGAAGCAGAGACCAGGGAGCTCCTTACTATCCGCGCTGAAGCTGACATCGTTCGCCAGTTTTGTGGAATGGTACGCGATGCGTTAGTGTATGACCGAATCCAGAAAAAAATGCTGGAGCAAAAGCACAGATCATTAGTAAACTTAAGACGCTGTGTAAAAAAATCCACCAAGTGCACGACTACAATGGAAAGAGCGGTAGCGGAAAATTAGACTGGCCTTTCTACAACGTATACTGACGTCACGTGTCTTTACAGGATCTTTACGGAATGTGTGTTAATGCACTCAAAGATTCCGGAAAACCACTGGCAGTATGAATGAACCAAAATCAAACAATCCCGGGACAAATCTGTGTATTTTCCGGAATCTCTGTGTGAAAGGGGCTTTGGTATGCCCTACAGGTGGGGCTTCAGCCTATAAATAGGCTTGCTGGCTGAAAGGATTTCAGTTCTGATTGTGGACTTACATTCTGAGGAGTGTTGCGAACTTGGGCCATTTGGTTTAGCCAAACGTAGCAAATTTTTCCTGTTTTGTTTTTGTACTGTTTTTAAATATTTTTGCACCTTCCAATAAAACAGAATTTTTGGATTATTCATCAACTTTTTGTACAGCACGTCATTTCCTTTTTCCACTGCTACTGATTGGCCTTCCTACAGTGTATTTTATTTTTTGACTATATGTAAATTGGTACACAGTGTTCTCATTCGGCTGAACAACTTGTTCACTGACATTCATTAGTTTCACTCAGGTTGGAAATTTTGGACTTTGTGAATGTGGTGAACTTCTAAATGCTCCTCCTAGGGAATTCATTGTCATCAAATTTGGTTAACCTTATACCAAGACATTGAAGAATGATAGGTTGTGAATGGAGTTTTGATAAGTGGTTTTGTCCTGGCGACTTAATCTATTTATGGTGAAAAAAGGGAAACCGGAATGATCTCGTATCTTCTGCATGCATTGAACTGTATGTTTGTTCGCCCTGTGTAGTCATGTGAGTCAGTTAAATGATATAGTGAATAAATGAGTGAACTTATCTAGTTTTTTTTTTTTTAAGCTATTATTTGCTTTTTTGTCATTAAAATTGCTAATTGATATTGTTTTTCTGTCCATTACCAGAACATCAGAATAATGGCAAAGTATTACACAAGCATCACAATGGGGAGAATGGCAGGACTGCTTGACCTCTCAATTGATGTAAGTTCTGTCATTAAATAAAATATATAAAAAAAAAATGTATGCTGCTTTCTGCTTGGTTTGAGGGATTTTTCAGTCACAGTGATAAGAATTTATTTAATGGTGCATTACATTATTTAATTGAGGCTATCGATTTGTTTTTAATGCTGTAATATCCCTCCCCCACCCCGCTCTTAATAATAACTCATCAGAATTTAAAGCATTTTAACATTTCAATGAATGTTGTAGTATTCATCTTGCATGTTTGTCGTTCTTGTAGGAATCAGAGGAGTTCTTATCAAACCTGGTGGTCAATAAGACCATCTATGCGAAAGTGGACCGCCTCGCTGGTATCATTAATTTCCAAAGACCTAAAGACCCTAACGATCTTCTGAATGACTGGTCTCAAAAACTGAACTCTCTCATGTCTCTGGTCAACAAAACCACTCATCTCATTGCCAAAGAAGAGATGATCCACAACCTCCAGTAGAGGCTGTCAGGGAGACCTTGGTACACATTTTCTTTTTATTTCACCTTGGAACATCTGATTGAACGAATGTTAAATAAACGTTTGCTGTCATTGCTTCTGTTTAAATTGTTATTGACCACGAGGTGACAGAGAACAACGTTAGTTTCAGTCATTCGTTTTACACGGCACTTAATATTATTGTGTTTTGTGTTTAACTCTGACTATAGTTGTAACTCCATGTGAAGCCTCCTAACCGCAGTGACACCCAATTTCCCTTTGTATTAAATAAATGCCTTGTATTCCTTTCAGACATTATAGAAAAAAAATGCATAATAAGATTGGTGTTCATATGTTGCTCCAGCATGCACATTAAACTTTTTTTGAAATAATTCTGTGTTTGTTCATTTACCATTAAGGGGAAATACAGGCAACTTAAGTTATTACTACTATTATTATTAAACTGGCAAATAATACTTACTGATTTACATAACATTCTTACTGAGCATATTTTAGCTTCCACCAGACACTAAAATATTATATATTAAGTTTATTTGGTTTAGCAAATAATCCATTAAAGTCATTACAATAGTTTTTTTTTTTTTTGTTACCTATACTGTTATAACCACTGAATGCATCAAACCCTGTTCAGATGGTTTGTCTGAAACATTGTGGCTTTTCATTTGTTTAAATTCCATTTGTCCTAAACACTAATATTTCATGACTTTTATGTCAAATGGAAATGGAGGCAGGAATAATCACATCTATGAAAAATTAGACTTCTACTCCTTGAAACGGTTTACTTTGAGTCAGCTTGTGTTTGCTATGTAACTAAATGGAAGAGATAGATAAAAAGATTATACAGTACGTTTCACAGACAATATCTAGTTTCATACTTTGTTGACAATGACCCCGCAGTCTTGTATGCCCATACACAGTGTCAGAATAAAGGCCTTAAATAAGGCCTTAATACTTAAAGGATTATGTTAAAGGGTAACTAAACCCTAAAACAACTTTTTTTTTAGTAAATGATCTGTAAGACTGGGTCTTTATTAATGCTGTTCATTGATTCAAGTAATTTTTTTTTGACATTTGGGTATAAAGTGTTTTAATTCTACAATATATGGTGTAAAAACGTCTGAGTGCTGCCCTCTTCAGGTTGAACGGTGGCTACTGCAGTTGAATTTTCCTATTGGAAGTTGTGGTGCCCTGTGACATAAGGGTACCAGCTAACCACGCCCTTGCCTACGGAGAGATGCATCTCAGGTGCACGTGCACCTGCACTCAGGTGCAGATTTTGATGCCATCATAGTAGTGCCCCATGCACTCCCATTCAAAAGGCAATTTGACCGAAAACGAAAATACGGTCAAACTTAAAAGTGGCGTATTCCATTCTAATTATGGTTTTAAACTAAAGTTTGCCTCGGGTAAATTAACAAAAAGACCCTAGGTTGCAATTTGGCGACAGTTATCCTTTAAAGTACTTATTTAAGTCGTTATTTAGTAGGCCAAAAATAGCCAAATAGTGACTAAATATAACGTGCACTTGTTTTATACAGTCTATGGCACAAAATTATTAGGCTACATGAAAATCAGAATGTTATTTACATTTATTATTATTTTAATAAGAAAAATCGTGGTAACACTTTACAATAAGTTTAACATTAGTAAACTGCTTTGGTTAACAGGAACTATGTGAATGAACAATACTTCTACAGCATTTAGTAATGTTAGTTAATATTAATTTCAACATTTCCTAATACATTAGTAAAATCAAAGGTTGTATTTGTTAACATTAGTTAATGCACTGTGAACTAACATGAACAAACAATGAACAGCTGTATTAATAAATACGGTAACAAATGTAGGCCCTACTGCTCGTTTTTAGTTCATGTTAGTTAATAACTAATGTTAATTAATTGAACCTTATTGTAAAGTGTTACCAAAATCGTATAGCCTTTATAACTTGTGGTAAAAAAATAAATAAAATGCTATAGGCTAGGAATGCACAACTGATAAATGATGCTAAAAAAAAGTAATGAAATTGTCTGTGTTCTTAAAGAGTGCGCAGACAGTTGGATCCAAATTCATTCAGGACCTGCAGTCATGTCACCGTCATGTCCTACAGATCTACCTAAATATAGGTCAGGAGCCGCTACTGGATGTTTTTTCTCCCCCCACCTCCCCCCCAAAAATAAAAAATAAAAAAAGTTTTACTAATGTGCTCCCATCATGCGTGGCTGAATTTGACCACGTAACAGAGATATGTGAAATGTACTGTGAAGTTGTCTTGATCCGCTCAGTTCAGTCTAGCCTGCGGTATCATGGCTTGGTGTGATCGTGGAGCTCAGGTTGTTTTGACGAGCCTGGGCGCGTTCGCAGGGATCAGCCTGATGGCTGTCGCTATCGGGACCGACTACTGGCTCTACTCGAGAACACACATCTGTAACACGACCAGCAACGCAACAGAAACCCAAACCTTGCTGCAGCCAAAGAAAACACGAGGAGATCTCACGCATTCTGGACTTTGGAGGATATGCTGTATGGAAGGTAATAAACGGACAGATGTTTTAAATTATAATACTAGATGCAATACTAGATTGTTCAACTTTTTGTCATAAAAAAAAAAAAAAAAAAATCTATAACAAATTGGTCTTATGCTTTCCACCGATTTCTTGTTCAAATAATTTGAGACACTAGTCTACTGTTATGAAGAAAGAATGTAGCCTATTGCAGTAATATTCTGCCAGACATATGACATGATGAATGAACATGAACCTTTACAGAAGGTACAGAAGGTTTTTTTAAAAAAAAACACACTCTCAAAATCTTTTTTTCTCTCTTGTGCATTAAGAGAAACCTTTTTCTCTTGTACCTTCTAGAAGCCAGAAGGTAAGATTGCACCAGAGGCTCTTTCATTTGTCTTTACAATGATCCTTTTCAAAACATATACATTACATTTTGCAGGAACAGTTTGCATTTCACCCCCATAATATTGGTTTATTAGAATTTTTTTATTCTGTAAAGATTGTTAATCTTTGATAGATATGTCTATTCATGCGGCTTTAAAGAAAGTCACTCAGAGCATGATAGAACATGATGATGGTTTAAAGACCTCAACAAGACTGGTACAGATATTTAACAGTTACATGTATATTTGCATACATTAAGGGATATTTTAGAGTAAGGTCACACAAAAGAGATAGCATGTAAATATATTTAATATATTCTTAGTGGTGAAGGAGAAGCTAATTTAAGCTTTTGAAGATTAATTCAAAAAAAAAAAAAAAAACAAGGCAGAAAATTAACTTAAAATTAATCTTATAATCTTTACTTAAAATTCAGCAACACTTATGTTTGGCACAGGGATCAACAATGGGAGCTGCTACTGGATCAATCATTTTTCTGTGGATGACTATGACACCGAAGGTTCCGAGTACATCCTCCGTGAGTTCATTTTCTTTAAAACATTCAAAGAAAGATTTAAAATAGTATTCCACCACTTGATTAAATTTCACCAAAGATTAAATTATTATTATATATGTCATATATATATATTAGGGCTGGGCAATATGGACCAAAAGTCATATCCCGATATATTTAGGCTGGATATCGATATACGATATATATCCCGATATTTTTTCTGCAAATGAGTGCAAATGTTCAGTCAAAGTCAAAGCCAAACATGACGTCACAAGTAGTTTTATTGAAACCAGCTATTTCAGTGAACAGTTGCAAAATCAAATTAATAAATTATAAACAGGTTTCTTTACCTTAGGGCTGCACCGATTATGACAAAAATCATAATTGCCAATTATTCCCTTGGAATTGTAATTGTGATTTATTAATTATGATTATCAAAGTTTACATTGAATATATATAAAAAAAAATTGTGTAAACATGTTATAATTTGCTTATATATAACCTACATATATATAGGCAAATTATAACACGTTTACACAAAATTTGTTAACACACACACACACAAGTACTGTCCCCCTTTACTTAACATAAATTGTAAAAATATGACTAGTAAAGACTAGTAGGCTACTAATAAATAAACAGTAGGCCTATGCTAAAGCTATTAAATAGCAGACCCAAACTAGTTTTTGTTTATACAATGTGGTATGAGCCACTACAGTCATTTAAAAATATAAAAAATAACACAAAGAAAAATAAAGTAAACGACAGTTACCATGGTGAATACACAATATTAACAATAACTGTTAATGAAACATGGAAACTGCTCAGGTGAATAGAATGAAAATCATACCTGCATTACTTTTATTTCGTGTAATTTACAACGTAACGGCGTTGCATGCTCGTATAGTTTCTTTTGCACTTTATATAGCCTACAGTGAAGCGATACACAGCGCGCGCGCCGCCGCATTTGCGCGTGCAATTGAAGAGTGTGCGCTCCGAGCACAGTATAACGGCTGACAGGACAAGAAAGTCCGTGTTTCTGAGGTGAAAAACTTTATTTCAGCGTACACTTATGTCACTGCCTGTTAGTTCCTATTGTGCTGGGGTTTCTGAAGTAGTCATGATTCGCCTCTCATAACATAACATGCTCTAAACACGCGCGCAGAGTGGAAGGAGGGGCGGACTATTTGAAAATTTGAACTATATCGATATATGCGATATGGTCTAATTCCATATCGCATTTCAAAATATATCGATATATTTTTTATATCGATATATCGCCCAGCCCTAATATATATATATATATATATATATATTAGGAAATTTGTTTCAATATGACATTTCTGTAATAATGTTGGCTAGCTGATAATGTGTATGCCATGGAGCTATTTATTTTTGCTTGCATTTTAGGCATATCTACAATGAGAAGCTGGTGACACATTTCATGCTGGTGACACATTTAAAAGTCTGTTTAAACACAGTAAGATGTCTTTGTGTGTTGCAGGATTAGTGCGGGCATCCAGTTTCTTCCCCATCCTGAGTACCATCCTGCTTCTATTGGGTGGACTTTGTGTCGGGGTGGGCCACATTTACAGCAGCAGAAATAACATTATTCTGAGCGCAGGAATCCTATTTGTATCTGCAGGTACAACACATGCCAGTAACCTTAACATTCAGCCAGTTCTAGTGCTTCAGAAGAGAATCCCTGAGGAGTCTCCAAACACAAATCATCATTTTAGTAAACAGTGTATTTTAATTGAAAAAGCATGGTTGCCATAAATGCATGTAAGACATGATATAATGTTGTAATTTATTTATTTTTTTGGCCAATTTTATTTGAATCAATTTGTCCAATTTCATTTTCTGCATATGTTGCGATGAACAAAAATATACATATATGTTCTGTAAAGGAAATAATTGTTTAAGTTGTGGTGTTACCCAGACATAGGGGTGGGCTATAGACCCGATTAACCGGTAGAGATGTTGGACTATCGTCTCTATCGTGGTTACGTTCACTTGACGTTGCTGTGCTATGCAGTCACGAAAGCTTATTGTTTGCATGCGTTTTTAAGCATTGCGGTTTAAAAACAAGTGAATTTCAACCGTTGAAGTGCAGAAAGACAACTCATTTCGCTATATGCGCATGCTGAGAGACTGTTTCTCAGTGCTGTCTGAGAGATGCGCGCATGAAGTCGCTACTCACAGAGCGCATGAAAACTGAACTGAGTGCTTTTTGCCGACTAATTGGGCATGAACAGCTAAATACATATACTCATGTGTCAAACTGACCATGTCAGTTTGCAAGTAAACAACAGTCGTTTCTGTCTTAAGTGACCGTAAGCAGTTGAGAAAGAAAATGCACAAGTATATTGGATCCGTGCAGTCGGTCTTAAAGTGACAGCATCCAAATTTACCTGCTGTCGTTATTAATGTTAATCAAACAACAAAAAAGATAAAATCTCTCACTGCTCTTGACTGAATCACTTTTGTAACTTTAATAAGAATAAATGTATATTTAAACAGTGAAGACTATGCAGTGTTTTTTATACAATGGATCACTTTTACATACAATTTAAAGGGTTAGTTCACCCAAAAATGAAAATTCTGTTAGTAATTACTCACCCTCATGTTGTTCCAACCCCGTAAGACCTTCGTTCATCTTCGGAACACAAATTAAGATATTTTTGATTAAATCTGAGAGCTGAATCACTCCTCCATAGGCTTCTAAGACATTATAACTTGCTGGCCCAGAAAATGTATTAAAGACATCGTTAATATAGTCCAAGTGACTCCAGTGGCTCAATCTTAAGTTTATAAAGCGACGAGAATACTTTTTGTGCGCAAAAAGAAAACAAAAAAACGACTTTATCCCACTTTTCATTTCCTTCTCTCTGGGCCTCGAGTCTTTTCACGTAGTGTTTAAGCATAGTGTTGCACGTCACCACGTAGGCTCACTATTGGCCGACGCTGGTCATGTGTGTCATACGTGGTGATGTGCACAGACACGCTACACTTAAACACTACGTTTAGACAGCACTCAGATTTAATCAAAAATATCTTAATTTGTGTTCCGAAGATGAACGAAGGTCTTACGGGGTTGGAACAACATGAGGGTGAGTAATTACTGACAGAATTTTCATTTTTGGGTGAACTAACCCTTTAAGTAGTATTTTTTCTAGTGCTTGACATTTTTCAGGTAGTTCTATTTAATTTGTCTTAGTTCATTTTTAGTTTGTTTTTCTATATGCTTGTAATTAGTTTCTTTGTTCTTTTTTATCACTGTTTACTTGTAAATAAGCTTGAGAGTTTTTTTATACTTTGGCTAGTATTAGGTTTTTTTTGTGGTATTGAAAATGGTGACAAGAATTATGAAAATTCAATGATATAAAAAATTTTGATATAAAAAAAAACGTATCTAAAGGGAAAATAACTATATTGTAATGTATGTATCGTTATCGTGAAATAAAATTACTCATATCGTGATATAAGATTTTGGTCATATCGCCCACCCCTACCCGGACACATATGTTTGGTGAACAGATGGGAATTAAAGGTTATGCTAGGCTACTCCACATGTTCCGTATCATGTTAGACTACATGTTCTGCCTCGTACTTCCCATTAACATAACATAGTATGAGAAGTTTAAGTAAACCAGTTAGTTGCAATACAATTATATACAATTATAAAACAAAAATAATTATATATGTTGCGGGGAAAGAAACAGAAATTAAAGCAGAATTCGGAGAAGCCACAAGTGAGCCAGACAGAGAAAAAATTACAGATGAGCTGGTGAAAAACAGTGGGAAAAATAAAAGGAGGTGACAATGGATGAAGCAGCTAGTGTGCCACATCTGATGCCATCGCTGAAGCCCCCATGCGATATGAATGAATGGCCCAAATGGATGCAACGCTTTGAGCGTTATATAACTGCGTCAGGCCTGGACAAGCAGTCACAAGAATATCTGGTTAATACATTTATGTTTACCATCGGTGACAAAGCTGAAGATATCCTGAATGTTCTTCCCCTGTCCGAGGAGGAGTTAAAGTCATATAAGACAGTGAAATGGTGTTCCAACAGCATTGTGTAAGCAAATTTAACAGATGTAATCAAGTGGCAGGAGAGAGTATAGAAGCTTTCATTACTGCTGTACATGCACTGGCAGAACATTGTGAGCCTTAGGAGACAAACTGATAAGGGACAAATTAGTAATTGGCATACAGAATGCAAAACGGACACATAAGAGCGTACATTGGCAAAAAAGTCGACCCAGCAATGTCAATAAATACCGTAAAGCAACTGGGTGTTGAAGATGTGGAAATATAAAAAGACATAATTGGAAAAAGTGCCCTGCACGTGAAGCGTAATGCCATAAATGCCACAAAAAGAGACATTACACAAAGCTGTGTTGGTCAGCTGGAAAGGTTAATGACATCAATCAGGGAGCGAGAAAAACAGAGCATGAAAGACTTTGCTTTCCTGGAAGAGGTGAGTTCCTTAGAGACAAGGGGATTGAACTCAGATTGAATGGTCAACATACCAAATTCAAGCGGGATGCTGGCGCAGTGCTTACTGCAATCCCAGAAAGCAGTTTTTCAGCTGCCATTCATAGCAAACTCCAGCCATCCTGCAAGGTCCTGAGTGAGGACATTTTTCCATAGATGGAGACAATGGATTGACATACTCAGTTCCATGTGGCAAGAGATGCTGAAGATTCTACATGAGGACCACCAAGATATTGTAAAATGCAGGGCCAGAGCTCGTCAGTCGGTTTGGTGGCCGGGTATGTCAGTACATATAACCAAATCGTGGAGCTATGTAGTGTCTGTGCTCAACACAGGAATGCATTGATTGAGCCCTTGTTGTCAATGCCCATACCAAGTACTGATCTGCTTGTTGTTGACTATTTATCTTGGTACATTGAGGAAGCAAGACTTAAAGTATCTACCTCAAGAACAGCCATACTCTATCTGCTCTGAATGAGGCTTTCAGTCGACACAGCAGGATTTTGTGGATGAATACCTGGAACTGTGCCGTCAGGTATGTTGGGACGAGTGAACATTAAAAATGCTCTTTTGGAGATGGCTTAACGACGAAGTGCTCCAAATAATGCTTGTAGGGAACAACAACTGTTCATTATTTAAATATATTGAGTACGCCCTGTGTGTGGTTGGTTCTCCACTTATTGTAGAGGAGCCCACTCCGAACCAGCTATACTAATTCCAACCCTGCCTGCCCAAAATCCTCCAGTGGACCTCACAGAGCCGAATCCAGAGCACAGCCAGCCATTAGCCCCTAGCACAGACATTAAGACAGGGCCCACCGCAGGCTGGGAACTCATGCCTGCTGAGATGAACACACCAGAGCCTGAGACATGGACAGAGCCTACCATCACCCCAGAACCTTAGCCCCAATTTACATCTGACCAGGTGTGTTAGCTGGCACCACTGTGTATCGCCGTGGAACTTTTGGTGGAATATGAGGGAATGGAGGAAAACCACGACCACAATCCCTCCACTGAGGGTGATCTAAAACTGTCCTTTGTGGAATATAATTATTATGCGGATTTGGATACAGATGTTCTGCTGAATCTCCTGTCCACAGTCTTCTGTGTTGTCATCAAGGAGCATGGCCACTGGAGGAATTTTTGGATAAATTCCTGGAACTAGTCCACCAGTCTTGCCCAGCACCAAGTTTCCTGTGTTTTCATTGTCGCTGTTGGTCCTGCCCAGCATAAAGTCTGTTTTGTCGCCCTGTATCAAGACTATTTCATCGTCATTGATCCCACCCAGCCTCCCTCTACTGTCTCCACATCCTGATCCAGCCAGTCTGTCAGCCTCACCTCCGCTGGTTCCTTTCAGCCCCTTGACTTCTCTTCTAACACCATTCTGTTCTGTGGATAAGCCACATGTCTTTTGTTCTCCAGCATCGCCCAGGGAAATGGATCTTCCAGCTCCACCTCCAGCCTCTGATCCCATCTCTCCATCTCGGTCCGCCGACCTGTCGACTCCACCTTCGCTCCTCTCTCCCTTGGCTCCACCATATACCATCACCGGGTTCCTTCGTCCCTCTGGGTCTGCCTTGGTCAGACGTGACCCTGCCTGTGCCACGGACTTGCGAGCTTTGCTGCGCCTTCCCGGAGTGGGCGTTCTCTCATTTGTCACCATGGCCTCCTAATAATCCCCATATATACTGATTGGCTTCATCACTCTGTCTCCTCTCCACCAATAAGCTGGGTGTTCTGGCGGAATATGGCTGCTGTCGCATCATTCCAGGTAGATGCTGCACATATTATTGGTGGTTAAGGAGATTCCCCCTTCCATATGTAAAGTGCTTTGGGTACCCAGAAAAGCGCTATATAAATGTAAAGAATTATTATTATTATGGTTACTCATTAATTAGATCACCTGTTAGTCTTTGAGTTCCCATTCATTGTCCGGTATTGTTGTGTTGTTTTGTTTTACACTCTCTGTCGTTTGAGTTTCTTCACTATTGATTACCTGTGTCTCTTGGATTAATAAGCATAATTTCTATTTGAATTACTTTGTCTATCTTCATCATGGGCACAAACTTGCTTGACTGTGCTCCATCAATTTGTCATATTTTTGTATGACATTAGTCCTCTAAAATTTTACAATGATGGGTTTTCAAAACTGAACTTTTGTATGATTGTAGGAGTCATTATCAGAACTTGGAATTAAGAAAACATTTAGTTATGACTTGACAAGTTTATGACAAAGGGGATTATCTAATTAGAAGCTTCTTCCTATTCCTATTCTTCTTCTTCTTATTATTATAATTTTACCTTTCATCAGGTCTCAGCAATATCATCGGCATCATCGTTTACATCTCCAGTAATGCCGGAGACCCTGGTGACAAGAAAGGAGAAGATAAAAAAAATATATACAGCTACGGATGGTCTTTCTACTCAGGTGTACTCTCCTTCATAGTGGCTGAGGCCATCGGTGTGTTGGCAGTTAACATCTACAGTGAAAAGAACAAAGAGGTTAATTTCAAGCACTTTGAGTTTACTTCCCCTCCCCCCTCGCCCTCCCTCCACACTGGCATTCCAAGTTACCATTACAGACAACAACGGCCCCAGTCCTGCTCTCAATCCAAAGATCCATCTAAAAGCACTTCCCCTGCCATACTTAGCATCACCAGCTCCTCGATACCTTTGGGGGACATTTCAATGTATACGCTGGTGAGAGAACATCCACTCAAGGCAGGTGCTCTGGCCTCCTTTTACACTGGTCTTGCACATCCTAATCTCTTGCAAGCCCACAACTGCATCCCGAAAGATGTTAAGGACAGTTTGAATCACAAGATCACTCCTGTGTAAAAATGCAGTCATGTCATGCATTTAGGATTATTAAAACGGTAGGTTTTCTAAATCGCTTTTGGCTCATTTTTCAATTTTCAATTTTTTTTCAAAACAATATTCAGATCTCTGAACAATTAGTTCATTGGTCACACCAGTTGTGAATTTCTAATTAATTTAACCAAATTCCACGCATTTTGGCACATACAAAAAAGTATGTGCAATTGTCTTCAATTTGCACAATAACTAAATACACATGGCTTGCTGAGTTGTTGCTCTTCACAACGTTTTTCATCGTCTTAGCCAGCACATGCAAAATTATGCATTCAGTTATCAAAAATGATCAAACATACATGTATTTTTCATAAATATATATGACATGGAATGTTTTTGGTTTACATGTTACAGATTGCTACAAAAATAAATGTGCAATATTCTTTTTTTTTTGTGTACTACAGTATTGACTTTTCCCACTAAATGTTTGCCTATACTGTTGAAAGCTATATCTAAAAAGCAATACAAATCGGACAGTCAGTGTCAAAAAGTTGATTTGTATATAACAAACATTCCCAATGTTATCTACTGTCTTAACATTCTGACCAGTAAGGCTCACGTGATAATAATATATATATATTTTTTTTTGAAAACGTTCAACTTATGAAAAGTTGTGATATTCAATAAAACCGTTGTGACAATTACACAACAGTTTAGAGAATGTTAAGATGAATGTTAAGACTTAAAATGAAGTGTAACCAAGACTGTTTAAGAAAATTTGCCAAAGCAATTAAGATAAAATTTGATATAAAATGTATTACATGACAGACTTTTTTTGAGGCAATTTTTGGTTTAGCATTTTGAATGAGTCATTTGCTTTAAAAAAAAAAAAATCTATGCTAACATGCGAAAAAGCGCAACAAAAACAGTTACAATACTGCTATAATGGATTGAAATTTTGCTTTGGATTTTTGTAAGTGGTGTATGGTTTATGCTCCTGGAGACCTACCTTCCTGCAAAGTTCAGTTCCAATCCTGTTGATTAAAAGGTGCCAATGAATGTCATTGCTATAGTCAGTTGATGACAGTAGATGACAACTGGAACCCCACCCCCTTTGACTTAAAACTTAATCACAATTGTCAGATGCCATATGCTAGAATATACTGCCCATGTTTAAAATATGGATGCTTTTATAAGTAGAAACTATTGTTTATCACTTGTCCATCACTCCCAATGCCTAATTTAAACTTCTGTCATAATGAAAAAATAAATCCTTAGGGAAATAATCTTTGTCACATATGGTTAACTTGTTCATTTGGTTCCTAAAGTGTCATGGATGACTAGCACAATGTCCCTAGTTGCTGAAAAGTTCACTGTTGTATAAGCATTTATCTAATGAAGCAAAACTTTACTGCCTTACACACTCTGTCCTCACATTACATCATCCACAGGATATGCAGCCAGTCAGCTGCATGCATTCCTAAAGCCAAGGACAGAATCCACTCAATGTTTAATTTTTGTTGTAATTTTTGATTAAGTTTATTGTTTATGTTTATATTTTTGCATAATCACCACTGAAAATAAAACTGCAGTTGAGTTCTCTATTCCCTGATCTTCATTTACTTCATGCCATCAGCATAACAGAAAACACAACCAACCCACCATGAACCCAGCAGTTGCTTTACTACATCTACATAAGGAAATACTCCCATTGAGGATTACGTAGAGGAGTGTTTTGGACTGCTCTACCAGGTGGGATTTAATGATGTGGATTTAAAAGACAGTGACCAGAATGGCTTAAACAACTTATCGAACTACCTGATGCCTGAGAGCGATGTTCCAGCTCTAGCCGAGTATTGACTATGCCCCGTTGCGTGGTTCATCATTTACTGTGGGAATTGTGGATGAGGGACTTTGCAATTCCACAGTACCCATCACACCAGAATCTTCTTAAGTCAAGGCATGCCACGCCAGAGTCTTCTCACGTCAAGGACGCCACGCCAGATTACCAAGCCTGGTGGTCCCAGAGGTCCTTCCCCTGACTTTGGTTCTTCTGGTGATAGCCACTGCCATCTTAAGTCCAAGGAGGCCGTCCATGCCTCTTCTATTACGGCCATGGAAGCCACCTGACCCTACAACGTCTCGTCCTCTGCTCCACAGTCCAGGCCTGGCTCTGCTTCACGGTCCAGGTCCGCCACATTATGCCACTTCATTGTTTGTTTAGTCAAGCTCATAGTTCAAGTTTGTTTTGATTCATGGTTTGTATTAAGTTGTTTGTTTTTGGATCATCACCATTGAAAATAAAGCTGCGCTTGGGTTATCTACACCCTCATCTTCGTCTACATAATGCCAGCGGTGTTAAGTTTTCTTAAGAACGTTTTCTTAAGAACATCTTTTTAAGAATAAAATGACAGGCTGTGTTTTTTCACTGTATGCTACTCATGAGGTTCCTTTGCCTTTTACAGCAATTTTACAATTTATGTTATTTGTTGTAATACCAACAAATTGGTATTACATTGGTAAATCTTACCATCTATTAACCCTTTAAGTAGCAAGCAGCAACTCACAATAATTTTTTATCATGTATAATCATTTTGTGGTAACTGAATACATAAAGTGTGTGATGTATGTTAGTTTAATGACATTAACTGTTATAGGAGGATTTGTTTGCTGGACAGTAAAGCAGAAATAGTAATATTCTGCAGATTGTTTTATGTTGTTGCTATGTTTTAAGTGTTATCGCAATGTATATACATTCAGAAAAGAGACTGCAACATAGAAGTTGTTATTTGTTATTTAAAATGTTATTTTTCAGCACACAATGTCCACTAATTTGAATAAAATTTGGTTTTATATCCGTATATGGTACTAAATGGCACTACATGGTACTACTATCTGATACCAAAGGTACTACAACAGTACCCTCACTAATCCCAGAAATATCTCAAAACAGAAACAAAAAAGCTTCTTCTATTCTCAACAGTTTTTCTGTTATTTTATATAATAAAGGCCTAAACATATAGGCTAATACCTGCAAATGCAGAATGTTCCCCAAATGCTGTTGTATTGTTTTAATGTGGTTTAGTTTTTTGTGAATCAATTTTTAAGGTCCCAAGAACATTCTTTTTAAGTTTTGTTTTAAAAAAGCACACTTCCAGCAAGCTCTCCCTCTCCATCTCCACTCTTTCCCTGCATCCAAATATGCCTACTCCATAAAAAAATAAACAAAATAACAGAATGTGAGCTGAGTAGCATGTCTGAATTCATAGTATTCAGTAGATGAAAAGTACCCTGGTTCAAACTGCCTTGAGATTGCATCTGGCCATTTTAATGGCTATTTATCAGAGTTTTTCTGTTTGGAACAAAGGACAGAATCAATTCATCAGTTGTCCTACATTTAAAAGATACTTCAGTGAGCACTTTAATAAAATTTGTTAACAGTTTATAACAACTAACAATATAACTCACGTTATATTCAATCCCACTTACACCTATGTTTAATTCTGCTTGTCATGATATAGACACGCCCTAGTTATCACAGATGGTTATCTGATATGTCAACAGCCAGACATTAGACTCACAGCACACATTTATAGAAGCCCAACGTATCCCCCACATACCTCTTGTGAGACAAGCCAGTTTGGTCATCAACTTTCCTGATGAGCCTCAACAGCTGCGACTTGAGTCTGTCCTCAGCATAAATACTAGGGCACTGCCATTTAGCCTCTTTTATCCATGCACAAGCACAGTTCTGCACTGAGCCTTTAAGAATCAAGTCTCTGTTATACACTGTCCAGATATTCAGTGATTACTTCACTGAAATAATTCTTCTCGTGTCATTTTTCATTTTATTTGTCTATTAGCGTTGGATACCGGACAAAATGAAGAAGGAAACCAAGACAAAAATCTTGTTTTTTGTAATATTGGTGGGCTCAGTGTCCATGTTTACAGCGGTGGTGACAGACCACTGGGCTGTGTTGAGTCCTCGAGTGGAGAACGTAAACACAACATGTGAGGCAGCCCACTTCGGCCTTTGGAGACTCTGTAAGAAATACATCTATATTGAGGATGAAGAATTTGTTGGTAAAAGCTGTGGACCTATCAGCTTACCGGGGGGTAAGTGACAAAGTGAGAAATGTTGATCAGATAAACAGGCCTTTCTGAATCTCTGGCTCAATATCCTATAAAGTCTCTGCATAATGATCGTTTAATAGTTTTATTTCATTTTTCTTTGTATTCACTAAATGATGTGAAAATTGATAAATATTTATTTTTAAAGTATGGAAGCTAGTGAAAGTAAATATCGATGGTTTAAAATCAACACGTCTTCGGAGGTTAAATGTTGGAGAGCATGTCTTAACATAGACTCAAAATGTGTTTTACTCCTGAACATAGTATATGTGCAGGATTTAAGGTGAATTGCTTCAAGCTGAATTTTCCATCATCAAAACTCAGTCACAGTTAAGTACTGAAATCTGTCTCTAATTAGATCAGGCAATTAGTTATTTTTTAAACTATCTGGTTATTTTATTTGCTACATATAGTCCCTACCCCCAGATCTGTAAAGTATTAAATAGATTTTTTTTTATTTTACAACTTTTATTTTAGTTTTGTAACCAAAGCAGTATATAAATATGAATATAAAATAATGTACGATTATTTATTTATGTGTTTATTTATTTTATAAAATGAATGTAATGTTTTTTTTTTTATTATAAAATAATGTATGAAAAGGCACAGATATCCATTTCCCTAGCATATGGAAAGTCCTTTACACATTAGACATGGACAGTTGGGTACAATGGGGCTAAAGGCACACCTTAAGAACATTGTGCTTTTCACTACTCCCATAGTGTATGATTGCAAAAAAAAATATGTATGTTTTTATTGACAATTTATGGAGCAACTGATTTTGCAAAATAAATCATAAAAGTGGTTTGGCCTTTTACCCCACACACGTGGTTCAAAACAGTCACTTTATCAAAGTTTGTACTATTTTCTGTTTATTTTGATAGATAAAATAATTCCTTTTTGTTCATTAAATATACTATCATTAAATTATGTTCATTTTAAAAATACAGAAACAATTTTATTATTATTTTTTAAGTAAAGATTCTGCAAGTATTGAATGAGATCCCATAACAAAATAATATAGCTTTACAGTCGTAATAAATAAATAAATAGGATATTTTATTATATGATATGATTAATATCATATTTTTAAATATGATTGTAACGAGGTTAAATGGTGTGGGAAGAAGGAGGCGGTAACCGGCGAACATTCAAACACAATTTAATGATACAAATACAAAGCGAAAGTAAAAGACAGCAGCCCCACACGGATGACTGCTGTCACAATAAAACAAAACAAAACACAACACAAGTTCAGGCCTGTCCTCTCTCGATCGTAAGTTATGACTATAACTATGGATCTATGAGACCGAACGATGACCGTCACCACGGTCTTACCTTGAATGACGCCATTCCTCCGCCTATCCTCGAGACCTAATATCAACAATGTCAGGTGACTGACCTTAGGGGTTGGCTATATAACATCCAGGTGAACCAACCACTTCCTCTTGCCTGGAACGCCCAGCTCGTCCCGAGTGACAAGGGATGGTGACGGTCATCGTTCGGTCTCATAGATCCATAGTTATAGTCATAACTTACGATCTATTTCGACCTCACTCAGACCGTCACCACGGTCTTACCTTGGATGACTTATACCACCAGGGTCACGAGGGACTAGTATATTTTCCCTCCCCTGTTTACTTAGCGACAGATAAAACAGCAGACCCCAAAGAATTTGGATTTGCAACATTAATTCTATAAAATCTCGTAAACGTGCATGGGCTGCTCCAAGAGGCTGCAGCACAGATGTCTGAGAGCGCTACCCCCTTCAGTGCTGCCCAGGAAGTTGCCATGCTCCTGGTAGAGTGAGCAACCAGATCACCAGGGATAGGTAGATTTTGGTTGACATAAGCTTGTGAAATTGTATCCACTATCCAATGAGATAATCGTTGCTTAGACACAGGTTTGCCTGCACACTTCTTGTCAAAACATACAAATAGTTGTGTGTGTGACTGTCGTAATTGATGAGTACGCTCAATATATGTGTGCAATGCTCTAATAGGGCATAGAGAAAAATGATCCAGCTCTTCACCTGAACAAAGGGGATCTGGATGGAAAGCATCAAGCTCAATTACCTGATTTATTGTGCTAGGTTTAAGGACCTTGGGTAGGAATGATGGGTTTGGCCAGAGAAAAACCCCTGTTTTTTCTGCCTTCCATCTCAAGCAGTCTTCACTGACTGATAAAGAGTGCAATTCACCAACTCTCTTAGCTGAACATATCGCCAGTAGGAATACTGTTTTCCATGTCAAGAACTTGAGATCTGCTTGCTCCAAAGGTTCAAAAGGTGCTTTGGCTAGTGAGTGTAAGACAATAGAAAGGTCCCAAGCAGGTGATCTCATAATTTTCCCTGGTCGCAAACGTTTTGCACCTTTGAGAAATTGAGACACCAAAGGGTGTTTGCCAATATTTGCACCATCCACTAACACATGGAAGTGTGAGATGGCTGCAATGTAGACTTTTATGGTATTAACTGATTTCTCAGAATCCATCAATGTTTGAAGAAAACGAAGAACCAAACTGGTGTCACACTTGGCCGGATCTAGTTGTTGGTCTTGACACCATGCTGAGAATATTCGCCACTTGCTAGAGTAGTTACTCCACGTAGATGGTGCCTTAGAACTATTTATTGTCCTTAATACAGCTTCATCCAAATCTTCAGAGAGGGACTGAGCAAGGGCCATACCCATAGTTGAAGGGTCTCTGGACTTGGGTGCCAGATTTGTCCCTCCGCTTGAGAGAGGAGATCTGCTCTCCTCGGTAACTGCCAAGGGTAACCTTGGACCAAACGTACAAGGGTTGGAAACCAATGCTTCTTTGGCCATCTCGGGGTCACAAGTAAAACCTTGTGACGGCCCAAAGCTACCCTGTTGAGCACAAGGTGGATCAAAGGTAGAGGAGGAAAAGCGTACAACAATTCTTCCGGCCATTCTTGAGATAGTGCATCGATCCCCAAGGGGCCTCCCTGGCTGTTCAGAGAATACCATAGATCGCAATGAGTTGTCTCTGTGGTCGCAAACAAATCGACCTTTGCCATACCGAAATGCCTCCATATTAATTTCACCACGTCGGGATGGAGACGCCACTCTCCCGGGAGAGGCCCAGTTCGAGACAGTAGGTCTGCTGCTCTGTTTGCTACTCCCGGTATGTATACTGCTCTGAGTGATGAGAGCTTCGGAAATGCCCAAGAAAGTAGTTCCTTTGTCACCTGGAGACACCGCACTGATCTGGTGCCACCCTGGTGATTGATGTGGTACACTGCAGACATGTTGTCCGTTCTCACCAAAACATGTTTGTTCTGCAACAACGGGAGAAAAGCCCTCAGGGAGAGATGGACTGCCCTGAGTTCCAGCACGTTGATGTGCTCTGTGGTCCAGGGGAATTTCCAGTGTCCCCTGATGGACCTGCCTTCCCAAACTGCTCCCCACCCTGTTAGAGAGGCATCTGTCGTTATCACAGACCGCCTCGCTGGGATGTTGCCTAGAGGAACCCCTTGTGATGGTAATGTCTTCCAAGGGTGTAACATTTGGATACACCTTCGTGTAACCTTTATCTTTACATGTCTGTGAAATTTGGGATGTAAGTGAAAGTTGTTCAACCAACGCTGTAGTGGACGGGCTCTGAGAAGGCCGAGTGGGACCACAGTTGCTGCTGCTGCAATCATGCCCAACAATCGCTGAAATTGAATTAATTTCATTCTCTTGTTCAGACGGAATGACTGAGTAAGATTGACCAACTGTACCACTCTCTGGGGTGATAGAGTTGCAGTCATCAGTTGGGAATCTAGCGAAATTCCCACAAACACTGTCTGCTGTCTGGGACTTAGATTGCTCTTTTCCCAGTTCACTTTGAACCCGAGAGACTGTACATGTTGAAGCACCATTTCTGTGTCCTTCGTGACTTGACTGCGAGAAGGAGCACAAATTAGCCAGTCGTCCAGGTATGATAGAATCTTCAGACCTGCACACTGAAGAGGACGAAGGGCTGCTGAAACCACCCTGGTGAAGACCCTTGGAGACAGAGACAGGCCAAATGGAAGGACCCTGAACTGATAAACCCGATCTTGGAAGGCAAAGCGAAGAAACGGGCAGTGATCCTGACAGATGGGTATGTGGAAATAGGCATCCTTTAAATCTATGGAAGTGAACCATTCTCCCAGTTCTATGGATTCCAGAATTTGTGTTGTAGTCAGCATTTTGAAGGGCAACACTTTTATGAATTTGTTCAGCTTTCGTAAGTCCAGAATGGGTCGAAGTCCCCCGTCCTTCTTTGGCACTAGGAAATACTTCGAATAGAACCCAGTGAGCTGTTTGCTGGTGCTTATCTGTACAATCGCTTTTTTTTGAAGTAAAACTGTGATCTCGTTGGCCAAAATTTGTGCCTGGACTGGGTCTCTGACTATGGTCATATGAACCCCTGAAAAAGTAGGAGGGCGCCGCCGGAACTGTATCCTGTATCCTGTTTTGATGGTGTCTAGAACCCAAGGATCTGATGTTACCTTCTCCCAACTGTCCAGGCACAGTTGGGAGCATTCTCCGACGACTCCGAGACTGCTATGCCTGGCCTCCCCGGGGTTTGAAACCCCTGGAAGTACGCCTCTTAAGTGGTCCTCCCCTGACTGGATTATGAGCCTGGTCGGTTTGGGGAGCCTGGTAAAAAGGTCTGGTTCCTCGATCATGGAACTGGTAACCCCTAGATCGTCCTCTGCCATACCCCCAAGTTTCTGAACGAGGAAAGTGTGGGGGCTGAAAAGAATGAGTAGCCCTATGGCCATATTTGGTAGGGCCACCAAATGTTTGCTGAACTGACTCCCTTCTGCGTCTTGCCTGATCAGCAGTATCCAGTAAAGCCTGTGAATCAGTATGAAATATCCGACCTGGAACCACTGGCATATTAGTCAGATCCTTCCTAATAGCGTCAGGTAAAGATGTCTGAGCCAACCAGATTTGTCTTCTAGCTAAAATTGCCGAAGACATAGATGCCCCTATGTCCCTGGTAAGCTGTGAGTGTGTGATGAGTGCTGTGTCGATCAAATTCATCACATCACGATCTTCTTTATTAACGACTTTTCTTAAAGCAGCCAAAACTATTGCTAAAGCATTTCCTGAACGGGCTGCCCGAGTAGCTGCGTTATATGCTTGGCTCATTATCCGGTCTGTCTTTTGGCACTCCTTACCGGGACAGCGAGGATTGTCAGTAACCTTATCAGGTCCCAAAGCGGTTAAAGCTGCGATTTCTCGCTCCACTGATGGCATGTTCCCCATACCACTCTCAGGAGGGTAATCCAACTTAACAAACCGTCTACAACCTGCATTAAACTGGGGTGCAGCTTTTGGATTATTCCAGGCTTTCCTCAGCATCTGGGAATAATCCTCAGCTACAGGAATTGACACAGTAGGCTGTGCAGGGGAAATACTTGCCCATACACCTTGTGTGGGGGCTGGAGCTGTAGCTTCTCCCTGAGCATCAAGACCCAGGATCCTTGCTGCACTTAAAATGCGTGAAAGAACGTCAGAATGCAGGCTTCCTTCTGAAACCTCAGACCTGGATTCATCTTCCTCGTTTTCATCTGCATTCTCCTCACTACCATAAAGGGAGTTATTTGCATGCAGTGACACGGCATCCGTATAATCATCCCTCTTTTCCTGACGTGATGTCAACTCATCTCCAGGAGAGGGCGCAGCCCGGAGTGCAGATGGCTGTGTGCTTACTGAAGAATTACGTGTTTCAAGCTTACCAGCTAAGTCACGTAATGCTGCCAAGATTTGCAACTGAGTGTCATCCTTGGGCTCTTGAACTACCGTGACCCTCTCCCGTTTATCCGGAGGCATGTCAGAACCTGAAGACCTGATGGAATCATCAGGCTTCTTGCGTTTATGAGAGGAACTACTGGGAATAATTTCTTTATTACCACCAGTTAGAAGTTTTGCTCTTTGCACTCTTTCCTGCAAAGATAGCTCTATTGCAGCTGCACAGGGATTTTCGATATCGTCTAATACATGTTGCATACCCAAACAAGAGGGGCATTCGCGATGCCCATCTCTTGGGTGTATGCTAGTTTGGCAAAAACGACATTTTGAGTGACTCATGACAACAAGCCAGAGGTCAAATCACTCATATAATAATGGTCTATAAAAAAGGAAAATTAACAAAAGATTAACTGTAATGAATCACAGTATTTAACTAATTCTTTGAAGTTGAACTGCAAGATTCCCAAACAACTCAGCATTTAGTTAAAAAAAAAAAAAAAAAAAAAACAATAATGCCATAAACAAATAGATTGTGACGAATCACAGACCATTAATCAAATCAAACACTTCCTTAATCTGTAATTCTGAAGAAATATCTGCCTGGTATTAGTTAAATACAATTAACCAGGTACAATTAATATAAAGATTGTGACGAATCACTCTTCATATTCATCTTTCAAAATAAGTCTGCGAACAGAACCACTTGAAAATCATATTAGAAAATTATCCATCATTCTACGTGCGCACACGCAGTAAATGGAAAAAACTCTCGTCTGCTGCGAACAGCTGACCTGAGAACAATCAATAAATACCTGTAAACAAACAGAAAAAAATTAAGAAATACTCACCGACGTGCGTTCCAACGACGCGTCGAGATATGTAAATGAGGAGAAAAAAAGACTGCAATCCTGCAGGGACGTGAAGCACCTGCACGAAAACGGATTGAAACAAATCTCTCCTGTAATCAAAACAATGCGCTCTACCGCGTCGGTCTCAGATGAGGCGAGAAAGGCAAGAGGAAGTGGTTGGTTCACCTGGATGTTATATAGCCAACCCCTAAGGTCAGTCACCTGACATTGTTGATATTAGGTCTCGAGGATAGGCGGAGGAATGGCGTCATTCAAGGTAAGACCGTGGTGACGGTCTGAGTGAGGTCGAAATAGATCTCCACTGTCGTCGCTCCCCCTTTATGCTTCCGCTCCTCCGTGAGAGATACCAGACCGGTGCGTCGCCAGGTGTCGCTCATCAATCACGCCACCGGCCTCGTGCCGCTCTCTCACGGCCCTCGGCCTCGTCCTGCTCGCCACAATGATGGTTTCATTATAACTTTGATATTTGATATTTACCATTTGATTCTAACCATGTCATGTCAACAAATGGAAAAGTCAGCCAGCTATTTTGTTATCATGTTAATTATTGTGCCTTTCGCCCCAACAGCAGGGGCGCCTTTTTGCGAATTTTTAGCGATTCACATTTGCTACTTAAATCTACAAAAATTTAAAGAATGTTAAATATTATATCAATTTAGCACAGAATCAACTTTGCCCTGCTGCCCACAATCGCATCAAGGGTTTTCACAGGCATCTTGAAAAGCGGATGTTTAGGAAAGTCCTGCGGCATGTTTTTGTGCCATCTAGTGGTTTAGAGGAGAATAAAATCAAATGCGCCTTTTACCCCCGGTGCGCCTTTAACCCTGTTGTACTGTTTAAAAAACACCTTAAATAATTCGATAATTGAGTTTGTTAAAAAAAAAAGTCTTCCTAGAGAGTTCCTAGCTGTAATCTAGGCAAAGGGTGACTACTTTGAAGATGCCAAAATATAGATTATAGCAATTTAGATATAGAAATATAGAGGATACAATTTCTTTATTTAACAATTGTCATTTCAATCCCATAACTCCATGTGTTATATTAATTTTATTTTATTTTAATGACTTTACTATTCTGTAGAAAATAGTATATAATAGTAGAAACTAGCAATAATAAATAATGATTAGGCATATCCAAACCTTTGACTGAGTGTATATTGTTCACAAAAATTGGTGTAGTACAAATAGAAGGGAAAAAGAGACATGCCATCCTCCAGTCACACATTTCACTTGACACACTTGACACCAGCCTAAATTTCAAGCAATATTTGGCGACTAATCATTTTAATCGAAAGGTATGAATAATTGTGTCTAAACTCCCTTCCTCCTTCCAAATGCGTATCCACTGTAATAATAAAACCAAGAGATAATCAGAGGTTTTCAGAATGTCTTTGAAGAGAGAGTCCTATATCCATCTATCCCTTAGTCAGGCCCATTGCTTGTCTGCAAATCTACTGGGAATTCCCTGTCTGTGGAACTTGTTTTAGGTGCTATGACAGCTCTTGCATGGAGATCACTGCTAAGCACAATGACAGGATGTACCTAACAGGTGTGGACTATTTGTGTCTTTGAACATGAAAGACAAGGAGTGACAATGCCATGCCCTATAGCTATAATACCATAACATATTTTAACAAAATAAAAATAACGCTGCCTTTTTTTGGGACCCTATCCCTAAAGCCCACCTCTACACCTACTCCTAACTCTAACCCTAATCATATTCACCTGCTGATTTGTAAAAGTGTCCTCAAAGGTCCATGTTCACAATATGAGCTGCATGCAGTCGATATGTCAGCTTGTTCAATCAACATGAGGACACCACATCCAATTTCAATTAGGCCCAATTAAGCCTATTACCAGTTAGGCACTTTATTTGAACTTTTCTTAAATTTGACTTAATATAAATGCTTCTCCGAGCTGAGATGTGATGGGAAAAGGAAGAAAGTATGAGAAAGGTCGATTCGAACTTGCGTCGGTCATGTAAAAAGCTTTGTCCACTATCTTTACTCTTTCACCGTTACAAGACAGGTTTGTTTTGCGATTTAATGTAATTTAATTTATTTTATTCAGCCTCTCTGAGCTGATATGCAACGGGGAAAGGGAGAAACAAAGAGATTGGACTAAGGTGGATCTGAACATGTTTCAGTCTTGTCAAAATCTATATTCACTATCCTTACTGTTCACTGCTTCAGTTTCTTTTTCAATTTTGTTGTCTCAACCAGAAAATGGTGGGTGGATGTAGTGCAAATATCTTTTGCCAACAAGGCTAATTTGTGTAAATAGACATTCTGAAAAATAATTTTGACCCCAAACTCTGCTTGATTTCAAATCCGTTTAAGACATGTTTCCAAATGATAAAAAATTGGTCAAACAGAAAGTCTATAAAATGAGGTTGAATTTAACCAATTGATTGTTTTTAACACATGACAAAACATACCCAGCTGTGTGAGTACGTGTGTGACTGGTAAAATCTATAATTAGGTTGTGTAAATAGTCAGCTGTCCCAAGATGGGAGACACTCTTAATTTAAGAGTGGTACAATTCCATTTCTGTGACTGACGGTCACATCTGAGAGAACGGTATACCTATTGAACCTCAAATAATACCCCTCAAAATAATATCATTAAAATTATTAAAACTTCTGGTAACAGTCACATGTTTTTGAGAACATATCAATATTTGGTGTCACTAACAACAGACAGGTGGATTTGACTTAAAATTACAGAATTACTTTGGAAACATACAATCACATCTGCTGTATGACATGGCATTATACAGTCCATTACTTTTAACATAGATCCATGACAGTTTCAGGGAGCATGTAATGAATATTAGGAATGAGACTGCAACATTGTAGTATCACATTTGTTCTGTCATATTAAAAAACTATAGACATAAATTATCTTGGACATTTATGCTTCTGAGAGGCAGTTTTTAGCCTCTCAACTTCATTGCCAGAGATTGCATGAATACAAGTTACATGATTCATTTAATACTGCTTGTATATTTGGCACTCAATGAAAGGGTAGCTCTACATGCAACTCAGACCCATAGCAATATAGTTGTGAAACCAGACCTCATCAGTCATTTCTGTAAATTAAACAATGCAATTCCAGGTAAACAACACCAGGTTGCAATATTTCCCCCCTTTTTCAAATAGTGATTGAATACATTAGGCAGAAGCTAATATTGCTATATGCTTTGATTCGACAGTCTTTGTCATTCTAGCAGCCTCATGAAGCCAACTCTGAGTCGTTTACAGTTGTCAAAATAACTCAACATATATTTAGCTGCTCGTGAAAAAAAAAAAAAAAAACCTTTGCAGTTGACACTTAAGGCAACAGGCAACTCACAAGAATTATTGTGAGGGTATGAATAAACTCAGTCTTAGCCTATAATACACATATGTGACCCTGGATCACAAAACCAGTCACAAGTCGCACAGGTATATTTGTGGCAATAGCCAACAATACATTGTATGGGTCAAAGTTATCACTTTTACTTTTATGCCAAAAATCATTAGGATATTAAGTAAAGATCATGTTCCATGAAGATATTTTAGATAACTTATCTTTTAGATAAGATAGATAACTTTTAAAAGCGATTTTCTCAATGTTTCGATTTTTTTGCACCCTCAGATTCCAGATTTTCAATAGTTGTATCTCGGCCAAATATTGTCCTATCCTAACAAACCATACATCAATGGAAAGCTTATTTATTCAGCTTTAGAGTGATGTATACATCTCAATTTCAAAAAATGGATCCATGTGACTGGTTTTGTGGTCCAAGGTCACATATCATCAATAGCCAGCGAAAGGAAAATACATTTCCCCTTGAACATTCTTACATTCAAATGTATAATTTAAATAAATAAAAATTTTTTTTTTTTTTTTCTCAGAAATCAACTGTTCTTACTTCAGACACTTCACACCAGGGGAAGATTCTGAAATCTTTGAAGTTAAAACTCAGAGAGGTAAGTTCATAGTCAAATCAATCACTGTAAAAAAAAAAAATACATCCCCAAGTCAAAGTTTTCTAGTGACTGGTCACATCTAAATTTTTCAATTAGTCTGACGTATTATTTCTCATTGAGCCAGTGTTAACAGACTATTGCAACAAGAATTGCACTTGGGCCAATTAAAAAATTTAGATGTGACCAGTCACTAGAAAATTTTGACTTGGAGAGGTTAGAATTTTTTACAGTGATTCAAGCCTGGACTGACTTTACACTGTATTGGTTGGAGAATGCTTTTGTGCACCATTATTTTCTTCTGCGGCATGTACTGGAAGGGTGAAGCAGTGGAAGGAACATATAATGAAGGATGAAATAAGAAAGAATCACAGTGGAAGAATCATAGTGGACAGTTACCCTGTTTTTGGAGGAAATACAAGAGTGTGCAGAGTATAGAAACTTTTTATAGAGGCATCTAGGGAAATAGTTCTGAAGCATGAGTCATATATTTGAAAGTCATTGTCATTGACATTTGATTCACTGTCATACTTTAAAATAGACATGGTGCTCTTTCTGATTTCTCTACTCAGAATACAACATCTCAGCAGCAGCCATAGCCCTCTTCAGTCTGCTCTTCATGATTCTGGGCACATTGTGTGTGTTGGGTTCCCTCAGAAAGGGAAAGGACTATCTGTACAAGCCTGCTGGCATGTTCTTTGCTTTTGCTGGTAAGATGGAACATCTAATCACAGCTTCATTTGCCTTACCTGAAACAAAACTATAGACAGACAGCCAGATAGATAAACATTCATTTTCTAGATTCCACAACTTTTTTACATTCGTGGAAAAGCTATAGAGAAATCTTTAATAATATGTTTTCATATTTTTGTACTCAGGTCTGTGTGCCATCATCTCAGTAGAGGTAATGCGGCAGTCAGTCAAAAGGATGATAGAAAGCGAGGAAACTATCTGGATCGAGTATTACTATTCTTGGTCTTTTGCTTGTGCGTGCACGGGTTTTGTCCTGCTTCTCCTCAGTGGAATTGGTCTACTGCTCGTCTCCATGCCACAGATACCAAGAAATCCATGGGAAACCTGCACGGACGCTGAGCCTGATATAGAGCAATAACGCAGAAGGTAACCCCCCCCCCCCCCCCCCCCCCCGCAAACTGGCACTGAACAATATAGGTGTGTAAGACCAAAATCATGCCAGCAAGTAGCTTAGCTTTTCAATCTTTATAGTATTCATTTCTATATACGTAACATTTCAACACCATAATGTGTAAAATCTTTAAATGTAATATGAAGAGTGCAGCTGTCTTTATGAAACTGGAATTTTTGTGTAACAATTCTGTACATAAACTTTCCCTGTATGTCTGTTTAGGACACTGGAATGGTTTAAATGGAGAAGGGTTGGAGAACAATTGTGATTGCAAGGGCTGAAGTGTTTATTAACACCTGGCTAACATATTCGAAAGATGATGTATTTGGAAAGCTCATCTGCACTAATTTGCAGATGGGGAGTATTAAGAAAATAATAAATCTCAATATTCAGTGGTGTGTAATGCCACAAAATTTTGCTCCAGCATTATTCACATCCTGTAAATGGGTTTAGTATGTTTTTTTTTCCTTTGTTTTTTTTTCAGATGTGTGAATGCTGCTTTAGTTCCCTTTCGAAAGGGAACTCTACACTACGTCAGAATGACGCTATGGGGAACGCCTCAGGCGTGACAGGTGTCTGAAATCAAATATCAACTCACAGCAATCATGCTGACCGGCGACAGCCCGTGAATCATTTGCGTGAATGATTAACGTGCAACCTGCAAGTATAAAAGGGCGCTTTACAAACATGACAACATCCTTTTCGTCTTCAGGGACTGTTTTTGTCTGTAATTAAACGTCTGCTTACTGCAAAGATGAAACGCACATCTAAGGCAAGTCCTGAGAAGACTTATGTGAAATGTGTTGACCCGTGCCCAAGATATTTGTCGCCGGGTGACACTCACGAGATGTGTGTGTACTGTCTGGGTGAAGAGCACGCACGGGATGTTCTCGAGGGAGCATCCTGTGCAAACTGTGAGTGTTTTCCTATGAGAACGCTCCGCTCTCGTCTGGCTCTCTTCTCAAGGGGAGAGAGTTCAGCATCTGGTCCTCGCGGATCGGGTCCCGCTCTTGCCGAGGCAGAGCGGCGACGCGCTTCATGGGGCTCCCAGATGGAGCTCGCTGACAGTCTCGAGAGGGTTGTTCACCTCTCGGACGAGTCATCGGCTGACGAGAGTGAGCTGCAGGTGGATGACGGAGAAGATTCTCCTACTGATACTGCAGCGAGTGCTCTTCAGGCTGGGCAAGAGATGGCTGAGGAGGATGAATCAGATCCTCAACCTCGTCAGCCATCCTGCCCCATGTACGCTGAGTTGGTGGAAGTTATGTCGCTCGCGGCCGGTTAGACGATCGATTTCTCCCTGAACATAGACCACCAGCTCAACGGAGCCTCCCATTCCTTCCGGATCTTCATTCTGAGATCGAGAGGGCATGGGAGAAACCATACTCGGCCCGTATTCATCGACATCAGCGGGGTAATTTCGCTGATGTTGAGGGGATCGGGGAGTATGGTTATGTGTCGATGCCGCCCATTGACGAGACGAGACGTTTGCGAACTATCTCGTATCTGGGCGGGCGTCGACACTAAAAGCTCCGACTCTGCCATCCAAGCCTCTTAAAGTCACGGCTCGCTTGAATGGCAGAGCGTACATGGCAGCAGGTCAGGCTGGTGCTGCCCTTCACACCATGGCAGTGCTCCAAGCCTACCAAGCTGATCTGCTGCGGGATCTCGACCAGGGGACGGGGCTGTCCCCTGAGGCGGTCGCTGAGTTGCGCCGGACCACAGATTTGTCTCTCCGGGCCACTAAACAGACTGCTGCCGCGATCGGCCGGTCGATGGCGGCGATGGTGGCCACGGAGAGGCATCTGTGGCTCAACTTGGCTGATATCGGGGAGAAGGAAAAGGCCCTTCTCCTTGATTCACCAGTTTCGCCCACTAAACTTTTCGGCACCTCCGTTGAGGCGGTGGTTGGAAAGTTTAGGGAGGCGAAGGCGCGCTCAGCCGCATTTAAAACTTGTATACCGCTGAGATCCGGGCCCCGGCCCAGGCAGGCGGGAGGACCTGGTCCGTCTTGGTCCGAGGACCATAGACAGGGCCAGAGGTCTAGTGTTGCCTCTCGTGCGCCCCCTCCAGGGAGGAGTAGGACACAGAGAAGGCGAGCCTCCCGCAAGAAGAGGGACTTAAGGGAGGTCATTCAGCGCAAGCGGAGCAGCGCTCAGCGGAAGTAAGGGTATGACCTCCCTGGAGGGCTTTTTCTACCGGCCCTCTCCCTCTTCTTTACTCCCCAGGCGTTTGCGTTACACCAGTCCTGGGGTTGGGCCTATGATGAGAACTATGTTCTGATGGCCCGCCGTAGCAACTGGTTGATGTGAGTGCCTCTTTTAGGCATGTAAAAGTGGTGGACCCCAGGTTCGTTGAGACCTTTCTGGTGAAGTCTTCACTCCGCACGCCGCAGGTGAACTTTTTTGGTTTTTGGAGAATTTGTGTGTATAACTAACACTTATTTGTATCTCTCTACAGAAGCCTTGTTCCCTGTATAGACCTAGGGGTCATTCTTAGAATAAAAAGGTAAAGTATGGAGACTTCAGGGCCCTGAAGCCTCCCCAGTTGGTGGCTGGAACGATCTAACGAGAAGCTCAAGGAAAATTGGCTTCCGTTTTGAGTATGTGATGGCCTTCCTGTCATAACATTTTTTATGCGTGGTGGGCCACCGCTCATTTCTTTTTAGCCGCAGGGCTGATTAGCCACCCTGGGGTAGAGTAGTTGGTCTTCCAAAAAAAAAAAAAAAAAAAAGAACTTTTTTGCTTTAGGTTTAGACTGACGCTGGCGCTTCAGATAGATCTTATGTCTTACCTATTGGTTTGTGACATTGGTATCCTGAGTACTTCGCTCCCCTGAGCTCTGTAAGGTGTCAGTAGGTGAGTGTTTTTCAGCCTCTCAATTAAGTAGGCTGTGGCTCCTCCGAGCTCTCAGGTAGATCTATGCTTGTAGGTCGGCCCTAACCCGGGCCGCCTCTGTAGCTGGCCTAGGCTAGGTTTGGGATGTTGGAGGCGTTCTGCTAAGTATAGCTGCCACATTCATTATGTGTTAGGCTTCCTCCCCTAGATTTCAGCCTCCTCCCTTAAATGGGAGTTGTTGGCCAAGGCCCGCCCCTTTCACTGCATTCAGGGGTGGTAGAGTAATGCAGGGTGGTAGTTGATGTATGATCCTTCAGGCAGGGTTAGGCTGTCTTTCGCTCTGCGATGTGATAGTTTGCCAGACCCTGCCGAACAGAGCTACTTGGATTAGGCCTCTAGAGCTGGCTCCACTCAGCCCGTTGAGCTGAACCACTCGAACGAGGGGTGAAGGTTGGTTGGCTTGCAAGCAAGCCCCGCTTCCCCAGGCTGGGCACAGGACAAATCCCTGTTACCCTTTGGAGCCACTTGCAGGCCCGCTCCCTGTCTAACATTTCAGGGGCATATGGTGTTACTCCCCCACTAAACGCGGGGTAGTTTTGAGTAATCCATTCTCAGCTCTGTGTTATCTACCTCACACCACGATGGCTCCGGTTGAGCAGGGAGTTCTAACTACATTTCATTCCGGTTTTTGAACTCCGCTCCCTTGAAGCCAGAGCATTGCCATGAGCTGACGCCCATGCATTTAGTAGGTAGGCCCTTAAAATGGGGCCTCCACTAGGCAGAGTGGCGTATGTTGTACTCCCCTGCTATGAGGGTTTTTGCTTTGTGCTGAGTACACTGCCTTTGGCGATGTGGTTAGGTACCAGGATGCTGTAAGCGCTGTAGTAACAGTTTTTCTGCCTTGAAGGCTGCACAGTTAGGTAGTAGGCCCCAGCAGGCCTCCTTGACCGGGTAGCCCCTAAGATAGGGCTCCTAGGCCAGCTCACCTTCGTTGGTTGGCCCTGGTAGTTCGGGCAGAAGATTCACTACCGAGTAGTAGGTCTTAACAGGCCTCCTCGGAGGTGGGTCACAACATTGTGGAGCATACACTAGGTCAAAACTTTAGGAAAGTTTTTTATTAGTATGGTTCCAGCAGTGTTCATTAAAGTAGCAGAAAGACTCGCTATCAGCTAGTAGGCTCGACCGGGCCTCCCTGTTAGGCGAGTCCCCAGCAGCAGTACACATCCAGCTGATTAGACCGTTTCAGGAAGTAGGCCTCTTCAGGCCTCCCTGAAGATGGGCTCCCACATTTTTTTGTGGGGATCAGGTAGTAGGCTTTACTAGGCCTCCCTGAGGGCTGAATCCCTCATACTGTGGTACTAAGTGGCCCTGAGGTTGAACTATCAGGTAGTAGGCCTCACAAGGCCTCCCTGAAGGCAAAGCCCCATAGACAGTCACTGGACTGCCAGTCTGGCCCACTGTCAGCTGTGGTCTTCAGGTAGTAGGCCTCTCCAGGCCTCCCTGAAAGTAAGCTCCTTCATGTCATGGTTCTCTGGTAGTAGGCCTCACCAGGCTTCCCTGGAGTTGAGTTCCATCATACTTTGAGTTTCCACTTAATGTGGTTTTTCTTGAGCTCCCACGTTCTGTGGTTATCAGATAGTAGGCTTCACCAGGCCTCTCTGAAGGAGAGCTCCCACATACTGTGGTTGTCAGGTAGTAGGCCTCTCCAGGCCTCTCTGAAAGTGAGCTTCCACGTTCTGTGGTTATCAGATAGTAGGCTTCATCAGGCCTCTCTGAAGGTGAGCTCCCACATACTGTGGTTGTCAGGTAGTAGGCCTCTCCAGGCCTCTCTGAAAGTGAGCTTCCACGTTCTGTGGTTATCAGATAGTAGGCTTCACCAAGCCTCTCTGAAGGTGAGCTCCCACATATTGTGGTTGTCAGGTAGTAGGCCTCTCCAGGCCTCTCTGTAAGTGAACTCCCATGCACTGTGGTTATCAGGTAGTAGGCCTCACTAGGCCTCCCTTAAGTTGAGCTCCCACGTTTTGTGGTTGTCATGTAGCAGGCCTCTCTAGGCCTCTTTGTAAGTGAACTCCCATGCACTGTGGTTATCAGGTAGTAGGCCTCACTAGGCCTCCCTGAAGTCGAGCTCCCACATACTGTGGTTGTCATGTAGTAGGCCCTACCAGGCCTCCCTGGAGGGTTAGCTCCCACTTACTGTGCGTTTCCACTTAGCATGGTCTTTAAGGTAGTAGGCCTCTTCAGGCCTCCCTGAAAGTGAGCTCTCACGTTTTGTGGTTATCAGATAGTAGGCTTCACCAGGCCTCTCTGAAGGTGAGCTCCCACGTACTGTGGTTGTCAGGTAGTAGGCCTCCCCAGGCCTCTCTGAAAGCGAGCTCCCACGTTCTGTGGCTATCAGATAGTAGGCTTCACCAGGCCTCTCTGAAAGTGAGCTCCCACATACTGTGGTTGTCAGGTAGTAGGCCTCTCCAGGTCTCCCTGAGTAGTTTCACAGTGGTGCTGGGTTTTTGTAAGCTAGTGGCCGCTTACTCTCAGTTTAGCAGACCTTATCAGGCAGCTAGCGAAGGTGAGCTTGCGCCCTGGCTCGACTCAAGTTTTTATTCTCTGCTACGGGTTCCCTCCTGGAACCTCTTTTTCCTGCTACAGCCTGGTTGCCTACCAGGTAGATCTAATGCTCCTCCCCTCACTGAGGGTCAGTATGAGTATGTGGTCTCCTGAGTCTGGTCAGTCGGTCGTAGGCCTCTCTTGAGGCCTCCCAGTTAGATCAGCCCTTAGGCCCTCACAGGCCTCCTCAGTGTTTTGAAACACAAACACTGAGTTGATCCGTGGATTGAGTAGAGAAACTCCCCTCGCTGGCAAGGGTTGTAAAGCACTATGCTGAGTCATACTCTCCAGGATATCCCGTCTCTGAGATCCGGTCCGAGTGGTTCACTGCCTGCTTCACAGTCCCTCGGGTTGGATGCCTTCCTAAAGGCAAGTGTCCAGAGGCTCTGTCTTCGGACAGACAGGAAGTGGCCAGACTGTAGTGTCTTATATAGTGACACCAGGTCAGGCCCGCCTGGTGGCGTTTCAGGCGGCACGTTCCCCTGAATAGTGACTGGCTGGGGTTCCTCTGGTTCCCTAGCCACATTCCCTAGAAGGGACCCCTTCTAAGAAGTTGAAGTTGTGGTCCTTGGCCCTTGAGCAGGCCCAGGTAGACCTTTCACTAAACTATGTTTACGGAGGTTTTCTGTGGTGTCATTTAGCTTGGGCTATGACCGTAGGGAGTGCTGTCACTGACAGCTCAGTGTGACCTGGGGGTGAGTGGTACTAGCGTTCATTTGAATTGCCGGTTCTGACAGTTGTCACTGCCTTTTGGCATGCACTCCCCTTAGCATGGTGGCGTTGGTATATCGTTCCCCATAGCGTCATTCTGACGTAGTGTAGAGTTCCCTTTCGAAAGGGAACGTCTCAGGTTACGACTGTAACCTATGTTCCCTGAGAACAGGGAACGAGACACTACGTCTTCCTGCCATGCCTCGGGGCCTGCCTGCAACAGTCCCTTCAGACGATAGGATGTTGTCATGTTTGTAAAGCGCCCTTTTATACTTGCAGGTTGCACGTTAATCATTCACGCAAATGATTCACGGGCTGTCGCCGGTCAGCATGATTGCTGTGAGTTGATATTTGATTTCAGACACCTGTCACGCCTGAGGCGTTCCCCATAGCGTCATTCTGACGTAGTGTCTCGTTCCCTGTTCTCAGGGAACATAGGTTACAGTCGTAACCTGAGACGTTTTGTGTAAATCTAATTTTAATAATAATTTTAACAGTAATTATCTTTTGCCTTGGGTACAGAGTTGCTCTCAACTGCCCTGAGCAGAATGTAAATGTTTGGTCTGCTGTGCTTACTGAATGATTGGCCAGACATTTTGGAATATTGTCAGATCTTGCAGGTGCAAAGAAAAATGGCATCAATTTCACCCTTATGTGAAGGAGTAAAATTACTCTTTTTGAGAGTTTTTGAGAGTCTTTTTGACAGCTTCCTGAAATGCACCCACAAATTGTGTTTACATGCTTGAAATAGATAGGTGTTTGGATAGATTTATGAGATTGTGTAATTTTTTTTTCAAATTTCTAATTTGCTCAGTATTTTTGCTGATTATAATATATATATATATATATATATATATATATATATATATATATAGGGAGAGAGAGAGAGAGAGAGAGAGAGAGAGAGAGAGAGAGAGAAATGCCCAGTATGATTAAAACATATATTAACATTAATTAATATATTAACTACAAATTTTAATTCACAAGGCTTTGTGAAATTAATTTAAATTTTACAGAACATTCTAATTTGCTCAGTGGGCTTAAAAGTCTTATTAGGTCTTATTATAAAGTTGGCTGCTGGATTTTGAATGTGGGGATCACTGTCACTGTCACAGTCACACTGCCTAAACAAACACCGTGGTGTAGGAGCCATTGCCTTGTGGGCAGCGCTCCAACATCTAGTAATACAGTAACCTTTTGGGTAACCCAAGTTCAAGTCACTGATTCCTGATCATGTTCCCCTCTCTCCTCTCCTCTCCACTTGCAAGTACGATGTCAGGCACTGTAATTTGCTCTGGCCCCCTTCCTGTTCGCAGGAGTGATGAGATAGTTAGTAGATTGTGTTCACTGAATCGCTGGCTGTCTGAGTGGTGTCCGTGTAATAATATAGAATTCATAGACAATTGGAAAAGTTTTTGGGGCAAACCTGACCTGTTGAAAAGAGATGGTATTCACCCCTCCTGGGATGGTGCTGCTCTTCTATCTAGTAATATGGCTCATAGTCTTAGAGCTCAAACATGACAAATTGGGCACCAGGTCAGGAAGCAGACAGACTGGCTAAACCAACCGTCTGCTAGCGGCCTCGCGTCACCCAGGTCAGATAAATCCCATCACATAGAGCCTCTTTCACCTAGCTATCATCATATAGAGACTGTGTCTGTTCCCCGATTTTGGAAATCCAAAAAATGTTTAAACCTATCTAAGGTTAAAAATTTAATTGATGTTCAACAAATAAAAAACAGCTATAATACAGATGAGCAAATGATAAAGCTTGGGTTGCTGAATATTCGATCGCTTACTTCAAAAGCACTCATTGTTAATGATATGATTTCAGATAATAACCTAGATGTGCTGTGTTTGACAGAAACCTGGCTAAAACCAAGCGATTACATTACTTTAAATGAGTCCACCCCGCAAGATTACTGTTATAAACATGAACCCCGTCTGAAACGCAAAGGGGGTGGTGTTGCTGTAATTTATAGTAATATTTTCAAAACCACTAAGAAATCAAGTTTCGAATATAATTCTTTTGAAGTGTTAGTGCTTAATGTAAAAATATATAGTAAAAATGATAAATCACGTTTGAGATGTGTGCTGGCTACTGTATACAGGCCACCAGGGCACCATACAGACTTTATCAAAGAATTTGCGGACTTTCTATCAGAGTTAGTATTGGCTGCAGATAAAGTACTAATTGTTGGTGATTTTAATATACACATCGATAATGAAAAAGATGCATTGGGTTTGGCATTTAAAGACATTGTAAACTCAATTGGAGTTAGACAACACGTGTCAGGACCTACTCATCGTCGTAATCATACTCTAGATCTAATATTATCACACGGAATAGATGTTGATGCCGTTGAAATTCTGCAGCAGAGCGATGACATCTCAGATCATTATCTAGTCTCGTGTAAATTACATTTAGCCAAGGCTGCAAAGCCGACTCCGTGTTACAAATATGTTAGACCTATCACTTCTGCTACTAAAGATTGCTTTATTAATAATCTTCCTGACCAGTTTCATCATCTCAGCATCTCAGATAGCTTAGAAAAACTTGATATTGCAACAGAAACTTTTAACTCTCTCTTTTCCAGCACTTTAGACACAGTTGCTCCTTTGCGCTTAAAGAAGATTAAAGAAAATAATCCAACGCTGTGGTACAACGAGCACACTCGGGCCCTTAAGAGAGCAGCCAGAAAAATGGAGCGCAACTGGAAGAAAACAAAATTAGAGGTATTTCGCATTTCATGGAAAGAGAGCTCGATTGCTTACAGAGAGGCTTTAAAAGCTGCTAGATCTGCTTATTTTTCAAACCTATTAGAAGAAAATAAACATAATCCTAGGTATTTATTTGAAACAGTGGCTAAACTAACGAAAAAGAAAGCTTCAAACACAGAAGTTTCCAAGCAGCACAGCAGTAATGACTTTATGAACTTCTTCACTTATAAGATTGATAATATCAGGGACAAAATTATAACTATGCAACCGTCTACTACAGTATCGCATCAGGCAGTGCATTGTAGTCTCCCTGAGGAAAAATTTGATTCATTCATTGCTATAGGAGAGGAAGAATTTACTAAACTCGTTAAATCATCTAAATCTACAACATGTATGTTAGACCCTATACCGACTAAGCTACTGAAAGAGATGCTTCCAGAGGTCATAGATCCTCTTCTTAATATCATTAATTCCTCTTTGTCTCTAGGATACGTACCAAAAAACTTTAAGCTGGCTTTGATTAAACCGCTTGTTAAAAAAATGCAACTTGATCCTTCAGAATTAGTCAATTACAGGCCGATCTCGAATCTACCCTTTCTGTCAAAGATACTAGAAAAGGCAGTATCTTCACAACTATGTTCCTTTCTAGAAAGAAATGATATCTGCGAGGATTTTCAGTCCGGATTTAGACCATACCATAGTACTGAGACTGCTCTCGTTAGACTAACAAATGATTTGCTCTTATCATCCGATCGTGGTTGTGTCTCTCTATTAGTGTTACTCGATCTTAGTGCTGCGTTTGACACCATTGACCACAACATTCTTTTAAATAGACTAGAAAACTATGTTGGCATTAGTGGAATTGCACTAGCATGGTTTAAATCATACTTATCTGACCGTTATCAGTTTGTAGCAGTAAATGAAGAGATGTCTTATCAATCACAAGTTCAGTATGGCGTACCACAGGGCTCAGTACTAGGACCGCTGCTGTTCACTCTGTACATGCTACCCTTAGGAGATATCATTAGGAAACATGGCATTAGCTTTCACTGTTATGCCGACGATACTCAGCTCTATATTTCTTCAAAACCTAACGAAACTTACCAATTCACTAAATTAACAGAATGCATAGCTGATATAAAAAACTGGATGACTCGTAATTTCCTACTTCTAAATTCTGAAAAAACAGAGATTCTAATTATTGGACAAAAAACTTCCTCACGTAATAACCTAGAATACTGTCTAACACTTGATGGCTGCTCTGTTAAGTCTTCGTCGTCGGTTAGGAACCTGGGTGTGCTCTTTGATACCAATCTTTCATTTGAAAGTCACGTGTCTAGTATCTGTAAAACCGCATTTTTCCATCTTAAAAATATATCTAAATTACGCCATATGCTCTCATTGACAAATGCGGAACAATTAGTCCATGCGTTCATGACCTCAAGGCTAGATTATTGTAATGCTCTACTGGGTGGTTGCCCTGCACGCTTAATAAACAAACTACAGCTGGTTCAAAACGCAGCAGCTCGAGTTCTTACCAGAACCAGGAAGTATGACCATATTAGCCCGGTTCTGTCAAAACTGCACTGGCTCCCTATTAAACATCGCATCAATTTTAAAATATTGCTGATTACTTACAAAGCACTAAATGGTTTAGCTCCGCAGTACTTGAGCGAGCTCTTAACGCATTATACTCCTTCACGTCTATTGCGATCTCAAAATTCCGGCCAGTTGATAATACCTAGAATATCTAAATCGACTGCTGGCGGTAGATCCTTTTCCTATTTAGCACCAAAACTCTGGAACAGTCTTCCTACCATTGTCCGGGAAGCAGACACACTCTGTCAGTTCAAATCTAGATTAAAGACACATCTCTTTGACATAGCGTTCACATAATACATTATAGACTTCTATAATTCAATATTAGGCTGCATAGATTAGGTCAGCTGGAACCGGGAACACTTCCCATAAATCCTGATGTACTTGTTACATCATGAGAAGAATGGCATCTACGCTAATTTTAGTGTCTTTGTTTATCCCAAGGTTTTCCCGCAGCCTGCCGGATCCAGGCCGTTTCCAGATCTGATGAAGGACCTTCGCCTGGACCCGATGTCAACGCAGTGCTGAAGGGCCAACTAGTCTCTCCCTATGGAGGATCCCTTTCCCACTCTACAGATAACGCGTCGTCGGGAAAACTCAATTTGCGTATCTACCCCGAATTGATAAAATAAAATAAAATTCTGAATCAAAACTATAAGGAAACACCAGTAATTTGTTTAGGTTTGGTTTGTAGGGAATTCCAAACCTGCACACATATATTCAAACGCACATAACTATAGAACCCGTTCTTAATGCGCATCTGAACGCCATCAGCGTTTCTCACAGGTTCGCTAAAGTCTGTGTAGAGAGAATGGTGTCGTCTTGGCGGCCCTAATTTAAAAACAAATGATTGTTGCGACGGAAGCGAATCAATCAAAACTAACTTTAGCTGGAAAATAACTTTATTAAAGAACCGCTATAAAGCCAAAACAATCTTACGTTATATTATACATTTATCTCTGTGAAGCTGCTTTGAGACAATCTACATTGTTAAAAGCGCTATATAAATGAAAATGACTTGACTTGACTTGACTCTCCTCTCCTCTCCTCTCCTCTCCTCTCCTCTCCTCTCCTCTCCTCTCCTCTCCTCTCCTCTCCCTTCATGTCATTTCTATAATAAAGACCAACAATATAATAATAATAATAATAATAATAATAATAAAAATAAAAATCTTGGTGTTTTTCTGTTGGTGGCAGTTAAAAGTCTTTAAAAGTCATTTACTAGGCAAATACTTAAAAATGCAATGTCACCGTGAATACTTTGTATTTATTCATTTTGATGTTGTTTGCATGCAGAACAAGAGGCCATGGATATTTGGATCGTGTTATGCTACCCAACAGAATTTATGTATTTCTGATATTACACCCATATGCCATGTATTTCTAATAAAAAGAATAGGCTAACTCCTGTGTTCATGCCAACATTTATTTTGCCTCTGTTATTGTGTGATTCATTAAAAAAATGACCTAAATGAGATTTAGAGTCACAACATTGATTTAATTTACACCATGCACCAGAGGTTTTGATATTCAGGTTTTCTAATTATTTTTTATATTTATATACCACTGTATGAATTTGATGTATGGAGGTGGATGGTGGAGGGACCTCCTACTGTTTGTTTGAAATGGGCCTCTGGTTATGAACGCGAGATCATTAATTCTCATGAGAGCTGCACAATGCACCACATCAGTTGTCTCAGCTGCAGATATATCTTTTCAAGGGTACTGCTGTTATATTTTTATGTAACACCTCAGGGAATTCATTGGATAGAGACATCAAGACTCTAGAGAAATAATTTCTGGGTTCCTTTTAAGCTTGCAGGATGCCAGCTGGACAATGCTGAAGTAGGTACAGAAGCAGACTGTACCTTTATCACAGGGGTGTCCAAACTCTGTCCTGGAGGGCCACTGTCATGCAGAGTTGAGCTCCAACTTGCCTCAACACACCTGCCTGGAAGTTTCTAGTATGCCTAGTAAGACCTTGATTAGCTGGTTCATGTGTGTTTAATTGGGGTTGGAGCTAAACATTGCAGGACAATGGCCGTCCAGGAGTAGGTTTCGACACTCCTACTTTAGAGCTTGAAGATTACCTCTATTGACAGAACCTACACACATTATCATTCCATTATAGCCTACAGACACAGCCATCATTTAATTTAAATTAAAATGTAATTATAATTTTAAAGTGGCAATTATCATTGGTTGTTGTTGTTAGGCTACAGTATAAGAACATCTTTAGCCATTTGTATTTCAAATTAGCTGCACAACATCCGGGAGAGATTCCCATGTTTAAACACAGTGCATGGATTATTAATGAGTGATAAGGATGCTAGGGATGTACAATACTGAGTTAGATTCCTTGCATATTTTTAAATAAATAGATTATGATCCACAAATCAATGTAAAGATATTCACAAAAAAATTATTAATAATACAAATTAAATGAAATCTACAACGTTATAAGGAGTCCAATTTATGTGCCTGTCTTGACACTATAAGGCAAGGCAAGGCAAGGCAAGGCAAGGCAAGTTTATTTATATTGCACATTTCATACACTATGGCAACTCAAAAAAGTGCTTTACAGAAAGGAATTAAAATAATCACAAAATGGAAGGAAAATTAAAGCAGTTTTTAGAAATTAAAAGAGATATATGATACAGTTATAAAATGAATTAAAAGTGTAAAAAGATGACACATAGATTCAGTATCATTTCTCATCTGGCTAAACACTGGTTTATCATATTTTTCACAACTCCCAGTTTTACTCTGAGATTTTCCCATGGTGATTAAACTGTGTCTGTGGTGTTATTTCGGCGCCTAAGAAATCTATTGGACGTCTCCGATGGACCCGATTTTCCCCTAAAATCGGACAGGAGGAGCTCTAGGACTCTAATTACACAGACTCACTACTCCACCACAGACCCAGGTCATCAGCATGGTTTCATCTCTCAAGTTCCCCAATTAAGTTATTTATGTTTGTCTCTTACCCAATTCTTTGTGCCGTTTGAGTTCAGTTTAGAATCAAAAGGAGGAATACAGTGCAATCAGTCAGACATAAAGTGGATACAGTTATAAAAAGAATTAAAAGAGTAATAAGATTATACATAAATAAACTTCTCATAAATATACTTCTCATCTGGCAAAAAACTGGTGTATCATATTTTGCACAGCTGCTTACTGTGAGATTTTCCCATGTGGATTGTTCTGTCACTGTGGTGTTCTTTCGCGCCTAAAAAATCTATTGGACGTCTCCAATAGACCCAATTTTTCCCTAAAATCGGACAGGAGGAGCTCTGGGACTGACTCACAGGGTAACCTCAGGTTCATTGCCTCATCAGTCCGCACCCCAAAAACCCATTTGTTCGGAAGCTCTAGGAATGGAATCGATCCAGTCTGCACCCCACAGAACCTCGAGTTTAATCACGTCAAACTCACTACTCCAACACTTTCATCACTCTTACCCAATTCTCAGTGCGATTTGAGTTCAGTTTAGAATAAAAAGGAAGATGCAAAATAAAATACAGTGTATATGTCATGGATGTCCATTCAGACTTATGGTATCCTATACTCACATCATAACCTTTCCCTCCTAAGTATGACCTGAACCATTTTAGGACTATCCCAGAAAGCCCGACCCAAAGGAGGTGGGGAGTGTGTCAAGAGCGCAGTATATACAGTATGTTTTTAAATCCACAAAGGTGATTCACATATGTACAGGAAGGAAGTGATTAACAATTGCACAGAAAGTCACATTTGTAAAACATTTGTAATTTTCATCTTGCAAATTTCATTTTATTTATTATTATTTATTTGTGAATTTCATAATTTTTTGTGAATCTCATATAACAAACTGTAAAATAGTGCATTTGTTTAATTTTTGCAAATCTCTCACTGATTTGTGGAACGGCTACATTTTCACTGAACTTCTGATTTGAAATCCTCATACCAGCTCCCCCAAGGCTTTTGCTAATGAGAAACAATAGTAAAATGGCTGACAGCTTCATAGAAAAGTGCACCAATGTCCACAAGTCCAGACACAGGCATTTTAAGACATGTAAGATTTCACAAGTGAAACTGGAACCTTGGCTTTAGGAATTTAAAGGAATTTTTTTTGTATTCTGTGTGTTTGAATAAAGCTGTACTTCAAGCCTCATGCATTGATGAGTAAGAATGCCTTCTCCTGCATTATAGACACAAAGAAAAAGTATATGCATATTTTTCAATGACTGCATACTTTCTCTCTGCTTCAGAAAGTAAGTGTGATGCAAAAGCAATGGTTTTCTCTGTCTTCTGTCTTTCCATGCAAACTAGTATTGTGCCAATACCATAATCCCAAGCATCTGTAGTGACAATAGGTGGTAAAGCATGATCAGAAATGCATCATCGCTGGGTTGAAGCTTTGATGTGTTTCCCTCTGGTGATAGCTTGCGTAACATTGGACCAGCAAAACTCTTGGACTTTCTGGATTGAGGCATGAAGAGGTTGGACTAGATTTGTATATTTGAGAATACATTTTGCGTGTCATGTTGTCAATCCAAAGAATGAGCAGAGATTATATACGACTGCTGCAACATGCTCTGGGTTAAGACTACCATTTCTGGAGTCTCTCTGTAGCTGATGCAGAGAAAATGCTCTCATGAGTATCAGTTGTTCCCTTGCAAGGGTCCCTAATGGCATGCGTTAATAACAGCTGTATTCGCTTTGCTAAGATCGACAGAATGCAGTTCCTCTGAAATAGCATCACAGATGGCAAATGGCAGTTGTCGCAATTTATGTTGAACATGCTGAACATCAAGACACACTTTGTTGAGTTGGCAGCATTAGTCACTGTGGTGTGTTGGACTCGTACAGACGTAGAAGTGGAAAAAAGTATATTACTGTTAAATAATAATCTGTAATTTCAGTTCAGCCACAAGAACCATGCCGAGTGGAAAAACCTGTAGACATATTTAAAAATAAATAAGCATGGGCAAAGGGATTTTCATGTAAAACATCAGTAACAGGCAGCCTCAGTAAGGTAGGCTATTGAGTCTTAAATCTAGGCTGCATTTTAGTCTCTCGTTTAACATTGTTTAAGAATTTTCATACTTCAGCATAACAATGCAGAACAGTCTCCACTTTCCTGAGGTTTTATCCACATGTAATACTCTCTGTGAGAGTATAGTCACCTCATTCATACAATACCAGCTTGTGCTGTACCCTTGGAAACCCTCCAGAATATTGATGTCTGCAAGCACCAATACATAATTTCTAAACATGTTAAGCTATACTTTTAAAAATATCATGGGCTCACTTATAATTTGTAAAGAAGTGTGGGGTGTAAGCACAGCCATCTTTGTCACCATTACGTTAAGTATTTCCTTTTAGCAAAAGATAAAGCACAAAATAAGGATATAAAAGTGTACACATATACAGTATCTCCATTCCTTTATTCCTTTTCTCTCTCTTGTCCCACTCTTCATACACGGTCCAAATCATACTCTACTCCCACCTAGTGGCATAAAGCTGCACTTACCACTGAAGACCACTGATCCACCATAAATAAATTAAGGTATGCAGAATCTCTAGAGCATGAGCCAATTTATCTGAAGTTATAAGACACTTGTTTTGTGACACATGGTTCATTAAATTTACAGTTTGCTCTGCACATTCAGTTTTGAAGGCAAACAGAAAAGGAATAATAAATAATGAGCTGCAGGTGACAATTATTGTGGTCCAAGCAGTTTGAAAAAGTAGAAAATGAACAACTTTGAGAAAAAAAGTTGCTCATGCTCTTCTAATACTTAAATGAGTGGTAACAGTTCAAAAGTTTTCTTTAGTTATATTGCTCCCTAGCATAAGGAATTGATTACATTTGGCATGTTTCCTCAATGTCCTTATGTTTAGCAAGTTTTGTAAAGTTTAGACATTGTGCTTGCAAAATATATAGACCAATTAATTATGGGCCACACCCAAAAATTTACTGTCACATAATTGGCCCAATATTGCTAAAGAATAAAATGTGCACGAATGCCCAGAAGAAAAGTTTAAATGTTATCATTGCTATCATTAGCAGAGAATCAAAGATCTGAAATGACTGTGTCAGATACGGAAAACTTTGCATTTGCAGAATTATTGGTTGAAATAACTAATTTACCATGAAAACATTCATTTAGATTACCCATGCACAAGATACTGCAGTCTAGTAGTGTGATCAGTGTATGTTTGTTCTTACAATCATTAAATGTTTATTAGAAAATATGTGATACATTTCATTATGGTATTTAATTTCATCACTGTAAAAGGACTTGTTAGAGATGCTCCCACATTAGCCAGTTTCAAGAAGTTGTTAAACATATTTTAATATTGCTCATATAGACTGTCATGATTAGTATTTTACTGTGTTGTACTCTAATTTTTATTATTCTTGTACTTCTGTATTTTATTTGCTTTTACTGTCTGTAGCACTTTGGGTTTTAGAAAAGCTCATTATAAATAAAATGTATTATTATTTATTATTATTAGTATAGAGAACGTCTCGTTTATGACTGTGACCTTGGTTCCCTTTGAAGGGAACTCGCGCTGTGTCGAAAATGACGCTGTGGGAACACCCCAGCGTGATTGCATCTTGAAGCACGAGTGAAATCAGTCCAATGGCGCGATGGAATGTTATAGGCGGGTGACGTAATGACCAGGAAGCTATAAAGCACATCCAGACCAAACAATGTCAGCTTCTGATAGGCCGAAGCAAGTTTATCACAGGCACGCTGGAAGTATGGCAGGGCGACGCAGCGTCTCGTTCCCTTTTCAGGGAACCAAGGTTACAGTTGTAACCGAAACGTTCCCTTTCAAGGGAACTCATGCTGCATCGAGAATGACGCTGTGGGAACATTTATACCTACGCCGCCGTACTGACCAGTGCCTGTCTTGTGTGAAATCAAGCGAGCACAGCTAAGACAGAAGCACCTGGGACACAGAGGTGAACCTCAAATCTAGGTTGTAAAACTTAATGAATGTGTGCTGAGAGGATCAGCCCCCCACATCATAGACATCTTGCAGGGATACCCCTTATTATATAAGATTATTAAATAAGGCTTTTGAAGCCGCCATTCTCCTTCTGATCCGACACCCCACGGAGGAAACAAGGAACCAATGGGTTTCTCCCCAAAGACAGTACCCAAAGGTGTCATCACCAGGCAACTAAGTGCCAAGAGAGATGACCCCTCCACAGACCCTGAGCTGAGTGACTATCCATGATCGCTCCCCAGCCCATGAAAGAAGCACCCGTCGTAAGCGTTACGCGAAGACAAGGAGCTCCCAGCACAGGACCCTGGGATAAGAACCCAGGCTTCTTCCACATAACCAAAGTATGAAGCACCTGCGTGTAACCTTGATCATGAGGAACGAGTTGCCCCTAGGGAAACCCCTTGGTCTTGAGCCACCACTGCAAAGGTCTCATGTACAGCAGGCCAAAAAGCAATCCCGTTGGATGCAGCTGCTATGAGACCTAACAATTTAAAAACTGTTTGTAAGTGAGTGACTTGCCTAGCTTGATCTTGCTCATGGCTGTGAAGATCGAACAGATACGAGCAAGAGACAGACGTGTCTGCATCGTCATCAAATCCCACACCACTCCTAAAAAAAAGTGGTCCTCTGTAATTGAGAAAGCACACTTATCTTTGCATTCTGCCTTAACCCCTCATACTTTTCGTGTAGGCGAGGATGGCATCTCGATGCCAAACCACCTTCTGCTCTAAATTGAGCCAAAAATTACGAAACGTCGATGTAATAAAGTATGGGGTGACAAGACTAGACTAAAAGGAAGAACCTGATACTGGTACTCTTTGCCCCCGAATGCAAGCCTGAGGAACTTCCTAAGTTGAGGAAGGATGGAATTTGGAAGTATGTGTCCTAAAGATCTATTGTGACAAACCAGTCCTCAAATCTGATTGTGTCACGATTTGCCTCAGCATACAGATCTAGAATTAGATCCAACACCAAATTCTTCCTCGGAACGATAAAATACTGGCTGTAAAATTCAGACTCTCTGTCGGGAGGAGGAACACATTCTATTGGAGTCAGGACCTCTTTGCCGAAGTCTTGTTCGAGATATTTATGGTCTTCAGATGCTTCTTACACTGAGAAGACTTCAGCTGAGACTATTAAAGGAACCAGCCTCTCGAGACTGGTCTCTAGCATCTGAAGCAGATGACCAGCAGGGAACAACCAAACTTGAGAGACTTCTGGAGACCGCTTCGCCCCGAAGCACACAAGATGGCGGGGTTGGCAGAACGGCACCCTGAGGGCACCGAAGGTAAATGGCCACCGTATAATGAGGTGTTGACCACTTACCCCGTCGACCCGGGACCCGACCCGGGACCCGTACGGGTTCGGGTCTATATTTTAAATGATCAGCCGGGTCCGGGTCAGGTCCGAATCCATTACTTCGGGTCCCGGGTCTGTTTAACATTATGTGTAATACCCGTGCGATCGGAGTCATCAGATCAGACTCGGAGAAAACCCGGCCGTGATTAGACACTGCTTGTGTTTTTTTTTTGTGTGTTTTTTTGTAACTTGCAACTTGTAAAATTAGGACACTGAAAATAAATTGCGTTAAAAAGCATATTTTAGGTTCATCCAGCTAGCGCATGTGCAGTCTCAAGCGCGTGTCATGTTTCTATGGCAACCAGTTACCAGAGCTTCAGTGAGGGACCGCCAAACCGCGCTTTAGATTTTACAATATAAATTAACCGTCTTGTTTAATCTTAAAGTTTTAGTGGTCAGATTCAGACTCGATGCAGAGCAGAGAGCACGGAGATAATAGCAAATAAATAACGTCAGCGGCCATGGCACTGAACGAGCAATCGTTATTATAGTTCAAAAGGGCAAACAAAGTTATTATGCGAGTTAACTCGAGTCAGAATGTAAGTTACATGTGCAAAGTTGCATTTGTCATCCGTCACCGTGACATCAAGTGGATTTTTGAAGCTGAAATAATGAGTGGATTAAGCTTGGACTTGAAATAACGAGAGGAATAACATGGATAACTTTCTTGTCGGAGGATTGTAATGCATGATCACAGCCAGTCAGGTAACGTTATCGTTACAAGGAAGGGAGAGGAGACTACTACGCTACCACGGCTCCTTAAATTAGGTAAGACAAAAAGTTTTATTTTTCGGAACAGGTTTATTGACTTGTAATAGCAGTTTAAGGTGGAATATGTGACAATCGGGTCCAGTCGGGTCTGTGTCTTCCCGGCGGTTTCGGGTCCAGCTTTCAAATAATAGACGGGTCCGGGTCGGTCCGGTTAGGCATTTCTCGGATCTGCACGGGTCCGGGTCCAGCTTTTGAAATAATAGATTTCAAATAGGGTTTGCAGTATATAGTGCATGGGGCGCCACACGGGAGGGGGACACCATTCATCCATTCAAAATCATTCTTTGAAAATCTACTTTAATAAAACTTTATAAATAATCAAACATTATTTGTTAAAAAAAATTGTGAAAAGAAACTTTTTGATTTAACTTTTGTATTAAAAAAAATTAATTTTGCCACTCACCCTCCGACATTAGGGCCTTAAGTCTGTCCCATGACCAAAATGGTTAGAAGTGGGAATCATTATGGGGTGCTGAACGGAAAAAGAAAAGGTGAAAATTATAAGCTTGACCTATCATTTTTATCACTGTAACGCCCGTTTCACACATACTCCGTGTGCAGTGCGTGTGCGGTCCGTGTTGCGGTGCGTATGCGGTGCAGGAGCAGCACGCCCTATAGTGCTTTCACATATGCTGCGTTTGCAGTGCGTAACTGATCCGCGGCTGTAGCTACAACAAACACATATAGACCTACTCATTTTATTTCAAATCCATAAGCTATCAGCAACTTTTATTTTAAAAAGTTTTAGGATATTCTCTTTGTACACATCCTCCCTTGTCTGTCTTGGCGTCGCTCTATCTTTTTGAGCGTGTAGTACGTGCGCTCTCTCCGACGCACCTGTTCGTGATTTGATTGAAGGAGCTGACTAATAATAATAATAGAAGCGTCGACAGATTAAACAATTGTCTTTAGAATTGTATTTTTGTTTTCTTTGTTAGGCTAGTTGTTGTCCGTGCTTTTATATTTCGTTCACTGGATGGAATGTTCGTTATTATTGTGAGTCTTTGTGGCGTCTGTTGTGGGTGAGTAAATAAATAAATAATTGCATTGATTCCGCCGTTTACTTGTTCTTGTTTAGGTAGTCTCTTCTCTCAGAGTTGATATTTTTTATGAGAGGTCGTAACACAACGTTCAATACATTACTTCTATATAGATTAGCCTATATATTAAGTTGCTCACGCAGTGGTAAAATATTGAACCATGTACTTATATTAAAATTGCATACATTTTAAATTAAAACTTAATTTACAAAAACAGCAGATTCATACCTTTTCTATTTAAATCGTTATACAAAGTCTTGCACGTCACAACCAACTTGTTTTTCCACGAGTGTCGTTTTGTTGCCTTGTTGAAGTAAATTGTAGTTTTCCTTGCTTTACCTCGTCTTAAAATAAAAAGATGACTGAAAAATGGTTTTATTTAATTAAATGCATTCATGGTAAGATTACTAACCTACATTTTATTTAATTAAATGCATTTATGGTAAAATTATTACATTTTCATGTCAATCTGTGTGCATTTTAAACACGAACCATGCGTTGTCACTTTAATTCAGCGTTGCAGCACAGCAAAAAATAGACTCGGTACGGAAACGATCTCTGCACTGCTGTATACGCACCGCAACTGGAACGGATGGACGGACTGCATTCGTGTGCAGTGTGAAAGCTCTAACCTGTTAACATGGGTACGGAAAAAAATACGCACCGCACACGCACTGCAAACGGAGTATGTGTGAAACGGGCGTAAGTCTTTAAATTAATTAACATTGTTGCCTGAGAGAGCAAAGTGGTTCATGTTAATATCAGTTTATTTCCAAAATGTCTCCAGCGCTCAAAAAAACTAAAACAAGTTGCGTTATATTTTTCAATGAGCGCTTGATTTACATTTCGAGAGAAACTGTGGAAATCATTAAAGCTGAGCCTCTCACCACCAGTCAAGCACAACCAAGTTATTGGGATTTTCCCCTCAATCCTATGTTAGTGCTGAGCTGCAGACAAGCATGTTAGGCTACTGTATGTCCAGGGGCACGCTGCACGGGCTTCCATGGGCTGAAGGTTATTGGCTGCTCGAATAATATTTTTAGAAATAATTCTTCACTAAAGTTTATCATTGGACATGACAAAGTCTTGTAAATGTAAACATTCAAGCGCTAGAAAACGCGCAAGAGAGTTCAGTTTGGTCACGTGCTGCAGCTAAATGTCATCCAACCAAGTAAATATGGTCTGGATGAAAGACTGAATAGTATATTAATACAGAAATCTAACTTCTCAAAATCAGATGAGTATTTATCCTTTAACTCCTCAGAATTAAATGTGGCCACAGATCAAACAGACAAGTAAAAACAGTCTGGATGAAAAGCTGAATATAGTGTATTAATACAGACATCTAACTTCTCAAAGCCAGACAAATATTTAATTAACAAGCATATACTGTCTATATGATAGGCTGAATATTCATTATAGAATAGTCTCAAATGCAAAAAGAATCATAAAGTCATCATAGCTTGCAAACACACGTAATTAGTTTGCATGCGACCATAGGACCAAGAGAAAAAGGGAAACTACCATCTGCTCAGTTCCCTCTGCATTATAAATATATATTGCGGTCCCTAGTCTATTGTTGTTCTTTTGTTGTTTATTGAGTTCTAGTCTATTGATGAAATACAATAAAAAAATCAGAGCAAAAATAATTATTTACAAAGACAAAAACTACAGTACAGTAAAACTTCAGCTGCTCCTCACATGGCTTACTGTACAAATCTAAATAAAAGATTGATTACAGTTCTTCTACATTTCCATTAACCCTGTCTTATGGCACACAGTATAGCTGTTTTACAGACAACTGGTGACTTTTCAGCATACTGGACAGTGGAACCTTATGGCTTCCACACTGTTGTTCTCAGAAGGGACACTTGTCCCCTGACTTTGACCACCACGTCTTTCTTGTTTTCCTTATCCCTTTGTGACCTGGGTCATCTGTCGGCTCCAAATTTTCACAATGTTGTTGTAAATGATACCACTCATTTTACTATATACACATATCACAATGTAAATCAATCAACAGTACTGAGTTGGCTGTATTGAAAAAAAGCAATTACAAGGGCCTGCGTCTTATACAGCAATGTTCAATCTGAAAAGATGGTCTGGAAAAGTGGTACATTTGAAACTCTAATGTCTAATAAAAAATGCTGATGAATTATTACATCCATAGATAATGTAGTACAATTGTTTTATGGTCCATGGTCATTGGTGTCAATGGATATCGCTATTCTAAAACGTTCATGATCTAAATATGGAATATTGTTTTTCATAAATTTGTTTTCATAAAGCTATAAAATACAGAATAATGCAACCGAAACCTTTTTTGTAGCCTAAAACACTCCTGATGGCAAGGTGCTCAGGCCTTTGAGGGCAGGCCCCTCCGAGGCGGAGTAGCTCACACCATCTCAATGTGTACCCGCTCCGCCACAGGTCCCTCAGGAAATCGATCTGCTATCCCCTGGTGCTTCAGCGTGCAGTGGATTCCAGTGAGTTCATGTCCCAGTCTACGCCTGTGAATGTTGTGGTGTTGGGAGGCTTGTCCCCTCCAAGGAGGGTTGCCTGCCGATCATCCACTTCAGGGAATCGAGAGACTGATTCCCTTGCTAGACTCAGCGTGGAAACTTACAGTATGCCAAATGTGTCTCAATGGGTCCTGCAGACTATAGAAAAGTTCAAAGTTTTGTTCTCATCCACCCCAATTCACTGAGTTCTTATCCACAATGGTGGGCCCCAAGCAAGCTCAGGTGCTGGAACAGGAAGTTCAGTCTCCCTTGGCGAAGCAGGCCATAGAGCATATTCCTCCTCCCGAGAGGGACTCATTTAGATCTTCATCAGCTAAACCGTACTCTGAGGATGGACAGGTTCAAAATGCTAATGATTAAACTTATCAAACTCAAATCGACGGAAAAACTATGCTACCAGCTTTGGAAACCTGAGATTATTATACTTTGATCCCGAATATGATAACCATGGACATGTATCCTCGGTTACGTGATGTGCTCTTCCTGACTGAAACCTGGCAGGTTCCAAATGACTTCCTAAACTTAAACCTGCTCATACCACCTGGATATACCTGCTTCTCTAAACCGTGTTCACATTTCAGGGGTAGAGGACTGGCTGTGGTCTGTCTTGAGAGTATTAAATGATCTGAAACTGAGTTACATGAGATATCTTCCTTTCAATACCATACCATACCTTGCCCTGAAAATGACAGGTCAGACATCACTGGCTGTGGTCTTAATCTATCGACCCCCAAAATTCCATCCTGACTTTTTCCTCTGAAAGAAGTGAGCTACTTACTCTCGCCTGTGTTTGATTTACATCTGTTATTATGCTTGGTGACTTTAATATACATGAGAATACTGTACAATGTGATGAATTAATGTCTGTGCTGGAATGGTTTTATCTAAAGCAACATGTTAATTTTGCAACTCACTCCAAGAGTCATATACTAGATCTTATCTGTACATGGAGATTATGTAATGTTGATATTACTAGTACTGATTTAGCCTTTTCTGACCATAAAATCTTAGACATCTAGTTTAATCTCCCAATTTCCATTCCCTGTACAAAAAAAAAAAATGGTCCCACAAATATATGGGAATATGCTGCAAAATATAATTACATAATACATTTCCATATATGCTAGTGCTTATATTTTTCAATAAACTGCAATGCATTGACCATGTGTAAATAGCATCACATGTAATATTCACAAAGTTTTATATTTTATTGTTTACATATTTTGCACATAAATGTTCCCATATAAATGTGAATGTATGTTTACACACACACACACACACACACACACGCACACACACACACACACACACACACACACACACACACACACATATATATATATATATATATATATATATATATGTATATGTGTGTAAACATACATAGATACATATACATACTTTACAACAGATTTCTAGTTCACAGCATGCTTTGCTTCTGACTGTTAAAGGAGAGCAAATGTTAAAATTAAGTGTTATTTAATGTGTTTTGCTCAATATTAATATAGGGGGAAATCTGTTAGTGTTTAAAGTTCTATTATTTTGGAATTTAAAAGTTTTCTGGTATGTCTGAGGTTTTGGTTACCATTGTGCGGAAGAGTAGAGCCTGTGGTTAGGTTGACGATTGGCCAAACACCATTAAGACTGTTATAACTATATTTAATAAAACTAGATGTACCGCATGGCGGTACAAAATATGACCGCCGCTCAGGCCTGCACTGGCTTTCCACAAAAATAAATGACGTGGAGCAATTTGGCTGTATTGCGTGTTTATGTATACCTAAAAAAAGTAGTAGTATGTGCATGTCTGTCTGTGTGTGTGTGTATGTGTGTGTGTTTGTGTGTGCGCATGTGTGTTTGTGTGTGTGTGTCTGTGCATGTGGATTTGTATGTGTGTGTATGGGTGTGTGTGTGTCTGTGCGTGTGGATGTCAGTGTGTGTGCATGCTTGCGTTTGTTTGTATTCCTGCATGTGTGTGTGTGACAGTATCATCCTAAACCAGCAACCCTTCGCTCAACAGCACCATCTACAGGCCGATGAGTGTACAGTCACTAAATGTGCACATAAATTAATTTATTTTATACCCCCCCATGGATGAAATTCTACGAAACTTAGCATACCCCCAGAGGATGTCAAGTTAATCATACACATGAAATATGGTGCAGTTCTGAACATCTCCACTGAAGATAGGGGCGATTAAAGCAGAATAATATTGCATTTTCATTTTTTATGGGAGGGGCGCAAATCACAAATGAGTGATTATGGGCTAGGTTGATGTGGGCCCTTAAGACCAACATACCATAAAAATTTCTTCATCCTCGGTTCCACGGTTCAAGTAGTTATTTAGGAAAAACGTACCGTCACGAAAAAAGTCTAGTGGGGCTACATGCCCACCAAATTTCATGTTCCCCGGTGTTTTGGTGTCCCTGGTATCGTTGACGAAAAAGTCAGTAGATTGACGGGAAAAAAAAACAAAAAAACTTTGACAATCGATTATGGGCTAGGTTGATGTGGGCCCTTAAGACCAACATACTTTGCAATTTTCTTCATCCTCGGTGCCACGGTTCAGGTAGTTATTTAGGAAAAACTGCATTTTTTGAGTTTGGGGGGGCCCAGCGCGGGGGGGGAGTGGCCCCCGGGGACCAAACGAAATTTTTCCGTAAAAGTCTAGTGGGGCTACAAGCTCACCAAATTTCATGTTCCCCGGTGTTTCGGTGTCCCTGGTATCGTTGACGGAAAATTCAGTAGATTGACGAAAAAAATAAATAAAAAAACTTTGACAATCCCTATATGACCGCTTTCGCTAGCTACGCTAGCGGCGGTCATAATAATTGCTGAGTATTCTTCAGCACAGTGATAGTCTCTTGGCTAAATACTTTAATACATACAGGTGTGCTTGAGTTTTTGTTAATTAGCTTGAAAATATGAAACATTTGTTATGTAAATAGTAAAAAAAATATATATATATATATTACATTATATATTTCTCTATATATGTGTGTTTATGCTGCATGAGTAAATATATCTGCAATATGTTAAACATGCAGTACTATATCTGATCACATACATCTATATATTATGAAGTGTACTACTGAATATAAAATTACATACATAATGATATATTAGTAAATATATTGTCACATATTTTTCAATATATGAAAAGCGGCAATTCCTTTTTGTATTATTCAATATATTGTAATATATTATTCTGTATATTTACAAATATACTGTTAAACCATTTAATATATTGGATCATAGGGAAATATATTTTCTTTTCATAAGGGAACTCAGTCCTGTGAATCCATTGTCTTTTTCTACTTGATTAAGAGCATCCATTTGGTCAGAAACATCATTATCTTGTCCACCAGAAATCTGCTATGCCTACAATAATGTACTATACCAAGCACTTGATAAACATGCTCCTGTTAAGACCAGGCTTGTTCCATCCACTCATGTGTCTCCAAGGTTCATTCCCGAACTACGAGCCATGAAAGCTAAAGGTCGTCGCCTGGAAAGACTGTAAGTACAAAGTACTTTAGTATTATTTTTCTATTTTTACCCAAAATGAGCCGATGATAGCAATATGGAGTGCTAAACTCTCATATAATTTCAATATGACTTATCGGGTAGGATAGGCCGCTAAGGATCCTTTTATGTATCCTTCCTTTCACGGGGAAACGAAGGGTGCATTTGGCGTTGCTTTTGAATCAGGGTAGCCTTCGTCGCGCCGCGATGACGCAACCGGCCTTCGAATATGCCCTTCGAAGGATTCAGAATTTAATTGGGACAGCCTTCATTGCGCTGCGGTGACGCAATCGGCCTTCAAATGCGACCTTCGAAGGGTGCAGCCTTTGAAATGAGACATCCTTTGTCACACCGCTGTGACGCAATCTGCCTTCAAATACGGCCTTCGGAGGATGCAGCCTTCACATTGGGACACAGCTAGTGAGAAGGACTGAGGACTTGTACGCCGTCAGCAAGTGATCGAGTGGATTGAAGTGGAAAGAGTTTGAGCTGATCCAGTGGAAAGAGTATTAATGAGAAAGTGTTTTGTGCTGTGGCGCGGCTACGGTGAATGCGCTGTGTGCGCGCCTTTTGTATATTGTTTTGAGTGTTTTACAATAAAGCGTACGAGTCCCAGTCACGCCGACCCTACTTCCTACTTCCTGCTTAGCTACTGTTCGGACGCTCTTGCTTACTGCGCTGCACTTTGCTTTATCCCTTTTATATTTTATCTCCTAATTTTAACTTCAGCAAATCAGCACAGTGCTAAATCGACATAGCTTGGCATCAATCTTAAAAACTGGACTACCAAACCAGACGGAACACACAATAGAGCTTCGGCATGCACAGCAGCACTTCGGCCGGCAGCATATAGCCGGTGACTCTCATGAATCTAGTGCTCCTCGACAGGCCATACTGAGTGTAAAAACAAGCCGATCAACACACTAATCGTTAGCACAAACTGGGACCGAGACCCACGGCACTCGAGAAATCAGATTGTCACGAGCATCACATATTGCCGCAGTAGCATCCGCTACCCCGAATATGGCTGTGACAAGGATTGCAAACACTGGTTTCCTACCACCGCCTATACATCTTGAGAACAGTTTTGAAGTATTAATGAATGTACAGTAGATGAGGAATCCCCAAACAAGATGAATGTGATCGAACACAGACCGAATCAGCCAGTAGCTAACACTGATGCTAACTGGCACTCAAAGCCGAGCAGACAGCGGCACTCAGCTCAGAGTGCAGCCGAGCACAGGACTCTGATAGTGGTTGACACCATAATCAGAAACATTAGGAGCATGGATACAACTACGTGCTGCCTTCCACAAGCAACAACTTCTGATGTAAACAGGGAACTTCAAAACATTCTGATGAAACATAAGACTGCAAATCGACTTATCATTCATGTGGGGAAGAATGATACTCAGAAAGAGCCGTCAGATCAATCCTCCTCAAGTCAATCCTCCTCAAGAGGATTTCAATGAACTTTTTGAAACAATTAGAAGACTGAATGTTCAGACGTTCATCGGTGGACCACTTCCAGTGAGAGGAACAAATCGGTTTTCACAGTTGCTTGTGCTTAATACATGGCTGCAAAAAACCTGCAATATAAAATGAGTAAACTTCATTGACAACTTCAATATTTTCTGGAGTCAAGGATAACTGTTCAAACAGGATGGCCTCCACCCAAACAAAGTTGCTAAAGGACAATGTAACGAGGTTCGTTGTTATGGGAAGAAGGAGGCGGGAACCGGCGAACATTCAAATATATTTAATGATAAAAATAAAACAAATACAAAACGAAAGTAAAGTAAAAGACAGCAGCCCCTCACGGATGACTGCTGTCACAATAAAACAGAAACAAAACATAACACAAACTCAGGCCTTATCCTCTCTCGCTCTTCACTGTCGTCGCTCCTCCTTTATTCTTCCACTCCTCCGTGAGAGATACGAGGCCGGTGCGTCGCGCAGGTGTCGCTCATCAGAAATCACGCCACCGGCCTCGTGTCGATTTTCCCACGGCCCTCGGCCTTGTCCTGCTCACCACAGACAACATTTACTTCTTCCTCCCTTCACCCTTCAGCAGTGTGTGCCAATCCACTCAACCTGAATGCCATACACACACCTGGACAGAGTATAAATGAACACAGGACTTCACTTCAACACCTGAATGGACATGTGGTTGACATATCACACAAGGACAATGATAACACAATGCAGCCACAACAACCTCTGCTCATGGACACAATCTCAGCTGAGCCCTGCCCACAGAGCTCACCACAGACAAGACTGTGACAGATTATAACTGCTCGAAGTTTGAGCACCCAAGAATGACTTTCTGGAAAACAGGCAGGAAAACCAGGACAACATATCACAGCCTCCGGTAACACCAGAGGAAAAGCCACTCTCACCAGACATGTTATTCCTCTCTCCAGCTTCTGAGCTTCGCCGAGAAATTGGAGGAATAGGTGTATGCTGGAACTAAACTATCCCACTCTTTTGCTGCAAGCCCCCAGATATCAACTAAAAAGGGGCGACCACCAAAGCCCAGCTCACCCTCCCTCACCCCCTGTGAGAGCTCTTCGGCCTCTGCCACAACGCCAGGGCCTCCTCCATCAGCTCTAGGTGAACCAAAAACAACTGATACCAGCTCTCAGTAACATTAACTTTCTCAAATGTTTACAGAACAAGTGGGAATCCAGTGTTCCTGTATCTTTCTCTATTTCTGTTATATTACATGATAGAAGGTTTTCTCAAGCCGTACGGCAAACCTATCTAATCTCCTGCCTGTTACATGTCAAACTAAGATTGCCCTGGGTGGGAAAAAAATTAATACTGTCAAGTTAGCACTTTTAAACATCCGATCACTTAAAAATAAATAACTTCTAGTAACTTAATAACCACAAACAACCTAGATTTTCGAATATCTGGCCATTGTGTTAAAAGGTGCTCCACGCATCATTATTTTGTTTTGTTTTATGTATTTTTTTTTTTTTGTATTTAATGTTTGACTGTTTTGCTATTGCTGTGGATTTTAATATTCACATAGATAATGCAGAAACCAATATGGCAAAATAAATCATAACTGTTTTAAATATTTTTGATCTGACTCAACATGTACACAGACCCACACACAATCGTGGAAACTCAACAGCAGTGCAAAATATGAAAAAATATGACAGTGCAGAAAAGCTGAGCGCATGTGGCGGAAGACAAAACTTGTAGTCCATTATAACATCTATAAAGATAGCCTTCATACTTTCAATGGGGAACTAGGCAAAGCTACCGACTTTCTTCTCAAATATTACAAACAGAAACATAAATAACACACGCACTCTTTTTGCTGCTGTAGAGAGTCTAACAAACTCCCCAAGCCAGATCTCCAGTGAAATGCTCTCAGACAGCAAATGCAGTGAGTTTGCTTCCTTCTTCTCTGAGAAAATCAATAATATCAGAAAGGCGATCAGCATATCCTCGTGTGGCACTGAGGTAAGACAGATCAGACCACATCCTCAGAAAGATACTATGTCTGATTTCAAAGAAATTAATGGTAACATTTTGGAAGAAACTGTACAGCACCTTAAAACACCAGACACACTGACACACACTGACACCCCCCCCCCCCCCCCCTCCCCCTCCTTTTTCAAAAGTGTGTTAAACTGCTTAGAAGCAGATCTCCTAGAAGTGGTAAACTCCTCACTTCTCTCTGGGACTTTTCCAAAGTCGCTTAAAATTGCAGTTGTCAAGCCCCTCCTGAAAAAGATCTGGATAGCAACATATTGAGCAATTACAGACCAATCTCAAATCTCTTCCTTTCATAGGCAAGATCATTGAAAAAGTTGTCTTCAATCAGCTGAACAACTTCCTAAACTCAAATGGATACTTTGACAATTTTCAATCTGGTTTCCGAAAGAACACCACAGAGACACATGGGAAAATGTACAATCCACATGGGAAAATCTCACAGTAAAACAAGCAGCTGTGCAAAATATGATACACCAGTTCCCTTTCGTTGTCACTCCGAGTTACGTCGGATGACGACGAATGGGGTTTCGCTTAGAAAGCCTATCATCTCCGAGGATATAAAAACGAGCCAATGGCAATGAAATGCCATGGGTCTGCGGAATTTGCATAGCGTAACTCCGCCCCACCCTGGGGGTATATAAGGAAGTGCGCTGGCAACATGCAGATATGTTTTCGCTTCGGGAGCCAAGTTCATTACTTCACTCCACAGCCAATTCTGAGTTATCATCTCTTTCTCTTCGAGACGAGCCTCTCTCCAAGTGTTGGTGTGACAGCGAGTTCCAGCGAGTGCACATTCCCTGCTTATCTGTGCAGTGATTTGCCAGTGTGTGTGTGTTCTCTCCCTGGTCGCTTCAGCATTTGCGGAGAAATCTCCTTTCTAAAAGAGCTTACACGGTGCACGTCTTTTTAAAGATGCCTCGCCCGTGTACTTCTGGTTGCGGTCTATTTGTTTCTGATTCTGATGGGCACAATCTCTGCCTTGTGTGTCTGGGTGTCGAGCACGCTAAGGCAGCGTTTGTGGATGAGTTATGTTCCCACTGCGGGAACATGCCCATCGCACGGTTACGGTCGAGACTCAATGATCTGTATAGTAGAGTCCCCTCATCCGCACCCCGATCTACGAGTTCCGCGAGAGCTGGTACTTCGGCTGGCGGCCAGGGTGACCTGAGGGTGACGGGTCCACACCCCCCTCTACCTCTGTGCAACCCGCGAGTGTTCCGAATGTGACCGTAGCACAGTCCTCTGACTTGCCGCGGGTCTCATTCGGCGCTCCAGATGAAGATTCAATGTCGATCGCTGCATCTCAAGGTGGGCAGGAGTCCTTGGGAAGTGATGATTCGGCTGTGCTGCCGCCTTCGGGTGTGCCAGCATTGCCCGAGTCAGATCCCGAGCTGACGGCCATGCTTTCCCGGGCAGCCGCGGCCATTGGACTAGAGTGGTCCCCGCCACCTGGTCCAGTGCGCTCGCGGCTGGACGATTGGTTTTTGGGAGCGGCCGCTGACCTTCGTCGCCACCCAACCCCAATGCCTTTCTTCCCGGACGTGCATGAGGAGGTCACGAGGTCCTGGAAGGCACCATTGTCTTCCCGTGATCGCTCGGCGACCTCCTCCGCCTTGCCTCCTCTCGATCAGGCGGCTGCCAAAGGGTACACTGGGGTTCCCCAGGTTGAACGCTCTGTTGCGATGCAACTGTGTCCTCAGAGTGCTTCTTCCCGTGGCGACCCAAAGCACCCCTCCAAAGCCTGTAGGTTCTCCTCCACCCTCGTGGCGAAGGCCTATAGAGCTGCGGGGCTGGCAGCCTCCTCACTGCATGCCATGGCGACACTCCAGGTCTACCAGGCCCAGATGTTGCGTGACATGCACGAGGGGAGGACTGACCCAGGGCTCTTCGATGAGCTGCGTGCCGCCACCGACCTTGCTCTCCGAGCGACGAAGGTGACCGCACGCTCCCTGGGTCAGGTGATGTCCACCTGTGTGGTCCAGGAGCGACACCTGTGGCTCAACCTGGCTGATATGCGGGAGGCCGAGCGGACCCGGTTCCTCGACACCCCCATATCCCAGGCTGGCCTCTTCGGCGGTGCAGTCGAGGACTTTGCCCAGCAGTTCTCGACTGCCCAGAAGCAGACTGAGGCTCTAAAACACGTCCTGCCCCGGCGGCCCGCTGCTCCGGCAGCGCAGCCGTCGGCACAGGTGCCTCAGCCTGCTCGCCGCCGAGGACGCCCTCCTACGGCTCCCGCCCCTCCCGTTTGGCCCCAGCAGTCCGTTCTGTTTTTAACCACATTAGGGTGCTGCCCGTCGTGGGACGAGCAGCGGGAATGGGAAAACCAAGGATTCTCCCCCGGCCCTCCACCGGGGGAAGGAGCGGCCCTGCTACCGTCTCCTGCACAGAACTGGGGGTCATCTCTGAGCAGCCACCCTCAGGAGCGCCGCTTGGCCTGGCGTTTAGCGGGGCGCGGGGCTGGAGGGGGCTGTGACGCCTTCCTACGGCTTCCTCCACGCTGTGACCCGGAAGCGGGGAGGAGACCGCGCGAACTGAATCGCGTAGCCGAGCCTGATGGTTCTCGCGACCCAGCGCGACGAGAACACGGGGTTCGCATCCTGAACTATCTCGACGATTGGCTGATCCTAGCTCACTCTCGAGACCAGGTTTGCGAACACAGGGACCTTGTGCTCCGGCACGTAGCTCGTCTGGGCCTTCGGGTCAACTGGGAGAAGAGCAAACTCTGCCCCGTGCAGAGGATCTCTTTTCTCGGTATGGAGATCGACTCGGTCACCATGTGCGCGCAGCTTACGAGCGAGCGCGCGCAGTCACTGCTGACTTGTCTTCGTCAGTTCGAGGACAAGAGTGCGGTCCCACTGAAACTCTTTCAGAGGCTCCTGGGGCATATGGCATCCGCAGCCGCAGTAACACCGCTCGGATTGCTTCATATGAGACCGCTTCAGCTTTGGCTTCGTGATCGAGTCCCGAGGTGGGCATGGCAACACGGCACGCTCCGAGTCCCAGTGACTCCGGCCTGCCGTCAGACCTTCCCCCCGTGGTCGAACCTCAAATTTCTACGGGCCGGAGTTCCCTTAGAACGAGCTTCCAGGCATGTTGTTGTATCAACAGATGCCTCCGCCACGGGTTGGGGTGCCATGTGCAATGGACATGCTGCCGCGGGCTCCTGGACCCAGGACCCCAGCGTCTTTGGCATGTCAATTGCCTCGAGTTGCTGGCTGTACGCCTTGCCCTGCACCGCTTCCGGGCGTTGCTCAGGGGTCAACACGTACTAGTCCGATCAGACAATACCGCCACAGTAGCGTACATCAACCGTCAAGGTGGTCTACGCTCCCGCCGTATGTCGCAACTCGCCCGCCACCTCCTCATATGGAGTCAGAAGCATCTGAGGTCGCTTCGAGCCATTAATATCCCGGGACACCTGAACCAGGCGGCCGACGAGCTGTCTCGAGTTCGGCCTCTCGCTGGAGAATGGCGACTCCATCCCCAGTCGGTCCAGCTGATTTGGGATTAGTTCGGGGACGCACAGGTAGATCTGTTTGCCTCCCGCGACTCGTCCCACTGCGACCTGTTTTATTCCCTGTCCGAGGGCACGCTCGGCACGGATGCACTGGCGCACAGCTGGCCGCGGGGCCTACGCAAGTATGCGTTTCCCCCAGTGAGCCTCCTTGCGCAGACTTTGCGCAAGATCAGGGAGGACGAGGAGCAGGTAATATTGGTTGCCCCGTATTGGCACAACCGCACCTGGTTCCCAGAACTAGTACTCCTCGCGACAGCACCTCCCTGGCCAATTCCTCTGAGGAAGGACCTGCTTTCTCAGGGACGGGGCACCCTTTGGCACCCTCGTCCCGATCTTTGGAACCTCCACGTGTGGCTCCTGGACGGGAGGAGGTAGGTTTGAGTACCCTACCACCAGCGGTGGTGGCTACCATCACTTCCGCTAGAGCATCGTCCACGAGACATGCCTATGCGTTGAAGTGGAACCTCTTCGTCAACTGGTGTTCTTCTAAACAGCAAGAACCCACGAAATGCCCGATCAGTGTCGTGCTTTCCTTCCTGCAAGAAGAGTTGGAGCGAAGGCTGTCTCCCTCCACCCTGAAAGTGTATGTTGCCGCCATTGCCGCACATCACGATGCAGTTGAAGGTAAGTCTCTGGGGAAGCACGACCTGATCATCAGGTTCCTGAGAGGAGCGAGGAGACTAAATCCTCCCCGCTCTCCTCTCGTTCCCTCTTGGGACCTCTCAGTGGTTTTAACTGCCCTGCAGAGTGCTCCCTTTGAGCCTCTGCAATCAGTGGAGCTTAAGTTCCTGTCAATGAAGACAGCGCTCCTGGTTGCATTGGCCTCCATCAAGAGGGTAGGGGACCTGCAGGCATTTCCGGTTGACGAAGCGTGCCTGGAATTCGGGCCGGCTAACTCTCACGTGATCCTGAGACCACGGCCTGGATATGTGCCCAAGGTTCCCACCACACCCTTTCGAGACCAGGTGGTGAACCTGCAAGCGCTGCCCTTGGAGGAGGCAGACCCAGCCTTGGCACTGCTCTGTCCAGTACGCGCCCTCCGTGCTTACGTAGACAGAACGCAGTGTTTCAGGACCTCAGACCAGCTCTTTGTCTGTCATGGTGGGAAGCTGAAGGGAAGGCTCTCTCGAAGCAAAGGTTGTCTCACTGGATAGTGGACGCCATTGCTTTGGCTTACCAGCAGCAAGGTCGACCGTGCCCCCTTGGTGTGACGGCCCACTCCACCCGGAGTGTGGCATCCTCTTGGGCTCTAGCGCATGGCGCCTTGCTAACAGACATCTGCAGAGCTGCAGGCTGGGCGACACCTAACACATTCGCGAGATTCTACAATCTCCGAGTTGAGCCAGTTTCTTCTCATGTACTCGCTTCAACTAGCCGGTGCTAGATTCTGCTCAGGTGTCTTCGCTTGCTCGCCATTCCTCTCCACGGACGGGATACGTGCGATATTTTCCTCAGGTGAGCCTAATAAGCCCTGAGTCTCCTCCAGCACTGACGACGTCAACGCCAGAGTTATGCCACCAGCAGCTTTCGCGCTTGGCTAGGTGCCTCCATGTGCATGGTTCCCCCTCCGGGCGACCCCCACATGTGTATTTCCACTGTAAGCCTCTCTGAGCATGTGTCTTTCCCTCGGCAAGCCACCTTGCCACCCCTGGGGTTGAAATATTCCACCTGCGGCTGGCCACCCCAGTGTTACTCCGTATGCAGCCCTTCGGGGTCATATGTGTATTCCAAGTCCCCCCCTTCGGGTTGGGCATGATTGCATATTTCCACTGAGATATGCTTCCCAGTGTACCTTGGTATTCCTGTGTTAAGTAGGAGTCCTTCGTCCGTGCCAGTCTCACGACAGGGAGCTCAGACTTACGCAGGGCACTGGAAGACAGTCGAGAGGTGGCGTGATTACACTGGGAACCCCATTCGTCGTCATCCGACGTAACTCGGAGTGACAACGAAAGGGAACGTCTCGGTTACGTATGTAACCCTCGTTCCCTGAGTAGGGAACGGAGACGTTACGTCTCCCTGCCACTTCCGCTGTACCGCTGGAACGCCTGAGTTCAGTCTCGGCTCCTCAGCGAAGACATATCTGCATGTTGCCAGCGCACTTCCTTATATACCCCCAGGGTGGGGCGGAGTTACGCTATGCAAATTCCGCAGACCCATGGCATTTCATTGCCATTGGCTCGTTTTTATATACTCGAAGATGATAGGCTTTCTAAGCGAAACCCCATTCGTCGTCATCCGACGTAACGTCTCCGTTCCCTACTCAGGGAACGAGGGTTACATACGTAACCGAGACGTTTTGTGCCAGATGAGAAGTTTATTTATGAGAAGTTAATTTATGTATAATCTTATTACTCTTTTAATTATTTTTAGAACTGTATCCACTGTATGTCCGACTGATTGCACTGTATTCATTTCCTCCTTTTGATTCTAAACTGAACTCAGACGGCACTTAATTGGGGAACTTGAGAGATGAAACCATATATAAACGACATATAAACTAATATATGTTAGAATTATAGCCTTCATCTTTCATTTGAAATGGCTGATAGTTTAAAATTTACTGTTAGCCCTCTGATCATGAAAATAAGCATATGTCCCTCATAACCGGTATACCTATTTTTATTTTTATTTTTTTTACATATACTATGGGAAGCCTAGTTGCCACCCCTCATTCTGCTTTTGCCTCCCCAAATATAAAATCCTAGACACGCCCCTGCTTGGTGTGCTACGATCGACCTCGACCTGTGGCACTGGCTCCTGCGCCTGCGCTCCTTCCGACCTCTACCTCAATGTGGACCATTGTTCATTTGGCCTCGCCAGACTCCCTTGGCAAGTCGGGCCCACCTGGGTCAGACATACCATCGCCTCCGCTGTGGAACAAAACTCGCAGGTCCAAGATCGGTCGTTACCCACCACTTTTCTTAGGTACAATGAAGTAGGCTGTAATACCCTGACCTCATATCGGCTGGAGGGACCGGCTCTATCGCGTTCTTCGCCAGTTGGACTGCGATCTCCGCTCGCAAGACATGGGCATCGGCTGCTCTCACTGTAGTGAAGTGGATGGCCCAAAACTTGGGGGGCCGCCGGGCAAACTGAATCGCATAGCCGAGCCTGATGGTCCGAATGAACCAACAAGACGGACTGGGGAGCGCTAACCAGGCTCGCAGAAACCGTACAAGCGGGACCAGAGGGACTGCAGGCGTACCTGCATTGGGGCAGCGAGGGGGAACACAGGGATGCGGCTTGGGAGGCTCTCTCTAGGAGGTGGCCCATAGCGGGGTCTGAGTGTGCCATGCAACACTTACCTGGTTCCACAGGGCAGGAGGAGGCTTGATTGCATTCTCGAACTTCACAATGCCGCCCGCTGGCGATAGAAGAGGCGGATGAGAGTAGTGAGGATTCTCCCCTCCCACTGCTCATCGGGCCCTCTTCAGACCCAGAGATGGAAGAAACTGCTCTTTTATTGAAAATTTGGATACCGCTTTTTATGATGCCAGCGGCGCAACACAAACAAAAGATTTTCCACCCGCCCTGGGGGAGGGAGATGTGCGGTCACTATCTCCTAAAGAGCAGTCCCATCCATCTCTGGGTCGCCCCTCCCAGGGCCGCTTACCTTTAGCTGGGCGGCACTGCCTGCGACTGGCTCCTTAGCGCCGCTTTGGTGGAGGCTGTTGCTGTGGCGCTGGAGCGAGGAGGAGATGACCATCCAGCCTCGAGGGCTTATTATTATATTATTAATTTGTCTATTCATTAAAATTTATTTAAAACATGAAAGTAGAATTAGCAACACTTAAAACAAGCGACAAATGTCTCATGATGTCACAGCGCTCACTCGTTAGTGAAGGTCGAGCACTCAATGGCGCATTGGCATTTCTGGATTGGAGATATATTTCTTGTGGCTGATAGGTCTATGAGTTGATTTTTATTTGCTGTCACCGTGCAGCCTGCAGTTGTGTTTGGAGATTGTGTTTTGACTACAGACATACATATTACCTGTGTTTATTTGTTTGTTTAATTAAAAACCTTGTGACAACACCGGTGTTACCGATAACACCTCATATTTTACAAGAAAATATATTTGTCAGTGATGCTGTGGAGCAGTAGCGCTTATTTTAATCTTTAACTTTAAATCTTTCCTTTTCTTAGAACAAAACAGCACACATACGTCTGCAAGATGTCTGTTAAAGAGTGCTTCATCTGGAAAGCATCTGCTGTGTACAAACATCTAAGAAATGTCTTTAAAATGACAGTTTTACATACATTCTAAATCATAAACATCTTAAATACATTTTCTAAATGTCTATTTAACGTCTGACAGGAAACATCCTAGAGATGTATTGAAGATGAGCAAACACTCTAAAAAATACTTAGTCTTCCAGATGTTAACACACACATCAAACAGACGTCTCTGAGATGTAAGTGTGCTGTTAGGGTAATATTGATTTAATATTATTCTTAATGAAAAAAATTACATAATGACAAACTCGCTTGTTAGAACTTTTATTAACATAATGAATAAGACTGATGATATGGTACCCACGTTGTAACAACAAATGTAAAGGTCTTTGGATTTTCCCCTTACTTTAAAATGAGTGCTTAGTTATGTAAACTATAAAACAAAGACAAATTCACTTCAATTAAACGAAGAAATGCAACTTTTATTAACAAAAGTTCTCTTGCGCTTTTGCCTACATCGTCCTGTCAGTCATCGCACATCACTCTCGTCATGTGGCTCCTGCAGCTCTCAAAATACGTTCCCGCGGCTATGGACAAGCTAGACATTTCTGATGCTAAGAAGAAAATTCTAATGCATTTAAAAAGAATATGTTCTCTGAACTGATAAGTAATATATTTTCTATCATAGAAGCTGGAACTTTGTTTAAGGACATTAAGTATCAAACCCAACACACAATATATATCATTATTGAGGCTTACTGTGATGAGATTGGGTAAGAAAAGAATGCTGTTTTGGACAGATTTTTTCTCAGAAATTAATTTCTGATTAAGAATTAAATGTTAAATTCTCTATAGTGTACCTTTTAAAAACGTAATATATTTCGTATTACACATACTTGCTACGCAGCGGCTACATGTTAGTATAGTGTAACATCAATATAAAAGTCTCTCCAACATATTTACATATTTAACATATTGATGGCCCATATGTACAAAAGTTATATGTAACAGTATTATGTTCTAAAAAAAAAGAAAAAAAGATGACTTTAAGAAGAAAGTGGCAAAATTATTTGATGTGCTGTACATTTTGGACTATCATAGAAATGAACTCTTATTATTTCCTCTGGCAATACTTTATGTGATATTTACATAGTTGTTTTGAAATCATAAACTCTAAAATAAACTAAATTTAACGGCCAGAATTGGAATAACATTTTCCTTTGGGTCAGTTGCTTTGCCATCTTGTGCATGAGTAACTAAATATATATGTTCATATTTTCAGCTTTTGTTTCTTACTGGCTTTTTGTTTTCAGACAAATTCAACTAGCATTGGATGATATATGCGAGAGGATGACAGAGTCTATTTTGCAAAAGTACAATAGGCCAACTCTGATTAATCTATAATAATTTGTATTATATCAAATCATAACAAATAGAATATATAAACAGTCGAGAAATTTATTATAAAACATACATAGAATTTTACATGTTTATTCTTTTTATATATACCGCAGTGAAAATCAATAATACAGATTTTTGTTTTTCTTTTAATAATCAAAACAATTGTTGTCTCTTGCAACATGATGTGTTGATCTTCTGATTAGACCAGAATGTAAAGCACAAGCAGATAACAAAAAGGTAACAATTTATTTGATTTTCCGCTTTAGACAATCTGTTGACAATAAGTAAAGTTGCACCTACATGTCAGATAACTACGGTGGCCCAGTAGTGCACAACACAACGAAATTTAAAAAGCAAACATAAGTTCACAATGAAATGAATCCACAACACAACGGAAACGAGCCACAACACAACGGAAAATGTACAACACAACGAAATAAAGCCGCAAGACAACGGAAATGAGCCACAACACAACGGAAAATATACAACACAACGAAATAAAGCCGCAACACAACGGAAATGCCCCAGACCACTAGAGGGCTCTCAGAGTGCGATAAAGTTAGTTTTCCATGCCACTGAGTCTAAAAAATTTAACAACACCACTATTACTTTTAACAGTATGTAGCTAACCATTGTATATCGACATTTATTAATTCAAAATCACCTACGTGCATTATAGCTGCATATTTATACTCTAGAATGTTTTGACGCGCTACCAGTGCTTGATCCCTAAGGGAACGTCCGCCAATTCTTTCAAGTTGTTAAAACGTATAATTTGTATCAATTAAAATTACTTTTAACATTCAAAAACAGACATGTTCCAAATCCAAAGCTTGATTGTATTGGTAGTAGACTGACTTATAGCTGATTTCTTTCCAATACCTCCCTTTATTACAGTAAACAATTCTTTTTTTTTTTAGGAAATTTCTGTATAATAAGTTTTTTTTCTTGCATAATGTTTCAAATGTTGCAGTTCCTATTAACCATACTGACTTACAACAGGTCAAATTGTGCCAATAGCTCCCTATATGCACAGTATACAATTTGTTTAAAAACAAAAACAAAAAAAAACATTAGGCTGTAATTCACCTAAAGGTTTTTTTTTTTTTCATGTCCCAAAGCTTGTGGTAGGTTCCTAGTGACCAGACTGACTTACAGGTAAAATTGTACCAATACCTTCCTGTAATTCTGCAATTCGCCAAATGATTTTTATTTTTATTTATCAAATTATATTATAATAAATTATAGGTTTTAACCACTTGGTGGAATTGCCAGGCGTTCCCTTAGGGATGCGCTGTTGTAGCACGTCAAAGCATTCTCCAGTATAAATACGCAGCTATAATTCATGTAGGTGATTTTGAAGTATATTTTATGTCGATATACAATGGTTAGCTACACTGTAAAAACGAATCCCTTTAAGACTGCCGGAAAACGTCTCAGGTTACGACTGTAACCTATGTTCCCTGAGAACAGGGAACGAGACACTACGTCAGAATGACGCTATGGGGAACGCCTCAGGCGTGACAGGTGTCTGAAATCAAATATCATCTCACAGCAATCATGCTGACCGGCGACAGCCCGTGAATCATTAGCGTGAATGATTAACGTGCAACCTGCAAGTATAAAAGGGGCGCTTTGCAAACATGACACCATCCTATCGTCTGAAGGGACTGTTGCAGGCAGGCCCCGAGGCATGGCAGGAAGACGTAGTGTCTCGTTCCCTGTTCTCAGGGAACATAGGTTACAGTCGTAACCTGAGACGTTCCCTTTCGAAAGGGAACTCTACACTACGTCAGAATGACGCTATGGGGAACGATATACCAACGCCACCATGCTAAGGGGAGTGCATGCCAAAAGGCAGTGACAACTGTCAGAACCGGCAATTCAAATGAACGCTAGTACCACTCACCCCCAGGTCACACTGAGCTGTCAGTGACAGCACTCCCTACGGTCATAGCCCAAGCTAAATGACACCACAGAAAACCTCCATAAACATAGTTTAGTGAAAGGTCTACCTGGGCCTGCTCAAGGGCCAAGGACCACAACTTCAACTTCTTAGAAGGGGTCCCTTCTAGGGAATGTGGCTAGGGAACCTGAGGAACCCCAGCCAGTCACTATTCAGGGGAACGTGCCGCCTGAAACGCCACCAGGCAGGCCTGACCTGGTGTCACTGTATAAGACACTACAGTCTGGCCACTTCCTGTCTGTCCGAGGACAGAGCCTCTGGACACTTGCCTTTAGGAAGGCATCCAACCCGAGGGACTGTGAAGCAGGCAGTGAACCACTCGGACCGGATCTCAGAGACGGGATATCCTGGAGAGTATGACTCAGCATAGTGCTTTACAACCCTTGCCAGCGAGGGGAGTTTCTCTACTCGATCCACGGATCAACCCAGTGTTTGTGTTTCAAAACACTAAGGAGGCCTGTGAGGGCCTAAGGACTGATCTAACTGGGAGGCCTCATGAGAGGCCTACGACCGACTGATCAGACTCAGGAGACCACATACTCATACTGACCCTCAGTGAGGGGAGCATTAGATCTACCTGGTAGGCAACCAGGCTGTAGCAGGATAAAGAGGTTCCAGGAGGGAACCCGTAGCAGAGAATACAAACTTGAGTTGAGCCAGGGCGCAAGCTCACCTTCGGTAGCTGCCTGATAAGGTCTGCTAAACTGAAAGTAAGCGGCCACTAGCTTACAAAACCCAGCACCACAGTGAAACTACTCAGGGAGACCTGGAGAGGCCTACTACCTGACAACCACAGTATGTGGGAGCTCACCTTCAGAGAGGCCTGGTGAAGCCTACTATCTGATAACCACAAAACGTGGGAGCTCACTTTCAGAGAGGCCTGGAGAGGCCTACTACCTGACAACCACAGTATGTGGGAGCTCACCTTCTGAGAGGCCTGGTGAAGCCTTACTATCTGATAACCACAAAACGTGAGAGCTCATTTTCAGGGAGGCCTGAAGAGGCCTACTACCTTAAAGACCATGCTAAGTGGAAACGCACAGTAAGTGGGAGCTAACCCTCCAGGGAGGCCTGGTAGGGCCTACTACATGACAACCACAGTATGTGGGAGCTCGACTTCAGGGAGGCCTAGTGAGGCCTACTACCTGATAACCACAGTGCATGGGAGTTCACTTACAAAGAGGCCTAGAGAGGCCTGCTACATGACAACCACAAAACGTGGGAGCTCAACTTAAGGGAGGCCTAGTGAGGCCTACTACCTGATAACCACAGTGCATGGGAGTTCACTTACAGAGAGGCCTGGAGAGGCCTACTACCTGACAACCACAATATGTGGGAGCTCACCTTCAGAGAGGCTTGGTGAAGCCTACTATCTGATAACCACAGAACGTGGAAGCTCACTTTCAGAGAGGCCTGGAGAGGCCTACTACCTGACAACCACAGTATGTGGGAGCTCACCTTCAGAGAGGCCTGATGAAGCCTACTATCTGATAACCACAGAACGTGGAAGCTCACTTTCAGAGAGGCCTGGAGAGGCCTACTACCTGACAACCACAGTATGTGGGAGCTCTCCTTCAGAGAGGCCTGGTGAAGCCTACTATCTGATAACCACAGAACGTGGGAGCTCAAGAAAAACCACATTAAGTGGAAACTCAAAGTATGATGGAACTCAACTCCAGGGAAGCCTGGTGAGGCCTACTACCAGAGAACCATGACATGAAGGAGCTTACTTTCAGGGAGGCCTGGAGAGGCCTACTACCTGAAGACCACAGCTGACAGTGGGCCAGACTGGCAGTCCAGTGACTGTCTATGGGGCTTTGCCTTCAGGGAGGCCTTGTGAGGCCTACTACCTGATAGTTCAACCTCAGGGCCACTTAGTACCACAGTATGAGGGATTCAGCCCTCAGGGAGGCCTAGTAAAGCCTACTACCTGATCCCCACAAAAAAATGTGGGAGCCCATCTTCAGGGAGGCCTGAAGAGGCCTACTTCCTGAAACGGTCTAATCAGCTGGATGTGTACTGCTGCTGGGGACTCGCCTAACAGGGAGGCCCGGTCGAGCCTACTAGCTGATAGCGAGTCTTTCTGCTACTTTAATGAACACTGCTGGAACCATACTAATAAAAAACTTTCCTAAAGTTTTGACCTAGTGTATGCTCCACAATGTTGTGACCCACCTCCGAGGAGGCCTGTTAAGACCTACTACTCGGTAGTGAATCTTCTGCCCGAACTACCAGGGCCAACCAACGAAGGTGAGCTGGCCTAGGAGCCCTATCTTAGGGGCTACCCGGTCAAGGAGGCCTGCTGGGGCCTACTACCTAACTGTGCAGCCTTCAAGGCAGAAAAACTGTTACTACAGCGCTTACAGCATCCTGGTACCTAACCACATCGCCAAAGGCAGTGTACTCAGCACAAAGCAAAAACCCTCATAGCAGGGGAGTACAACATACGCCACTCTGCCTAGTGGAGGCCCCATTTTAAGGGCCTACCTACTAAATGCATGGGCGTCAGCTCATGGCAATGCTCTGGCTTCAAGGGAGCGGAGTTCAAAAACCGGAATGAAATGTAGTTAGAACTCCCTGCTCAACCGGAGCCATCGTGGTGTGAGGTAGATAACACAGAGCTGAGAATGGATTACTCAAAACTACCCCGCGTTTAGTGGGGGAGTAACACCATATGCCCCTGAAATGTTAGACAGGGAGCGGGCCTGCAAGTGGCTCCAAAGGGTAACAAGGATTTGTCCTGTGCCCAGCCTGGGGAAGCGGGGCTTGCTTGCAAGCCAACCAACCTTCACCCCTCGTTCGAGTGGTTCAGCTCAACGGGCTGAGTGGAGCCAGCTCTAGAGGCCTAATCCAAGTAGCTCTGTTCGGCAGGGTCTGGCAAACTATCACATCGCAGAGCGAAAGACAGCCTAACCCTGCCTGAAGGATCATACCTCAACTACCACCCTGCATTACTCTACCACCCCTGAATGCAGTGAAAGGGGCGGGCCTTGGCCAACAACTCCCATTTAAGGGAGGAGGCTGAAATCTAGGGGAGGAAGCCTAACACATAATGAATGTGGCAGCTATACTTAGCAGAACGCCTCCAACATCCCAAACCTAGCCTAGGCCAGCTACAGAGGCGGCCCGGGTTAGGGCCGACCTACAAGCATAGATCTACCTGAGAGCTCGGAGGAGCCACAGCCTACTTAATTGAGAGGCTGAAAAACACTCACCTACTGACACCTTACAGAGCTCAGGGGAGCGAAGTACTCAGGATACCAATGTCACAAACCAATAGGTAAGACATAAGATCTATCTGAAGCGCCAGCGTCAGTCTAAACCTAAAGCAAAAAAGTTCTTTTTTTTTTTTTTTTTTAGGAAGACCAACTACTCTACCCCAGGGTGGCTAACAGCCCTGCGGCTAAAAAGAAATGAGCGGTGGCCCACCACGCATAAAAAATGTTATGACAGGAAGGCCATCACATACTCAAAACGGAAACCAATTTTCCTTGAGCTTCTCGTTAGATCGTTCCAGCCACCAACTGGGGAGGCTTCAGGGCCCTGAAGTTCCATACTTTACCTTTTTATTCTAAGAATGACCCCTAGGTCTATACAGGGAACAAGGCTTCTGTAGAGAGATACAGATAAGTGTTAGTTATACACACAAATTCTCCAAAAACCAAAAAAGTTCACCTGCGGCGTGCGGAGTGAAGACTTCACCAGAAAGGTCTCAACGAACCTGGGGTCCACCACTTTTACATGCCTAAAAGAGGCACTCACATCAACCAGTTGCTACGGCGGGCCATCAGAACATAGTTCTCATCATAGGCCCAACCCCAGGACTGGTGTAACGCAAACGCCTGGGGAGTAAAGAAGAGGGAGAGGGCCGGTAGAAAAAGCCCTCCAGGGAGGTCATACCCTTACTTCCGCTGAGCGCTGCTCCGCTTGCGCTGAATGACCTCCCTTAAGTCCCTCTTCTTGCGGGAGGCTCGCCTTCTCTGTGTCCTACTCCTCCCTGGAGGGGGCGCACGAGAGGCAACACTAGACCTCTGGCCCTGTCTATGGTCCTCGGACCAAGACGGACCAGGTCCTCCCGCCTGCCTGGGCCGGGGCCCGGATCTCAGCGGTATACAAGTTTTAAATGCGGCTGAGCGCGCCTTCGCCTCCCTAAACTTTCCAACCACCGCCTCAACGGAGGTGCCGAAAAGTTTAGTGGGCGAAACTGGTGAATCAAGGAGAAGGGCCTTTTCCTTCTCCCCGATATCAGTCAAGTTGAGCCACAGATGCCTCTCCGTGGCCACCATCGCCGCCATCGACCGCATGGCAACTGAAGCTTGTCAGTGGCGCGCTCCATAACTTCCACCAACTCAGCGTACATGGGGCAGGATGGCTGACGAGGTTGAGGATCTGATTCATCCTCCTCAGCCATCTCTTGCCCAGCCTGAAGAGCACTCGCTGCAGTATCAGTAGGAGAATCTTCTCCGTCATCCACCTGCAGCTCACTCTCGTCAGTCGATGACTCGTCCGAGAGGTGAACAACCCTCTCGAGACTGTCAGCGAGCTCCATCTGGGAGCCCCATGAAGCGCGTCGCCGCTCTGCCTCGGCACGAGCGGGACCCGATCCGCGAGGACCAGATGCTGAACTCTCTCCCCTCGAGAAGAGAGCCAGACGAGAGCGGAGCGTTCTCATAGGAAAACACTCACAGTTTGCACAGGATGCTCCCTCGAGAACATCCCGTGCGTGCTCTTCACCCAGACAGTACACGCACATCTCGTGAGTGTCACCCGGCGACAAATATCTTGGGCACGGGTCAACACATTTAACAAATTCCTTAGGACTTGCCTTGGACGTGCGTTTCATTTCCTTGCTGGAGTAGACGTTTTTAATTTACAGACAAAAACAGTCCCTGAAGACGAAAAGGATGGTGTCATGTTTGCAAAGCGCCCCTTTTATACTTGCAGGTTGCACGTTAATCATTCACGCTAATGATTCACGGGCTGTCGCCGGTCAGCATGATTGCTGTGAGATGATATTTGATTTCAGACACCTGTCACGCCTGAGGCGTTCCCCATAGCGTCATTCTGACGTAGTGTAGAGTTCCCTTTCGAAAGGGAACTAACTTTACCGCAATCCGAGAGCCCTCTAGTGGTCGGGGGCATTTCCGTTGTGTTGCGGCTTTATTTCGTTGTGTTGTACATTTTCCGTTGTATTGTGGCTTATTTCTGTTGTGTTGTACATTTTCCATTGTGTTGTGGCTTATTTCCGTTGTGTTGTGGCTCATTTCCGTTGTGTTGTGGATTCATTTCGTTGTGTTGTGGCTTAATTTCATTGTGTTGTGAACTTATGTTTGCTTTTTTAATTTAGTTGTGTTGTGCACTACTGGGCCACCTTAGATAACTCTTATTAGAGTATTATTAGAATATTAGTAGCGTCTACTTAATATCTGTTAACACTATATTTTGATGGTCCCCCAACAGACATTCTACTGACTATAAGTAACTTTGCTAGTACATGTCAACTTATTCTACTAACCCTAATCCCTTATTCTACTACCCCTGACCCCTACCCCTAACAGTCTACTAATATTCAACTAGTCTATTGAGAGTTAGTTAGTTGACATGTAGGTGCAAGGTTACGGACCATCAAAATAAAGAAATAAATTGTAACAAAATAATAATAATTAATAATAATAATAATAATAATAAAAAATGAATAAAACTGGAGTCTGGAATAATATTAACATTCATATCAAACACAAAATCTTAATCCAAAAACCACAGCTAGTCATAATAATAACATAAAACATCAATATTTAAGCTATGTGTTATGGTTTTTAAGGGCAGGTCCAGATTAATGGTGAGTCACATTTTCTTATTTTCTAGTATGTGCTTTAACAAACAGGCAACTAAAACTAACCATTTTATACGTTTTTATAAACATAGATCCGTTCTCAATTAAAGCTGCAGTTTTGGTTAAATTACAAAGAACCAACTGACTGTTTGAATGAAAAAAATTCTAAAATAAAATCCAGACCTTAAGAAAAAGGCAGAGATAACCTACTGTTTGCTACACATCAGTGTAGTGCACTACAAATAACATGATACCATCAACTGATGTATTAAACTCAGAAAACCTGCATTGGTACTGAAGGTTCTCAAAGACAAGTAAATAACATCCATACACACAGGATCTCCGGTGCCAAAGCCATTCCAGCACAGCATCTTCAAGAACTAGCTATAGAGCTTTCTCCGTCTCAGATATCACTAATGTGCATTTGCAATTTCAACAGGGCGATGAGGACATCTGATCATAGTCAGGACACTTGAGAAGGGCAGGGTAGTTTAAATTCATTTGGACGGATGCTTCACTGGAGATGTCTGAGGGACTGCGTCCACGAGCCCTGGCATCTGGATGCAGGAACTGGCCAGAATAGTCAGAACAGTTGCTGAGGCGTGGCCTGTAGAAACCCGGGTGTGGTCTGTACATCTCCTCTGCAGTGTACCGCTTCAAAAACAGGTAGACAGACATCACACCTGCCGTCTGACGGTGACACAACAAGAGAGAAATTGAAGAACGTGAAATTAATGAAATGCAACAAAATATTTTACATTTCTTTTGGGTGTCTAGTATACTGGGTCTCATTCACTAATCACTGTGTGAATTTTTCATACTTATGCAACTCATAATGTAATAACAAAGCATAATGTAATAGGTATTTCTTGTAATAGTAGTTCTTGTAATAGGTATTACATTATTAATGCAATAAAATGTTTATAATGTTATAATTTAATAATAAATAAAATAAAATCTTGAATGAATGAATGAATGAGGCATTTATATAGCGCTTTCATATGTACTAACTGTACATGTACTAAGGACACCGGGGTTACACCCCTACTCTTTACGAGAAGTGCCATGGCCATTTTTAATGACCATAGAGAGTCAGGACCTCAGTTTAATGTCTCATCCGAAGGACGGTGCTTGTTACAGTCTAGTGTCTCCGTCACTATACTGGGGGCGTTAGGACCCACACCTGCTGGCCTCACTAAAGCCTATTACAGCAGCAACCTAGTTTTCCCAGGTGGTCTCCCATCCAGGTCCTGACCAGGATCAACCTAGCTTAGCTTCAGTGGGCAACCAGTCTTGGGCTACAGGGTGATATGGCTGCTCATAATGTACAATTTTTCACATAATGTAATAGGTTATTGTATTAGAAATTTATTACATTATGAACACACTGTAGCAACGTATAATGCAATCACAGTTCATAAGGTAATAACAGCACATAATGTATAAGTGAAACAATGTTTACAATATGATCATTATCTTTTATTATATATATTTTTTGGACATCATTGTAAATTGTACTGTATTTTTCAACATGCCCTCTGATGTACAGTACATTCAGGCATTAAAGTACATTAAAGTGAAGAAATGTTTGCTTAACTTGCGCTCAATGCTGCCATTGGTTGAAGAAGGTAACGGGATCTATCACACATGCACACACACACACGCACACACACACACACACACACACACACACACACACACACACACACACAGATACACACACACATACACACACACACACACACATTTTATATACTTTATTTGGTTCCACATTACAAGTCAAATTTCATTAGGAATCACATTTTTTAAATAATCCAACAGATTAAAACAAATCAGCACATTGTTATGGATTAAACCGTTCTAAGGGTACAGGAAGCATCGCCTTTTAGTTGCTGAGATTGAACAGTACTTTGCCAACTGTTTGGCCCTTGTTTTAGAAATACCCCCAATGCAAAGCCCACGGATCGCCAGCCTGTGTACATGACCTAGACTACCAAACAACAGCACAATAAGCCGGCATTTGTACCCAAGGTTCTCAAGGATCGATATCAATGACTGATATTTTAGAATCTTAGAACGGTAAGAGTCCTCCATAAACAAGTCAAATGCACATGACACCTCAAATAGTGTAACTTTTTTTTCCATTCTCAGAGATGTTAACGATATCGGTGTATTAGCAATTCCTAAAAAAAGTGTTTGCAGATGAGTTAAACCATTCAGATTGTACAGTAGTGTGTTTAAAAATTTGCTCATCACCCACACAGGGAACCTGAGCAGCAATGAGGTCCACAAGTCTATCATGTCTGGCAATATACAGTGGGTACGGAAAGTATTCAGACCCCCTTAAATTTGTCACTCTTTGTTATATTGCAGCCATTTGCTAAAATCATTTAAGGTCATTTTTTTTCCTCATAATTGTACACACAACACCCCATATTGACAGAAAAACACAGAATTGTTGACATTTTTGCACATTTATTAAAAAAGAAAAACTGAAATATCACATGGTCCTAAGTATTCAGACCCTTTGCTCAGTATTTAGTAGAAGCACCCTTTTGATCTAATACAGCCATGAGTCTTTTTGGGAAAGATGCAACAAGTTTTTCACACCTGGATTTGGGTATCCTCTGCCATTCCTCCTTGCAGATCCTCTCCAGTTCTGCCAGGTTGGATGGTAAACGTTGGTGGACAGCCATTTTCAGGTCTCTCCAGAGATGCTCAATTGGGTTTAAGTCAGGGCTCTGGCTGGGCCATTCAAGAACAGTCACGGAGTTGTTGTGAAGCCACTCCTTCGTTATTTTAGCTGTGTGCTTAGGGTCATTGTCTTGTTGGAAGGTGAACCTTCGGCCCAGTCTGAGGTCCAGAGCACTCTAGAGGATATCCCTGTACTTGGCCGCATTCATCTTTCCCTCGATTGCAACCAGTCGTCCTGTCCCTGCAGATGAAAAACACCCCCACAGCATGATGCTGCCACCACCATGCTTCACTGTTGAGACTGTATTGGACAGGTGATGAGCAGTGCCTGGTTTTCTCCACACATACCGCTTAGAATTGCCTTTAGAAAAAAGGCCAAAAAGTTCTATCTTGGTCTCATCAGACCAGAGAATCTTATTTATCACCATCTTGGAGTCCTTCAGGTGTGCTTTCATGTGTCTTACACTGAGGAGAGGCTTCCGTCGGGCCACTCTGCCAGTGTCCCGACTGGTGGATGGCTGCAGTGATGGTTGACTTACTACAACTTTCTCCCATCTCCCGACTGCATCTCTGGGGCATGCAGCATGCAGAGGGGCGAATGGGTGGAAGGAAACCACACTGATAAGTTGTATTTTGTAGGAAGAACCTGCAGACGTGCTTTTACGCAGAAGGTTAGGATCTCCTCACTGATGGTGGCATTGCTGTAGATGGTGTGTGATACAAAGTGGTCCGCGCAGGGCAGTTTTGCCAACTTTCCCTGGAGTTTCAGACTGGACCAGTACTCCATATTTTGGGCTCTTTGAATAGACAAGAGAGTCTGCCTTGATGTTCTAGGCTGGAGCAGGAGAACAGTGTTGTTATGGTGCAGTCTGGCTTCCACGATGACAGATGAGTCCTCTACGACTGCATCAGAGACCCCTACAGGTCGGCAGTGAGAGGTCCACTTCAGGTCAGTGCCTGTCCTCCAGCATAAATTGTTTAAGTCTGGCCAGTCTAATGACACACCAAATCCCTGTGCCCGTCCATCCAGCTTTCCATTGGTCTTTCTTTTAAACCCCAGGAAGCTGTCTTCCCCGCTGCATGCGTGCAGCACCTTCCGTTTTTTAAAATCCAGCAATAAGGATGCCTCCCATTTGCCTCACGCTGGCATCATCACAGTTCAGCATGTTGGTAAGGTGGGACTGTCTTGTAGCTGTGTACTCCCACATGCAGTGTGGAACTCCAAGCCCCCCGTCCTGTCTTTTTTGAAGGATAAAACATCTTGTGGAATGTGTGTTGAGACAAAGCCATTTCCTAACCACGCTTACGGTTTTGTTGTCCATTTCGCGGAATACTTTTTGTGGAATATGGACATTTGCAAATTTTAGAAAACATCTTTAGTCTCTTATTGCTTGCACTTTTAGAGTAACAGGAAGAGGTGAGATGTCAATAAGATCCAGTCTGGTCATAAACTGATATGCCATGTCAGTCACTTGCAGACTCCATTCTCCAGCGATGTTAAACTTGTGACCCAGATAGTTATAGGTTTCGTGTCTACTGTACACTCTGAGTGGCTGGTCTAAGATGGTAAAGGAGGGGGGTTGGTCGGCCTTGGATGTATACCAACGGTTGCCTCCGCTCCTCCTCTCATAGAAAACTGCACATTTACTGTGCTTTACTTGTAGGCCAGACCATATCAGGAATCTGTCAGTGCATGACAACATGTTTTTAATCACGCCTTCATCTCGGGATGCGACGACCACATCATCAGCAAAGCCCTGGACTGGGTTCGGTGACAGGACGTGGGACGGGGCATGTGCACAGAGCCATTTTAGCCACTGATTTATTGCAATGATAAAGTTTACAGCACTCCATGGACAACCAGTTTTGATTCCTACCTCCAGTGGTATTGGTCTGGTGAGGTCTTTTCCACAGATCACTTGAAGGTAGGAATCACAATATATATCTTTTATTATGTCCACAAAGATCTTAGGGAGCTGTGTATCTTCCAATGCATCAATCATGACTCTATGAGGCAATGTGCCAAAGGCATCTCTGAAGTCAAGGAAGGCAATGTACAGCTTAGCAGATTCATGCTTAAAATCGTCAATGGCAGTTTTTAAGCAAAAAACATGTTCATTCATGCCTTGTCGCTCAATGTAAGCTTTTTGTTTGTTAGACAGAATTACAGCATCAACCAGCCAAGGTAATATTCTTGAAAGCAGACACTTCATAAAGACTTTGTCACGGTTCATGGGTCTGTGTTTTCTTCTCTGTGTGTCTGTCTAGTGTTGTCAACTGTCTGATTGCTTGTTTGGGTTTCCTAGCAACCTTGATGATGATTAGTTAATCAGGTTGGCTGCACCTGCAGACTATTACCACTCCTATATCTGCCTAGCGTTTGCTGTGTTTGTTGTCAGATCGTTGTTTGGTACCTGTCCTGTCGTGAGCCTCACCAGTGTCTCTCTAGCCCTCAGTTCCTGTTCCTGTTCCTGTTCCTGTTCCTGTTCCTGTTCCTGTTCCTGTTCCTGTTCCTGTTCCTGTGAGGATTCTTCTATCCGTTGTGGATTACTGCAAGTCTACGGTGATCATCTTGCTTCAAGGATTTGCATCTATTGCCTTGCTACCTTTGACTATTTGCCTTGACTATTGCTTATATTCATTATCACTGTTAATAAACTCTTATTCACTTGCACTTGGATCTCGAGTATCTCTGCTGACAGACTTTGTATACAGATGGCAATAGAGAGATGTCCCTCCATGTTGAGGGATCTTCTGGTACATTGTCTTTCTTCGGTATTCTATGAAACAGTGCTCCCTTCCATGAACTAGGGACTTTGCCATTAATCAAACAGGTGTTAAATATGCTTTTCAATATGTAGCAAGATTATGTTTGCCTTGTGGCTTTAAGATTCTCGTAAGTAACACCATCTGAACCACTGGCTTTGTTATTGGGCAGATTTACAATTACTTTCTCAATCTCTTCTATTGTAAACGCCGATGTCAGTGGTGGCGACCTCAGTCATTATGTTGTCTAAGTCATCATTCCACGGCGGTAATTCAAGCGTGATAGTAGTTGGATCAGACTGGCATTTTTTTCTGATAATAGTTGTACACTCGCTCAGTGTTACCAGTATCTAACGGTGGCGTGGGAAACATGCAGACACACACACACACACACACACACACACACACACACACACACACACACACACACACACACACACACACACACACACACACACACACACACACACACACACACACACACACACACTTAACCAAATTTTTACACAGTGTTATACCATAGTGGTATACCTTATGTATGTAAGTAGTAGCAGTAATTATAATAGTAGTAGTAGTAGATTTTGTAGGCAGGTTACAATTTTCGATTTTTAAAATGTAGGCTACTGTGAAGGAATACCAATGCTTTATATTTAACAAAAAACATTAGAATAATATTAATAACAACTGGATTTAGATGTTTAAAAATGTACTGTAAGGGAATACTATATTTTTATGTTTTACAAGCTATTAAAATGACAATATGACAATGTTTTGGTGAGTTTGTAATGTAATACATTTCTCATAATGTAATTTTTTTTATTACATTATGAGCTCAAGATTGTATTATGTTTTGAGAAAATTATTACATAATGAACATTTTATTACAATAATAATGTAATACTTATTACATTATGTGCAGTTTTTACATTGAGTTGCTACACACACACCAGATTCACAACAGGTGCATACTCAAATGAATAACTACTTAATATTGTAATAATGTTAATGAATTCAGATCATTCTAAATGAGAGACTGCACTCCAATGGTTAATAATTTGGATGAAACACACCCAAACCAACTCCATGTTAGGGCGCACCACAGCACAAGTACAGAGAAAGTTAAAAAAACGTGTGGTATTTTGACCAAAAAATGTCACAACTGTCTTAAAGACCTCAGGCAACTGTTTCAACTTATGTAAAAGTTAAACATGCAAGTCGATGAGATGAATCAATGTAACTCCACAACAACTACATAAATGTATCCACTTGTAACCCCTCCACCCGGGTGCTACTTGCCCCACTCTGTGCGGACCTCGGACCCGGATCTTCAGCTTGAGAGTCAGGCGCTCTAGCAAGAAGGCTAAAGACTGCAGCCTCTAACATCTGTCGCTATAGTGCCTATTGAGATAAGAGGAGTGAGGTTTACTCGCACAGCAACTACTAGCTGGCCTCCGTTACACACTAACTATTCAGAAACGTCCAGGTGCAGTCTAAAAGTTACAACCTCTTCCTGAGTCTCTCCTTCAGGCTTCACTCTGCTACTGGTTATTTCTGAGATTTTGGATGATTGAGATTCATGTTTTGTTATTATCCGAAGTTTCCGAAGCTCATGTAAAGGATCGGCCGTCTTCTAAACGGAGGTGAGGAGCAGCAGCTCATTTGCATTTAAAGGGACAGACACAAAAACAGCAAATTTGACAAGCTATAATAAATTATCCGTGGGGTATTTTGAGCTGAAATTACACAGACATATTCTGGGGATACCATAGATTTATATTACATCGTGTGAAAAGGGGCGTAATATGTCACCTTTAAAAATGTCCTGGTTCTTCCAAGCTTTTTTAATGGCAGTGAATTACTGTTTCTGTTTTGAAGTCCATAAAAGTGCATCTATCCATCATTAAAGTGCTCCACATGGCTCCGGGGGTTAATAAAGGCCTTCTGAAGGTAAGCGATGAGTTTGTGTAAGAAAAATATTCATGATAATTTGAATATTGCCATTATAAAGCTTTGAAGAGTCAGGACATTCTTTTTATATATATATAACTCTGATTGTATTCATCTGAAAGAAGAATGTCATATACACCTAGGATGACATGAGGGTGAGTAAATCATGGGCTAATTTTCATGTGAACTATCCCTTTAAGCAAAAGATAAAGATAAAGCAACAACAAATCAACATTCAGAACATCAATCAAACATCAATGACCACAGTGAATGGGAGATTTAGATTTTGAAGGTGGAAGCCAGAAAATACAAAAAGGTGTGTCCACAAGGGTAAGAGGCAGGAGCAAATAAGTAGCATAAGATGCGGCAATGAAGGCCATTAACCCTAACCCTAACCCTACACCAAAAAAAAAAAAAAGGTATTTGGTCCGGACCAAAGCAAGTGAACTAGTGGACTTTCCTGGTGTAAATACACCCTTAGTTAGTAGAATGTCTAAACTGGACCATTGAAATAAAGTGTAACTAATTATTATTACTAATTGAATTTTCATAAATGCAGTATCTCTCGTCCCCTCCAATGCATCCATACACAGCATGTGGTAATGAAGAAACTAAGGTCCAGCCATTTACTTCCCAAGCATCCACCTTCCAATGGTGCAGAGTCACAATAGGGGCTTTCACACCGGGTAGTTCTAGGAACTTAGTTCTAGGATCTAGCCACCAGGCTGGTTCCCTGAGAACTAATGGTTCCCTTAAGAACATTTTCCTGGTTGCATTCGCACAGCCAGTACGAACTCTGAAGTGACGTAAGCTGCGGTTGTTGTTGTGACTTTTATTTTGACGGCGCGGCTGAACTTTACTTTGACGTTGCTGAGAATCCCAGCCAGAGCCACATTGTGCTCACATTCTTTGTGTTCATTAGTTTACGATCTGTCTAACACGTTATTAGATAGAACTGTTATACAGAGAAAGTAGACAGTAAATGAAAAGGTATTATGCCGTGTGGTTGACATCCAGTGTTGCTAGCTGAATTGTGTTTGGCTATCCCCTTAAAGTTGCATTGGATTTTTTCCTTAGCGTAAAAGTTAAGAGGCCCATCTATCACTGTTTTCCATGTTCGTACAGTTCGTTTCTGGAGTAAATATATAGGCTATAATCTGTGTGTTTACACAGCTTTTATTTTTTTTTTAAATGGCAGGTGCTGGTGTTTCGCGTGTGTTTGGCCAATCAGCGTACACTAACGTCACTGGTAGTTCCTATAGTGCTGGTTAAGACCCTACTCTGAAGTAGGAGCTAAATTAGTTTCTCCAAAAAAAGAACTAGTTTTAGTTCCTAGAACTAAAATCGTTCCTAGTTCTGTCAGATCGTCAAATACGATTGACAATTAGCATACAGTTTGGATTGATGGTATGGTTCTGTTCTGGGCAAGAACTCCCTGCACATCCATGCAGCCTAGCATGGATAAGAGCAGGGAGAGCAGCAATAACCCCCCTTAGGGTAAACAGAACAGAACCAACATGAATGTATTGCAGATATCATTAATTCAAGATTTTAAAGTACAACATAATTCGAGAGTTTATTCTGATTCAAAGGGGAATCAGAATGCTAAAAACTGACTGCACGAGAGGAGGAGCTGGAGATGGAGGAGGGTAATTAGTATTGTATTAGTATTAGTATTGCTGATAATACTGATAGAGCTTATATATGTATACAGTGATAGGCGTTGTATTCCTATAGGTAGACGTGGATCAGCTGAGAGTCAGCTGATGCCAGCTTTACTAACATGACCTGCCAGAACTGACGCTACGCTTGATTTCCTGCAGCACAAACACGCCAAAATCCGGGTACTTCCGGCAACAGTTCTAGGAACTATAAAAGGTTCCTCTGGTGCGAAAGCCCCTAATGGGTCCTGACCAACAAGGAGCTCTCTAATCAAGATGCCCTCAATCATGACAACCGGCCTAAATAAATGTCTGTTTGAATAAATTGCTGGTAATGTTTAACAGTCTTTAAATTAATGGCTGGGGCATAAACCCAAAATGGCATTATACTAAAGTGAAACACCCCTGAGGAAGTGGAGAAAGCAGTTTTGGCTTTACTGGAATCGTCAGTCACACTTTAGATTAGGGTCCAATTCTCACTATTATCTAACTATTAACTACGACTTTCGCCTCAATAAACTCGTAATTACTCCTTATTAATAGTTAGTAAGGTAGTTGTTAAGTTTAGGTATTGGGTAGGATTAAGGGATGTAGAATATGGTCATACAGAATAAGTCATTAATATGTGCTTTATAAGTATTAATAAACAGCCAATATCCTAGTAATATGCATGCTAACAAGCAACTAGTTAAAAGAAAAAATCGGACCCTCAACTAAAGTGCTACTGAATCGTCCTTGCCATTCCAGATCAAGAAATCTGATCTGAAAATAATTCTAGGATTATTTAAACGTAATTTCAGTGTTAACTGATAAAAAAGAATGTAAGCACAGTTAGTAAATGATGTGAAACAAAGATGAAAAAACAAGCAGAAGTGTTACCTCAGTAAGCAGGAAGGAGACTGCAGCAAAAGCAAAAGACCAGCCATATTTATAACTGAAATAAGCTTCATTTGTTTTTGTTCTGTTCATCATCTCATCATTAATACTGGATATATACAAGACCAGACCAACCACCAGGGACAGACCTGTATCAGAAATAAAGAGAAAATAAGTCAGAAAAAATTAAAGAGGAAGAGAGCTGCAGTGACATTCTGTTATTTAAAAAAGTATATTATTGTCCAAAAAAATGACATGATTCATTCCTGCTGTATACTGAAGGGTGTAACCTTTTCCTACCACATTTTTTTACTGCTTTGAACTCAAACCCACCTGACAGGATAAAGAAGATTCCAGAGATGAAGGCCAGAATAGTGCGTTGAGGACGGATGTGTCCAATATTACTCAGCACAAAGCCAATGAACATGAAGAATAGACTGACTAGTGGAAAAGGAGTAGCAGAGCGGATCATTTCTAGAAACAAACCCAAATAAATAATTACTGATGATGTATACCTAATTCTTCTACAACCTCTATAATTTCACTATTAAAGTAAAAAATATATATAAACAGCAAATACATAAGTAAACTATCTGTTTACTAAGGTCCTCTTGATGGTACACAAAATTTATGGTGTACTGTACATGTGAGGTTTGGTGTTCATGTGAGCAGGGGCGGAACTACATGGTGGCCAACTGGCACTGGCACTGGCCCCTGAAATCTGGCAACTTTAATCACATGCAATTTCACCAACATTATCATGAAGAAATAAACATTGGCTTTAAACATTAAACATCACTGAGTCTACCTATATAGTTTGCAGTGATACAATTCAATTTAAGTTTAAATTAGCTCCCTTAGATAACCATGAGTTGTCATTTTATCATGTTTTTTTCATTGTGCTCATGTCACTTGTGGCCACCTTCTTTTAAAGCAGTGCCTCAGCCAAGCCCACCCGCACACATGCCTATTTATAATGCTCTTGACACATCCCTGCATTTGAGGATGTGAGGGGTTAAATGAGACAAACTGTTGAATAGACAAACATGGAGTGTTATTGGATATCAATTCCTGCTACTAAGACAAATTGAAAATCATTCAACCCTTTAGAGACCTCTGACACAGTGACATACATATGCAAATCACAAATCAAGAGTCAAAAGACTAACTGTTACACAATTTCATTTCTCAATTTTTACTTTTTGTTAAAATGTAATACTTCAATTTAATAATTGAATCTCAGATTTTACTAATTTCTACAATAGATATTTCATGAACAGTTAAAAGTATTTTGAATAGTTAAATTCTAAAATCCATGTTGATACTGAAAAAAAAAATGTAAATACAAGCAATCTATCTGGAAACTACAATACTTTAATAAAAAATAAATAAAATAAAAATAGCTGTACAAAAAATGCCATGAATAGTTATTTATTAATTATCTAAAATCTGTTAGCTAAATCAAATCAATATTGTAACCACTCATTGCATTTAAAACACAAGAAAACCATTGTTAAGGTCGTTAAGGTATTTTTCGAGCTATGTAGTTTGTAATGTTTTTTTTTTTTTTAATGTTTTTTTTTTAAGGTTGCCACTGTGTATTTAGCATGTAAGTGCATACTTGCCATTATCAGGCAGTTCAACAAAAATGCCTGCCGGCAGCCAATCAAATCTTAGTAGATAACAACTTAAACTGTGAAAAGGTATTTTTAAACAATGTTTATAGTAGTAAGTCATAGTGCAACTCATTTAGGGTGTGTTCACACTTTTTTTCTTTGATTCATTTAGTGTTCACTCTGTCATTTTTAACACACAACCTAAAGTTACAAAACAAATAACATCTTTTATGATGTACATTTTGTGACGGAACTTACAGAACATCCAAAAACAATGCTGGGCTAAATGGGCTCACGGTATGTGTAAACAGTACATACAGTATGATGGTATTTTTACCAGCTGAGACCTCACTAAGAGCTTATAAAATGTATAAAAGAGTCAAAACAGCACCAGGGGATCTACTGCAAGGAGGCAGCGGTTACGACGCCTGTACCGGACTGTAATGTGTGATCTAACTCCTATGACGAGCAAAAAAAGTATGTTTGACCATTCTGTCCTTTTTACAGTTGCATCTTGTGACATCACATCCTGGTTTTGCTTTGTTTACATGTCTTTGGTCTGTGTTGCATTCATATTTCAGTGAAACCGCACCAGAGTTCATTTGGAAATGGATCGAGCCCCCTTGAAAAGGTGGATCTCCGTCCGCTTGTTTGGTGTGCAGCAGGGATGGCAGCATTCACACATATTCAAATGAACGACAAAATGAGTGTGAACACTCCAAAAAGTGCAGTGAGAGAAATCCCACTCTCGTACAATAGCTTATCATCATTAGTGCTTTAGAGCTCAGTGACTAAACAACATGCACAAAGAGAAGCCATTTTTAAACCAAGTTTAGGAAAGGAGACTCTCACTCACTCAGGACACTGGCTGTAGACTCTGATGTCATCTGAACATTCATGGGCATCACATACTCTATAGTGAAGCAGCGACCTTTCTCCTCTCCTTGAAAAAAACAAAACAAAACCAAACCATGAACATTGCTACCTGTGAAGACAGCAAAAAATTATCATACAATCATCATACTCGTTTTACGTAAGTCATGTCATTAGAATACACAGAATATATATATATTTTTTTATTTGGGGGGGGGGGGGGGTGTACATTTATTTATTTAATTATATAATCGTGTTCTCAACTGAGATACATATTTGAAAGTATTCAATTTGTTTTTTAATCCAGTGGACCACAATCAGTATATCAGCTACACTACTGGGTGGTGCAAAGGTTTGTAGGTCAAACACTTTGCTTTGAAGCGTTTTTAGTAACAAGGCCACTCAATAAGCCATACTTGCCCAGAACCATTTGGACCCATATAGATGTGACCCTTGTGCAAAATGTTGTTAAATAATCCATTAGGAATTACTCTCATATTGTCTGCAAACAATATTTTGCAATATCTAATAAACAGAATGAACAGAATTTGAATGACAAAAATAATTTTCAGTGTCTGCAATAATAATTATATTAAGTTTGTTAAAAACACGCTAAAAACAAATGTTTTTAAAAGAAGTCTCTTATATTCATCAAGTCTGCATTTATTTGATGCAGTAAAACATTAATATTGTGCAATATTATTACAATTTAAATGACTGTTTTCTATTTTAAAATATTTTAAAACGTAATTTATCCTTGTGATGGCAAAGTTGAATTTTCAGCAGCCATTATTCCATTCTTCAGTATCACATGAACCTTCATAGATCCTTCTAATACACTGATTTAGTACTCAAGAAACATTTGTTATTATTGTCAATGTTAAAAACAGTTGTGCTGCTTAATATTCTTGTGGAAACCTTGTTACTTTTTTTCAGAACTCTTTATTTAATAGAAAGTTCAAAACAGCATTCATTTAACTCTTTCCCCGGCATTGACGTACATTTCTGGCTTTCCGTGTTTTCACTGTTATACGGTATAGGGGACAAATCTTCTGAAAGAGTAATGAATCTCTTGATTAAAACAGGAAAAAAAGAAGCAGAAACATGCGATATCATATTTAAGCAGATGCATAAAATAAATTTGTAAAATAATGCGATCATTAATATTAAACAGCATATAAATCAAAACTGCCTAATGTTACAGAATGAAATGTTGACCCAGGACGAGCTATAGGACTGTGCAAGCTTTGGGGGTGTTGATGGACTCTATCTACTCCATCTAGTTTTTATCATTATTCTGAATCCAATCTGGATGCAGTCTTTGACAAAACTGCAATTTTCTCAGCTTTTTGCTCAAAATGCAGCTTCCCTTTCAAAAGGAACTCTACCTGCGTCGAGACGCTGTGGGAACGCCTCTGCATGATTGCATCGTGAAGCACGTGTGAAATCAGTCCAATGGCGTGACTGAACATAATAGGCGGGTGACTTCACAGACCATGTAACTATAAAGCATACCCAGAACAAAGAAACGCTAGCTTCTGTGTCTTCCGCAAGCGCTCTTTGTGAAATCGTTCATCCATTTGGTGTTTTTCTGTCAAGAAATAGTACAGCATTTCTCTCTGTTAGTCAGGAGTTTCACCAAAAAAGTGACTTATAAAATGGCAAGCAAACAGCAGTTCAAGCCGTATGATTTTCCACAGTTCGGGTCCCGCTTCTGCCGAGGCAGAGTGGTGGCTTAGATTGTGGGGTTCGCAAATGGATCTGGCAGAGGGGTTTGAGACATACCCAGCCCTTTCTCAGCCTTCACCTGCCAGGTCAGGTCTAGTGCCTTATCTCAGGGGGAAGCACACAGTGTGTTTTCTTCTCCCCGGTGTGAGGAACCGGTACTGCAGTTATCCAGCTCTGAGGAGATGGATGTTGTAAGTATCGATGCAGGAGATATTAGGAATTCGCCACCTCGTACTCCTGCATATGAGGAGCTTGTGGAGGTTGTGGCTCGTGCTTTCGCTAAGCTTCATATTGACTGGCCAGCCGAGAAACAAGTAGTTCAACAAAAAAATTAACTGGATGAAAGATTTCTACCATATAAATCACAATCTCCTCGTCAGGGGTTGCTATTTTTTCCCGACCTTAACACTGAGGTGTTGAGGTCGTGGAAGAAACCAAGGCTGGGTTTCCCGATAACGTTGTCTCTTAGCGCGCTACGAAGACTCTTAAGGTATAACCTAACTAAAGGTATACCATTACTAGGTGTGTTCCCCGAACTATACCTTAGAAAGCTGCTTAAGATATACCTTCTTACGTGCGACGTTACCCGGTGCTGTCCGTGGCGGTGGTGCTGAATTGGTTGATATCGATGGCTCGAGAATCAATTATTCTCTTGTCCAGGGGCTATTTCACTGCTTTATGCTAGAAAGTGGTGTTCTTTATAAAAGAAGCACTTCAGAAATAGTTGAAATTACATTTATTAGGACTGTTGGATATTATTTAAAAAAAAATAATCCAAACTATAATAGCCTATAATAGCCTAGCCTACATATTTTAAAATTTTAACATATATTGCTGCCACAATAACCATTTCAAAAAATGTACATGCTTTCATCTCTTTCCCATTTTTGTTCGCTGAGGTGGAGCTGCGATTAAATATTGTTCTTGTAAATACTTTCCAGTATTTCAGTAATAAAAGTTTACATCACGTACGGTGCTCGGCAGTGATCAAAAAGGATTTAAACAGTGAATTTTGAATCTCTTCTTGTAAACTCAGAGATGTGGATTCAGACGGCAATTAAATTACCACACGACCTGTTTGTCAAAAAACAGTAGGTACTAATTTGGACAGGGATTTTTACGCGGGTTGGGTGAAAAAAAACACTGATATTATGGATTCGGATGGCACTAAAATCACCGACTTACCCCTGTAAATGTTTAAAATACCGGACGAGCCCGTGAGAAACAATATTAGCATCCGAATAGAACTTAACTGACAGTAGCCTATGCTTTCACTGGCCTTTAAAAGCGCTCTTTTATTAAATTAATAATATAATATATAATAATAATATAATTTTATTCTTTGCATGAAAACACTTGAATTAGCCTAAATGAACACTGTCTGTGTGTATTAAAACTTCAGAATTATTTTCATATAGACCTGCAACAGTGATAAGGTAAAGCTAAGAGTGGTCCAGACCAACCTTCCGAACGTATGACTTACAGAAGGTATACTTAACTAAGAACGTTTCGGGAAACAAGTATAAACGATAAGGTACAGCTTAAGGTGTAACTTAAGAACGACGTAACGTTAAGAAGGTTTCGGGAAACCCAGCCCAGTGTCCTATCATGTTTTCATCCCCCTGACATTTAACTGTTCTAACATCATGGGGCTGAAACGTCATGGCTATGTGGTGATAGGGCTGAAGAGACACTTGGAAGCTATCTCTCCCCTGAATTTACATCGTCACTAAAATCCCCGACATTACCCACCAATCCTCTTAAAGTTACATCTGCGCTGGTGGGTAAAGCGTATTTGGTCGCATGCCTGCATACCAGGCCGACCTGCTAAGAGACATTGATGAAGGCGAGGAAGTTAGCGCTGAGGCAATATGAGAACTGCATCGCGCTACAGATCTGTATCTCCTGGCCACCAAGGAGACGACCAAATCAGTAGGCAGTTATATGGCAGCCCTGGGGGCCATGGAGAGACATCTGTGGTTGAACTTATCTGGCATAAAGGAGAAAGATAAGAATTTTCTTTTGGACGCCCCGCTCTCGCTTCTGGACTCCAAAAACTGGACTTTAGCATTCCAAAAATGTATTTCTTGCCGACCTCAAGTCTCTGAGGCTGCGGGGCAGGAGCAGTTTTGGGGAGGACCGTAACGTCACTGGTGTCAGGCTCCTGGGGGCAGTCCCCTCCCGGGAGAAGCGGTTTACACCTCATTATACAGTGCCCGGTTCTCCTCGGTGCCCTCTGCCAACCCCGCCACCTTGTTTGCTTCGGGGCTCAGCGGTCTCCAACGATCCTCTGAGGAGGGTTGCAGAGCAGTCAATTCGGTTGTTCCCTGCCGTTTCGCTGCTTCAGGGCACCAAAGTGTTTTTTATTTATTTTTTATTGAAAGGAGTAAAGCAACATACAGTAAAACCATGAAAGTTACATTTTCCTTCCTTCTATCTTTATTATAACAACCCCCCTCACCCCCGAAACATCCCTTCCCTAGGCAGCTTAAATACAACAGAATAACATAGTACGTAACACAACGTAACGTCTGGTTACGAAGGCAAAATAAAACAACTATGTCATTATACCTTTTCAAGGCATGTACCCATGCATACCAAAACATAAGTACTGATGATAATAAAAGTACCATTATTACAGTTTAAATGCATACATAAAAGAGAGAGAAAAAATACAGCGTCACAAAAAGGTGTAAAGAGAGAGATACATGGAAAATAAAAGTTAACAACTGGGTAATTCTTACCGTAACTTAACAAACTTAACAAAATTCTTCTGCGGGCCAATAAAGAAGTATAAGCAATACTCTGGATTGCAGTTAAGGTAATGGTTATAGTGTCACTGGGAGTTCCAAAAATAGCTATTGAAGAACAAGGCCGCAGTGTCACCCCAAGGGCTTCACTGATAGTTTTAAAAACCAATGCCCAGTAATAATTTAGAGGAGCAAGACCAAAATGTATGTGTCAGACTGGCTGGGGAGAAAGAGCATCTATCACAGGCTGCATCTATATTCTAGCTAACCCTTCCTTGCTCAAGTGAACCCTGTAAAGCACTTTAAATTGTATGAGCCCTAACCTAACAGAGGATGATGATGAGTGAACCTTTTTAAGCGCCTACCTCCAAAAAGCCTCAGACAACTTTATGCCCAGGTCATCTTCCCATATGGATTTAATGTTATCCAGATTGTACCCTTTCAAAGACATGAGCTGGGAATTTTATATGGAAATCAATCCTTTATTATTAAAATTGAGAGTAAGACTATCTAAGGGTGAGGTAGGAGTAAAATCAGGGAAGGGTGTACATTTGTTCTTAACAAAATTACGAATCTGAAGATATCAAAAAAAAAAAAAAAAGGCTTTGTGGGAGGTCAAACAATCTGCAGAGGTTCTCGAAACTGTTAAATAAACCTTCAGTGTCAGGGTTCTGCCCTGACAGTCTTGTCAGTCTTGTCTCTCAATGTTTCTTTGTTTGTCTTGTGCCTAAGCACATGGCTTTGTCTTTGTTTGTGTAACAATATTAGCTCAAAGGGGAAATATCAATAATAATTCATAATTACCAATTATGATTAATTATTAATATTTGGGTCAGTTAATTAGATTAACTTTGAGGTAAGCTAACTTAATATTACAATCAATTAATCAGTTCCAACGAACTCCTTGATTATTAATTTATTCTAAAAACAATGTATCTTTCATGGTCACTGAAAAATTATTATTCCTTAGCTTGTACAGCACGTAGAGCATGTAACAAGATCAAGATCGTAAAAGGGACTTTGTATGCAAACAGAGAATCAGAAACCAAATGCATAATTGTGCACAAGTTTTATTAACTAACTCACAAACATAACTAACACTAAACAAACATACCTACATTCATACATACATACATACATGGGTAAAGGGGTGAGTGATGTGGAACCGGAAGCAGGAAATAGAACTATGGAAAAGATCTATTTAACATTGAAAAGAACCATCAGCTTATTTCAGAGCACCTCATTAAATTGATACTTGCATGGTCAGTTGCAGTGGATACAATTCTTGAAGTGGTTGAAATTGGAGTGCGTTGATGGGTCCCTGAGTGTCAAAAGTCACTGGTGCAAGTTGCCATTGTGTGGTTCCGACACTGTTGTGGGTCGGAGCTTGCATGGTGGCTTCGATCACATGGCTGTTGTGAGTCGCCTGGCCTGCTGAGGGCACGCTGGACGACGGTGCGGCATCCTGAAGTGCCGAGAAGGCCAAGAGTTGATGGTTGCCCGTTCAGTGATGGTAGGTTTGCAGTTTTGCAGTCTCCCTTTTGGGAGCATGAAAACATGGCAGGCGTTGCTCAGGCCTGTTGGGCCCTGGGCCCCAGTAATGGCAGAAGCAGTGTTGTAGTCGGATGAGAAGCACTGAGAAGAGAGAGGGCGGTTACTGTGGCCTGTCTCTAATAAAGCCTGAGAACAGCTCCACCTCTCTGGGTTTTGCTGGACCAATGAAAAGTGTGGACTTTCTGGCGGGAGTTTCCTCTGTGACGAGGATTTACGAGCCTTTGTACTAAGCGTGCTCATTCGCAATGGCACACTGGGTTGGTTTCTGAAGGTGAAACTAAGATAGATTCTTGTAATACTAATATGTTGTACAGCTATCGGCATATCATGTACACAATCATTTCGATCTTCAAATTACCAATTTATAGAAACCAAACATGGTATGCGTGGGGTTACATTGGCTGTGGGTCCCATAACAGATATATAGTATCAAAGAGATAATAGTATTAACAGATAAACAGTATTACAAGACACAACACAAGACAATCCTTTACCAAAGTAAATCATTCACAAAATGTTCTGGAATGCATGTTAATTTCATGTTAATCAGTTCATCAATAAATGAATGCAGGAGAGTCTGTTCTAACGTGTTCTGATAGCAGGACCCTATTCACATTGCTACAGGTCATAAAACTAACTTATCTGATCGTTGTCAGGGTAACTAAGACCGTCTTGTCCTGTTTGGGGATGGGACGCAGATCCCAGAGAAGTTTGAAAGTTTTTATGGTACATGTACCAAATAATTGTGAAAGTACTACAGGGTTAGATGTGAATCGAGAAGCTTTCAAAGGTAGGGAAGAATACACTAAAGCAGGGAGAGAGGAAGAGTAACATGTTTGTGCTTCAATTAAACACCAATTTGTTTCTGGGCAATGAAACCAAAATAATATTTTCAGAATATTTGATGCCCAGTAATAAGTAAAACTTGGGAGGCTGAAACCACCTGCATCATGGGTCCTCTGAAGAATATGTTTAACTCTGGGGATCTTATTTTCCCAAATGAAAGAGGATATGGTTTGATTAACTGAACGGAAAAAGGATTAATTGGAAAAAAAACAAAAAACAAAAAACGGTAAGGACTGAAGCAAATAAAGGAACTTGGGAAGAAATAATATTTTCACTGAATGTATTCTTCCAGCTAAAGTAAGGGGAAGACTACGCCACCTTCCTAAGTCTGTCTTTACTTCTTTGAACTGAGCTTTATAATTGGCTTCAAACTAAGAAGAAAAGGACCGTGTCAAATGAATTCCAAGATATTTAAAGCCATTTGGAGAAAAAGGAAAGGGTAATGATTCTTGTGGAATTTGTAATGCCAAATCATTAATGGGGAAACATTCACTTTTTTGGAAATTTAATTTGTATCCCGAAAAGGTACCAAACCGACCTAATAATGATATAATTAAAGGACAACTAGATATGGGGTCACTGATGTAAAGCAAAAGATCATCGGCGTATAAAGACACAATGCTCAATACTCCCCCATTATTAAAAGTTGCAAATTAAAGTTTGATTAAAGTCTTTTATCTGAGAAAAAGACGGGAGGCGGTTTGACGTTTCAGCTGATGAGCCAAGAGCGACTTGATTTGTCTCCACATTCATAGTAAAGACCACGCGTCCTCATTATTAATTGTTCTGCTTGAGAAGTGGATAGAAAATTGAACTTTGTCTGCAAGTCAACTCTTTTTTTATGTTGATTAATTTATGTAAATGTTTTATTATCTATACTAGTTGAGACAAAGTTACAGAACTTATCATTGGATAGCAGTAATGGATTAAATGCCCATATTGGTCCTTCTCTGATGTTCAAAGGGAAATGCAGGTCCAGCACCACAGGCGCATGACTGGATACAATTATAGCTGAGTAGTCAACTTTCTTAATCATTGATATAAACAAGTTGCCTACAAAAAAATAATCTAGTCTAGAAAAGGAATGATGGACATGGGAATAAAAGGAGAATTGTCTAGTCAATGGGTTTAAGAATCTCTAAGGATCCACACAGCCGTTCTGTTGCATAAATAGAGAAAAGGCCATTGCCATATCAGAAACATTACTACTAGTGCTGGACCTATCAAGCTGAGGATCGAAAACACAGTTTAAATCACCAGCGAATAACAAATGATGTGTATTAAGCTTGGGGGTATTAATGATAGGAGGCTATTTGCAAACTGAATATCATCCCAATTGGGAGCATAAATGTTAACTAAAACCACTGGGACTTGAAAAAGAGACCCAGAGACAACAATGTAATGACCATTAGGGTCACAGATTGTGTCAGAAGGTATAAACTGTACTCTCTTGATCTGCTATTACATTTGGAATGAAACATTTGACTAACCCATATCTTACGAATTCTATTGTGATCATCCAGTCTTAAATGTGTTTCTTGTAAAAACAATATTTCTGGTTTGAAAGATTTAAGATGGGAGAAAACTTTAGCTCTTTTAACAGGACGATTTAATCCCCTGACATTACATGTCATAAGCCTCACAGGATGACCTCTATCTTCATCACCTATATTAACTGTATAATACAGAAATTTGAAGCATGCAAGGGTTTTGATCTAAAACAAATTGTAGCCATGAATTGTAAATGACAAAAATAAGATACAAGAAACCAGAGGTAAACAATGCACCTCCCAACCCCCAACCAAAAAAAAAAGAAAAAAAGTGAACATTACAATTCCTAGATCTAATTCCCCAACTGAGGATGATCGCAGATACAACATAATGAAAAACTACCAAAGAAAATGAAGTCCAACCAACAAATGAAGTCATATACAATATAGGTACAGCCCCCTTATAAAAATGAGGTTCAAAACAATGTCAAAAATTGTATACGTTATCCAGCTGGAAAAAAGAAAAGGAGTGTATGATTTTATAACCATAATTCCAATGCAACCTCGGGTTTGCACATAGTTATTGTATGAGGCTTTTTTTTTCTTTTCTTTTTTTCTTACCCGAGGGGGCAAAAGGAAAAGGTTGAGGGGACAAAAATGTCTTTGCACATTATTCTTCACCCCAATTAGAATGGTAGAACTCGTTGGCTTCTTTTGGCGTGCTGAACAAGTGTGTTTTCCCTTTGTGAGTAACCCGTAGCCTTGCAGGGTACAAGAGACTAAATCTGACTCCCTTTTCGTAGAGCCAAGACTTCACATCTTTGAACGCCACCCGCTTTTTCCCCAGCTCAGCGCTGAAATCCTCATGGAAAAACACCCGGTGCTGGCGAAAGAGCAACTCTCGCTGTTGCTTACTGAATCTGAGGATGCGATGCTTGTCCTGGAAGAAGTGAAAAAGAACCAGAAACACACTGGGTTTGGTCTGCTTGGCCCTTGCATCGTTGGTTGGGTTGGGTCCGACTCGGTGATCACGAGAAAGAAAGACTCGTGAAGAAGTCTTTCCCCAGTACTTCCTCAAATTTTTTAAATTAATTTTATCGGGTCTTGTCCTTCCAACTTTCAGGGATGCCCACACATTAGATCTCCGTGAGCGATTTTCTAGATCGTCCAGCTTTTCCTTCAGTGACATTACAGTTACAGAATTCAGTTCGGGTTTCGCCCGCCCAGGTTCAACGGGGTCCTCCCTATGGCGGTGGACCCTGAGCAGGCTCTGGTTATGGAGCAAGAAGTTCAGGCTCTTTTGCGAAAGGAGGCAATAGAATGGGTTCCTCCTCCCAGCAAGGAGTTGCTTTTTTACAGCTTTTTTACAGCCGTTACTTAATTGTTCCAAAAAAGGATGGAGGGTTGCGTCTTATTCTGGACCAGCGCCAACTAAACCGCAAAGTTCAGAAGCTCAAGTTCAAGATGCTTACACTCAAACAGATAGTGTCACAAATCAGGTCAGAGGACTGGTTTGTCACGATAGACAAAGGTTCGCTTTTGGGGGCAAAGCGTACCAATATCGAGTTCTTCCTTTCAGTCTAGGTTTATCACCCTGCATTTTCATGAAATGCGTGGATGCAGCTCTGGCTCCTCTGAGACTCCAGGGCTTTGCGTATTAACCTTTTGAGCGATATGGTCCCATATATAGGATTTTTATTTTTGTGCCCCTGAGAGTACATTCCCACATATAGGATTTAGAATGTTCAGTGACGTGACATAACTGCCATATTCAAACTGTGCTTTTGCGCGTTGGCTGGCGCTGAGCCAGAGTTAGGCGTGCTCAGCACTTGTCATACATAACAACTATGCAGTGTTTTCCACCACATAATGTTTATTTTAGGTTTTAGACATTTAAATACACATAAGCACTAGTAGACGTGTGTTATTCATATCAGACAAACTATAAATTAATGTGGAATTAACTATAAAGTTCATTCTATTTTCACAGGACTCTACTCTATTTTACTCTATTCTTTTGCTTTCTCAGAGAGCAGTCTATATCACTCATCAAAACCAGGGAGCAGACGTACTGTCGAGGCAGGGGCTGAGGCCCGGGGAATGGAGACTCAACCCCGAGGTGGTGGAGCTCCTGTGGGAGAAGTTTGGTCAAGCAGAAGTAGACCTGTTTGCATCTCAAGAGATGACACACTGTCCAGTGTGGTTCTCCCTCACTCATCCAGCTCCTCTCAGACTGGATGCCATGGTACAGACATGGCCAAGGCTACGTCTGTACGCTTTTCCCCCGATCACTCTGTTCCCGGGAGTTCTGGAGAGGATTCGCCGGGACGGGGCCAGTCTGCTGTTAATAGCCCCGTTCTGGTTCACTTCATGGTGCAGAGAACATCAGCTGGACCCGGTCAACTGCCCTGTTGGTTCAGTGCTAGAATTTCTCTCCACCTTAAAGGTGTACGTTGCGGCCATAGCTGCTAACCACACAAAGGACAGACCCTCTGATTACTCATTTTCTTTGTGGCACACTGAGACCTGCACTACGCACGAGAGCGCCGGCCTGGGATTTGGCCATTGTATTGGGAGGCCTTACTTTGGCTCCCTTTGAGCCTATCGAAGAGGTTCGAGAAAAGTTCCTCACCTTACAGACTATATTTTTTCTTGCTATCTCGTCTCTTAAAATAATTGGAGACTTACAGGCCCTGTCGGTAGCTCCTTCGTGTTTAGAATTTGCCCCTGGCATGGTGAAAGCTTTTCTTCACCCAAGACCGGGTTATGTGCATAAGGTCCCCACTAATATTTTGGGGCCTATTATGCTGCAGGCCTTTTGTCCTCCTCCCTTTCATTCATCAGATCAGGTCATTAAGACACTTAATCTGCTGTGCCCTGTAAGGGCTTTAGATGTTTATGTCCACAGAGCTGCCCTGTGGCGAAAGTCAGATCAATTGTTTGTCTGTTTCAGGTCACCTAGGAAAGGGTGCCCTGGATCTAAGCAAAGGATGAGTAAGTGGGTAGTTGAGGCTATTTCACTTGCTTATGTGTCGGTTGGTCAGCCTAGACCTATGACTGTTCGGGCCCACTGCACTAGGAGTGACACTGAAAGGGAACATTTTAGGTTACGACTGAATCCTGGTTCCCTGAAGAGGGAACGAGACGCTGCGTCGCCCTGCCATACTTCCGGCATGCCTGTGATCGACTTGCTTCAGCCTATTAGAAGCTTGCGTTTCTTTGTTCTGGGTATGCTCTATAGTTTCCTGGTCTGACACGTCACCCGCCTATGACGTTCCGTCACGCCATTGGACTAATTTCAGGTGCTTCATGACACAATCACACAGAGGCGTTCCTACAGCTGCTGCAACATGACATGCTGCTGTGAGCAAGTAAGACATGCTGATGTGTGTCTTATGCAATTTGTATGTGTCTTTGCTGGATAAAAGTATTCATTTCTTTAAAAAAATTACTAAAAAATCTGATTGACTTTTTTAACAGTAGGATAGGTCTTCCTAAAAGTAAAGGAGAGAGAGAGAGAGAGAGAGAGAGAGAGAGAGAGAGAGATACCTGATTTACCAGTTGGTAACACTGGAGCTGGAGCTGGTAACTCTAAAAGGAAGAGGAATTGGAATCACTTGTTGCCTGTATATCTACAAAGTCCCATTACCAAAGTTATAAAACATTCCAGCATGCTATTTGTGAAGTAAAGGCACTGCAGAGTTAAATATAAAGAGGTACAGGATCTGCCATGCAAGATTGTACAGCGTTGAAAGATAAGTTAGAGAAAAGGAATGGAAACCAGACCAGAGTTTACATGAGATAGCAGAAAGTAAATGCGTATCACTGAATGAATCATCTGAGGCTTTAGACAAATAATGAAAGAACAATTTTACCCCAAAATAAAAATTCTTACATCATTCACTCATAATTGTAATTTTGTCTTTTCAAACCCATTTCCTGTCTTCTGTGGAACACGTTTATGTGTTTTGTATAGGCCTACATGTATCTCTGGTTTGAATGATTTTTACTTAAAAGCTTGTGAAATTTAAACATCATGAATGCACAACAATGGTTGACATACATTTATTGTAATGGTTTTCACCTAAACATTTTTTGATCAAGTCGTATGTTTTTTTTTTTTTTTTTTTTTGCTGACACATTGGTATTTTAAGCATTAACGCATTACCCTGAGTATGTTCTGCCATTTAAATGAATTCACCAAACAAGACAATTATTAAATGAACTCTTTTTTATTTTTTTATTCCCCCAATCAAAAAAAGTCCTATGGCTTTAGAACAGCATGAGAGTGAATAAACAATGGAATTGCATATATTTTTTTTCTTTAGCATTTATTTGAAAGGTTATTTATTTGAGCCATTCACTCCTGTAATGATTTTGTGTCTGTGTGCTTTTATGTGGACTCTTAATTTGTTGTTCTCTGCAGAAGTGCAGTTTCAGTATGCTAACACTGAAGCACATCATGATGCAGATTAGGCAGAGGGGATATTTTTTCACAATTGATGTGAAAGACGCTTATTTCTGCATTCAGATCATTCAGAGACACAGGACGTTTCTCAGGTTTACTTTTGGGGGCTATGGCCTGGTTTCACAGACGGGGGTTAGATTAAGCCAGAATTAGGCCTTAGTTCAATTAGGACATTTAAGTGACTTTTATAAACATGGCTTAGATAGCATATTCGGACAGAGGAATGACGATGGCTGAGGAGCCAGTGTTCAAGCTTGAACTTGTTTTGAAACTATTTTAATGTTTACAAAAGCTTGTTCTGTGTCTGAGCTTTGTCTGCCCTGTCACTGAGTCAATAAACAGCAGAATTTTGCAAAATGGCTTAGTTTCCCACATATTTTGCACATCTTTCATCTTGCAGGACAGTGAGATTGATCAGTGTGAGGTTTTTTTTTTTTTTGAGGAATCATCTCGTCACTATTTGCCTAATTACAGTCCTTGACAAGTAGACGTAGGTCTATCACAAACTGCTCGAAAGGCTCGTAGTTTCCTTGCACTTTTTTAGTGGAATTTATAATGTGCAAATATCACATTCACTTTTTTCTCGACATATGTGAAGCGGTAGTAATATGACTTTAAGATCTTTGCTTCATCTGCAGACAGTGACCATGAATTAAAAATATCTTTGCCCTTCTCTCCCATAGGAGAAGAAAACTGCATTTAATTAAATCTAAATTTTCGTTGACAGCTAAATAAATACTTTCACTCCAACACCATCTACAGTAGCTGTCAGAAAAATGAGAAGCTTTCTCATAATAATGAGAAACTTTCTCGTGAGAAACTTTCTCGAAATAATGACTTAACATCTCGTAATAATGAGAAACTTTCTCATAATTATGATTTAACATCTCATAATAATGAGAAACTTTCTCATAATAATGACTTAACATCTCATAATAATGAGAAACTTTCTCGAAATAATGACTTATTTTCTCGCATTTCTACGCATGCGCAAAGCAGCGGAGTAGAAGGGAGTGCCACGCTAGCGACATCCGCTGGTCAAAGCCGTGTAAATGCGTCACAGCAAACATGGCATGCTCTGCAAAACAGTTTTTATCATTAAAGTCAGTGTGATCTACGAAGTGCAATCAGTGGCGGCGCCAGGGAGGAGCTAGGTGGTGCTGTAGCTCCCCCTATAATAGCCATAGCACCTGCCCAGCACCCCCAAGAAATGTCTGTAATTTTTTATATTTATATTTTAATGTCATGTTTGAATAGTCTTTTTCATGTTGTTAAAAATAGGAATTAAATAATAATCGCGAGCGGGCGCAGGCGCCATGAGCGCTGAGCGAGCAGGAACGAGTAACGTTAGTGACTGTTGTCGTCGAAAAAGATGGATAAAGCAAAAAAGCTGTCGGGGACTAAAAGTAGAAAAATAAAGAGGGAAAAGGAGATGGCATGTCAATTGATGCGACAGCAGCTAAATAAGTGGATGGTGAAATGCAACAGGTAGGATTTAAAGTGTGCCCTCCAGGCATGTAGGCTACTGGTCATCGGGACTACCGGGAGATTCCCGGTGGGCCGACGTGCTTTTTGGGCCGATACATCTCATCTCAAAAAACAACACTTTTTTTTTTTTTTTTTTTTTGTCTTAACGGCCCATAAAACTCGTACATCGGCGGCCCATTCGTTTTGTTTTGCTTAATTGGCGGCGCATGGGTTAGTGCCGGTGTAATGCATTGGTCAAAAAAAGTCAGCGTTAGTTTTTTTTTTTTTTTTTACACCCTATGAAACACGTAGATCAGCTGGTTCTTTTCTTGATTGACAGTGGGCTAATCACATACACTCTTTCAAGTACAGAAATTAGTACAAAATTAATTATGAAAGTTTCCTTTATTTTTCAGTGCATTTGTTTTACAATAGGCTATATGGCTATTACTATCATGGGATTAATATTATAACTATTATTATGTAGTAGTGTAATGTAGACTGACACTGTAACTAGAAGAGGTTTGAATTTTTCTTTGTTTAATTTGCACACTGAATATGGGTTGGAGCTTTTAATTTTTAACTCTCAAAGTGCACCAGATTGATGATTGCCAAAATTGTTGCTGCATACCCCTCTGACACTGGGTAGTTGCGTCCCTGTCTATAGCCCTTGCGTTGAATGCTTTTACATATACAGTATATATGCTTATAGTCGCGGAACGAGTATAGTTAATGCAGGCGTGTACGCATGTGTAGGCCTATACCAAGGGTGGTCCGATTCGCATCCCTCCATAATGAAACGCCCCAAAATTCAAAGCACCTTCTCTTAAAGGTGCTGTATGTAACTTTTTTTATAAAATGAATCCTTTTTTTATTGCCCGTCTGTGAAGGGGTTGTAATCACACATTACAATGATCCACTTTTCGCGTTTTGCTATTACCTCTGAAGGGCAGTATTCCTATTTTTATGTGAAGTCTCCGGGTCGGATTTTCTGCGAAATCCACCGGATGTGACGTGCATGCGCGCTCCCGAGCCTCTCCGTTTTATATACAGTCTATTGCGACCGATTGCGACGGCACTGCAGCTAACGACATGGAGTCTGATAACACCAAAAAACGACCTGCCTCCAGCACAACACAGACTCCAACACAAACTCCAAAAAAAATAAAATAAATAAATATTTATCTGCTGAAGCTCGTCAGGCCAAACGTCAATCGGATCGACTCAGGACGAAAACACGGATCAACATTGGCAGAGCGTTTGAATTATGGAGAGACCTCCGCTTTGTTTTAGGTATAAAAACAGACCCTGAGTTGGCTTTCATCCTTTTGGACAGGTAAGCTAACAATACTTCAAAGCATGTAAAATATATTGTGATTTTGTGCTTTAGTTGGCTCAAGTTAGACATCATTAGTTCACCAGCTAACGCCGACCATTTGCTAACGTTATCTGATGTGAAAGACTACAGTTGTAACTTTATTGCTTTTCACGAGCACGAGCGCTGTTGTTGCAATCTGAAACATCACCGCTAGAGGCCGCTGGATCCTACATACAGCACCTTTAAGTGTTGAGCATCCCCATAGCACCTGCAACAGAAAATATCTGGAGCCGCCACTGAGTGCAATCTGTAGTATCATTAAATAACATAAATTAAAAATCATCTGTATATCTTCCATACTTATCCATGCGCACGAAAAGGTGTGAAAATGGAATGCAGAATGGTTACCATGGTAACGAAGGACACCTGCTTGTGTACACTGATGGAAATTGTGTTACATGAATTTACAAAACTATCAGATTAAAGTTGGAATATTACATTTATTCGTTAAGTTTAAGTGTAACATCTTCATAAAATATGATATCAATACAGAAATCACCTTTAAGATGTTTAAGACCTTTAAGACCTTTAAGGACATTTACACATAAGTGGGCAGTGGAATGGGGGAAAACGCAAGATCCTGAGACGTTTTTAAAAGCTGAACTTCTTCTCAAGTGAGCGCCGCGTTTTTAGAACGCCGTGTCATGCGCGAGACCATAGACGTCATATAGATAGACGCCCTATCGACCGCTACTGCCTACTGGCGCGGTCGAGCCATGGGGCCGCCATCTTAGACCGGTCACCCGCTCCACTCAATGTAATCTGTATGGCAGGTGCAATGAGCTGTCAGTGCATTTAATTAATCATACCTCACTGAATACCGAACTGATTTTCACGTGGGTTTTTTGCTGCAAAGGTCATTCATGATGTAGCTATTATACAGGACACATGGTTCGGCGTATTTTAATATTCATAGTCGGCTTAACAGTAGACTAATATAATATTCTGATATAAGATATAAAGTGACCAGACGTCCAAAATCAAAATATGTGATGTAGGATATAAGGTATTTTATAAATCACACACTATAAATATGATAAAGAAGCAGAAACGTTAGCTGGCTACGATTTCAGTAGCCTACAGTAATATCAAAGATCCTTGCTCCTTCTCAATTATCTGGTAATATTCTATTCACAAAATACAATCAATAGTAGGCTACGGTAATGTTAAAAGTAATCCCCCGGGCCCTATTTGCGATGGTTCGCCGATTAGAACAGGAAAATGCTCCACAGTGCTCTAGCATCTTAACAGCTGCCACGCAACGAAACTAGGAGTACGACCGGTTTAAGATGGCGGCCGCATTTCTCAGTGCCCAGCTGCCAATAGGGCATCTAGTCTCTATATAATATTTATGCGCGAGACGCTGCAAAAAGACGCGCGTGCAACGTAGTGCGCGTTTGCCTAGAAAAGAAATGAAAGAGCAGCGCAGTGGAATGAAAAAAGCGCGTTCTGTATGAACGGACCCTTATCCAAAAACATAACTGCTTGAATATGTTTGTACACAGATTTCCAGATGAAGTGTTCTTTAACAGATTTGGAAAAGTGTGCTGTCTTATTCCTCCATCTATTTGAAATACATGGATCGTGTTGCTGCTTGTTCATACACAAAAATACAAATGAATATTACAAATGAATAAAATACTATCTAGTATGGAAGCCCGTCTCATATGCTGATAATTTATCATTAATGTTATTCACTGCAGAACGTGCCATATGTTTGCTGTGATGTATTTACACGGCTTTGACCAGCGGATGTCGCTAGCGTGGCACTCCCTTCTGCTCCGTTGCTTTGCGCATGCGTAGAAGTGCGAGAAAATAAGTCATTATTACGAAAAAGTTTCTCATTATTATGAGATGTTAAGTCATTATTATGAGAAAGTTTATCATTGTTATGAGATGTTAAGTCTGTGTACACACACACACACACACACACACACACACACAAACAAACACACACACACTTACCTGCAAGAAAACAGACCCTCCAGAGCCCTGAATGGAGAGACATACGAATTTCAGTGCTCTGATTGAGAGGTAGGATGACCCCCTCTTCCAGGTAGAGCCAGTAGTCGGTGCTGACGGCAATACCCAGCAACCCCAGACTACACACAGCAAACACACTGCTGAGGAGTGTCAGTGCCTTTCTGCCACACAAACTCATCTTTCACATCAGCAGGGGGTGCAAGCTGCAGAAATCAGGAGCTGTATGAAAGAGAAAAGAGCTTAAATAAGCTTACATAACTTAATCTTCTATTTAACATCCAAATAGTTTTTTAAAATGCCAAGTAATCAGTTCTTAAGTTACAAAGGAGCCTACAACACAACTCATAACATTAACAACACTATTCTTTGCATCAAGATTGTTTCTGCAGTTGTATGCACAGAATCATTTGATCAAGGTTACGGGATACACTGGGCTAGTTTTGTCAAAAGTACCAACTTCGGTACCGAAGAAATTTGGTACTGAATTTTAAAAATGTGGCGCTTTGAGCGCTGTTGAGCAGAATCGTAAACACCTCGATTGCCCATTGTGTTCAAGCGCTCATCAAATATGTCTGTGATTGGCTCCAATGATCAGCGCTTCAAAAACATGTTGTAAATATATATCAATGCACATTCAGAGGTGCACCATCTTCACCAAGCACTTACACAGATACACACGGGAGCATTTGAAAGCAGGCTTCAGTTCAGATAAATGCCTATTTGTGCTTTCAAACGCTTCCGCTTTCAAAACACTTTCAAACACTTCCGTGTGCTCTCAAATGCACCCATGCGTTGATCATTGTAGACAATCACAGACATATTCGGTGAGCACGTGAACACAATGGCCAATCAGAGGTGTTTACGATTCTGCTCAACAGCGCTCAAAGCGTCACATTTTTTTTATTTCAGTACCGGCTTGGTACTGAAGTCGGTACTTGTGACAACACTATGGGCAGAAGCTTGACCATTCGACCAGGAGGGCTCACGCTGCAATCCAAAGGGAACTAACCGAGTAGGCTTTATGATCGCAGCATTTGGAAGGGCGACCCCAGCAGAAAATTGAACGGGGACACTCACTGTGTTCGGACAGGAGAGCTCACTTTACGATTCAAAGGGAAAAATTAACCCGGTTAGGCTCACATACCCTCGTATGGGGGAGCCCACACTGCGATGCAAACAGGAGAACCCGGGTTGCAAAATAAATGGGTGAGCCCTCACTGCGATTCAGACCAGTGAGCTCACTCTGCACTTAGAATAGGGAAGAGCTCACAATACAAATAAATGTGGGTGGCATCTAGATAATGAACTGGAGGGTTGTGTGAGCAGCATTTGGATTATTGTATTACTTTAATGAATGTATTCATTTTCATACATGAATGTACTGTATATTGTTTGAATTTATAATAAGCCTATAGGTATGGTATTTGTCTGCATGATAAAAGTTGCAATCTGGATAAAGCGGTTAATGAGTGACTTACTGAGTAATTAGGGAACAAAACAGGAGGGTAAATTCACAGGTAGTGTCTAAAAGTAAGTAAGTATGCTGATTGATGAGCATCCTTGGTATGGAAACAGTTGGATCAGTTGTAGCTCTGGAAGACTTCAGAAGACCAACGAACGAGAGAGTGGATCTGCTGTTCTAAAATAACCTTTTGAGTGGTGGTGGTTGCTGCTCCTATACAAAAGGAGTGGCTGGAATATTGGTCAGTTAAGATGCTGGATTGGATGAGGACTAATTTGACGTATTTTTGAAAACAAATTTGTGATACTGTGTGATTATCATCATCAATTGTGGTTTGGATTGATATTTGATTAGAGAGAGAGTCTGTAATACAGGTAGGATGAGAGAGTATTAAGGTTGAACGGGAGTGGGCAGGTTGAAAATGTAAATTAAATGTTATTTTTTTAGTTTGATCTGTTTTACTCTGTTTGATAAATGCTTAATCTAATACTTTTAAACCTTAAAAAAATGTAGGGCAGACCTTTAGATAAAATTTTGAGGTGATTGTGAATTCTAAACAGCAGAGAAAATCAAAGAAAACCAGGATGAACATTGCTTTGAGCATACAGGGTGTGTTAACAAAGTGGTAAACTGCATGGAGGGTGGAGGTGCATCTGATGAGTAAGTATCTAGTAGAGGTTGTCTGTTATTAGGGCGTGCAGGTTGGCATTTGTTAATGCCTTTGATGAGGAGTTAAGTCTGCGGGTTATTTATGGGGATGGTTTGCAAAAAATTAGTTTATGGAAAAACTGGATTCTGCTTAAAGCCTTTGATGGAACTGACTTGGAGACCTGTAGAGTGGTTGAGATATGACATAAATGGTGTGATGGATGAAGAGAAAATTTGGGGAGTGGCAGTTTGTAGGAGAGATTACATTTAAAACATTTCCTGGCTGTCCAGTTGGATTTGAGGGTCCTCTGAGAGACTGCTTGCTTGGAGTCAAGGGATGCATCGAGGAGTGACTTTAGAGGTTGTTTTACGGGAAGATCGATTTTGAATATGGTGGTACTAGGGTTGGAGTTGGATTTGCCTCTGGTGCCAATGACTTGAATTTAGGAATAGGAAGACTGCAAAGACAAGGGGATACAGTTTGAAAAGGATGTTTAGGAACTGAGGAGGCCACGCAGATGTGAACCAGTGGCCTTGGTAAAATCCCCCGAAGCCGGAGGTGCGTGTACAGCACTTGGATAGTGTACAATTGGATATTGTTGAGGAGGGAAAAAGGTCATGCCATTCCATTGCTTGAGAAGTTATCATTAAGTTATCATTCACTTCTATAAGTATTCATTTGTTGAGGCAAGGTATAGGGTTAGGGAGATTTGATAGAACGGGAGCAGAATTGACGAGAGAAAGGAGGTGTGACCTTGGGAAAATATGTGCATGACGAAATTTATGTGTGGAACACACATGATTTTCAAAGTCTTCGGATCACTTTTCTTCTCACACTACACGACTGTCTGGGGTACAAATTAGTTGCTGTTGTGTGCACACTACATGAAGTATCTGTGAAAGGGGGTCACACATTACACAACTTTTCAATTGGAAGAATTGCAGACATCTCTGCCTGGTCTACAAATTACGTTTCACAATCAAACAAAGACAAGATTGATACAGGAAATAACGTAAGATCACAACAACAACAACAACAACAACATTTATTTATAAAGCACATTTAAACACAATATAGATTGATCCAAAGTGCTGTACATAGGGTAACACATTATAATAACGTTCAGTTGTAAGCCATTTAAAAGTTAATGATGAACTAATCATTTACAAAACATTCATAAATGATTAGCAAGTGATATACTAACATTTTATGTGTTTTGTAAATTCCGTTACAAGTCATCTACAAGTGATTAGTAAATGATTAAAGGTACAATATACAAGAATTTTGCATTAAAATATCCCATAATCTCAAGGCCAGTGTTATATATTTTGTTAAGTTGATTACTTACAATATCCCAAATGTTTCCAACTATTTTTAAATCGTGAGAAAATTGCGATTTTAACCAAGGAAACGGGGCGAGCAGGGGGGAGCTGGGAGTCGCCAGTCAATTGCGTCATATCCGCGTTACCCTCGTTTCCGCTCTTACTGCGTGGAGTCCTGGACAAATGCGGAAGTTGTAGTTGTAGCGTCTATCAAGCAACAAACGTTAGCTTGTTTCGTGCAGTCGTTATGGAACACAATTATTCTTTACCGATTGCAGCTGGTTCTGTCGACAAAGCATGCTTAATTTTACATTCAAATGTAGCATTCGGTAATAGTTATGTTTATGTAAGGGAAGTATTATTGCTTTAGATTTGTGTTTAGTTTATTGACATTGTTTATCACGTCTGGTGTTTATGGCCATGTAAATAAATATAGCATGTGTTATACATAAAGATTAATCAGTATTTTGGCAAATGATGTGGGTATGTTCGAATGTACTTTTACAACAATTGTTTAGAACACGTAAAACTGCGCAGCGTTATCACAACAATGAATTAGACGTACAGTAACATCTATGATAACCAATTTAGTATTAAACCTTACTTTTCTTGCGGTTAATTCATTTTAATGAAATAAAAGTGTGATGAGGTTCAAGAGTCAGGAAGGAAGAAGACAGGGGTCGGCGTGACTGGGACTCGTACTTTATTAAAATAAAGCAAAACAAACAAAAGTCGCGCACAACGCGCATTCACCGTGGCAACCGCGACGGCACAAAACAGTTCAAAAATGAGAGCTCGGATCCACCGGTTTTCTTTCTCTGCGGCCAATTTTCTCTTCAGTCTCTCTCTCGTTCCAGCGCGCGGCTTAAAAGCGGTCTCTCCACGCCGATCACTGCAATAAGACACAGGTGTTCGTCATTTGCACTTGACCTACTTGCTCGTCTCTTCTCTCTCCCATTACAGACCGCGCTGAACCACACCCCCCTCGCCACAAAAAGCATGTCATTATAAAAAAAGAACTTAGCCTCATCCATGAACATGATTTTTCGATTCCCGTCTGACTGATTTACATCCACGGTGGAGTTTAAACCGACAGTTCCCATCATTCCACGCTCCTTCACATCGTCATCAAGCTACGCCGCTGTTGTTGTTTGGAATGTAGCGCCCTCTAGCGGCAAAAAATTATTGCATATTGTAGCTTTAACTAATTATTTATGAAACATCACTATGCGTTCATAAATGATTAATAAGTGATATGTTAATTATTTTATGTATGTTTTGTAGATTCAGTTATGTCATTTACAATTGATTAGTTAATGATTAACTAATTAATGATTAACTAATCATTTACAAAACATGACAAAACAATTAGAGGGTGCAGAAAGTGTTGTAAATGCCTTGTATACACGTACAGATCATTTAGTTCATCATTAACTAACCACTTATAAATGACTTACAACTGAACGTTATTAAAGTGTTACCAAAACAAAAAACAAAAAAACAATTACAGGTTTCCAAAAGCTAAAGAATAAAAATGCGTTTTAAGAGTAGATTTAAAAATGTCCAATGAAGGAGCAGACCTCACATGATAAGGGAGATCATTCCAAAGCTTGGGCCCAGCCACAGAAAAGGCACGATCACCCTTTGAATTGTAGTGACACCGTGACACATTTAAGAGCAAGTGATTGGAAGATCTAAGTGCCCTAGCAGGACAATATGGCACAATAAGATCATTAATATACATTGGTGCACGACCAGACAATGCCTTATGTACAAACATAAGGATCTTAAAATCAACCCTGAATTTAATGGGAAGCCAGTGACGGGGTGCTAAAACAGGGTAAATATGATCCCTCTTTTTAGACCCAGTCAAAAGTCTTGCAGCCGCATTTTGAACAACTTGCAATCGAGATAGTGAAGATTGAGGGAGACCAGAAAAAAGAGAGTTGCAATAATCTAATCGTGATGTTACAAGTGCATGAATCACAACTTCTAAATCTTTGCTTGAAAGAAGGTTCTTCAACTTTACAATAGATCTTAAATGGAAAAAGTTTCCTCTAATAACAGCACTAATTTGTTTATCAAAAACTAGTAAAGAGTCAAAGATCACTCCAAGATTTTTGACTTGTTTGCGTACATTTGTTGAGAGAGGACCTAACTGGGCTTCAAGAGCAGGAGAGGAATTTGCAGGACAACCTATAATTAAAACCTCTGTTTTATTCTCATTTAACTGCAAAAAAATATTTGTCATCCACCTCTTGAGATCATTTACACATTCCAATAACATGTGAAATGAAGCAGTGGTGTCAAGCCTTACTGGAATGTAAAACTGAGAAATGTTGTATTTATGAAAAATGAGGGCCAAGGGGAGCATATAAAGGCAAAACAATAAAGGTCCCAAAATGGATCCCTGGGGCACACCAAACAAAACAGGCGCAGATGATGAGGATCAATTTCCTAAATTTACAGAAAAAGTAATTTTTTCGAGGTAAGAAGCAAACCATTGTAATACAGTGCCCTTGACACCTACCATACATTCTAGCCGTTCAAGAAGAATGTCGTGGTCAATGGTATCAAATGCAGCGCTCAGGTCCAACAAAACCAGCACAACACAAGAGCCTGAATCCAGAGCAAGCAATATATCATTTGTAACCCTCAATAGAGCTGACCCAGTGCTATGTAATGATCTAAAACCAGATTGGAACAGATTGGAAAGAATCCAAATAAGACTGGAGCTGTGAGAAAACTACTTTCTCTAAAAGCTTAGAGATGATTGGTCGACAGTTACTGCACATTTCAAGCTGAGGTTTTTTCAACATAGGTTGCACAATTGCATATTTAAAACTAGCTGGAACAGCACCTTTGGCTAAAGAGCTGTTTATGATAACGGTTATAATAGGACTAATAGTAGAAAAAACAACCTTAAAAAGACGAGCCGGGATAATATCTAACTTAGACCAGAACTCTTCATAGTAGAGATTACATCAGCTATCTGAGTTGGAGAGACAGGTTGAAAGTTAGACAGACAACTCATAGGACAAGGCAGTTGCAAGTGACATGGTTCAGAGGAAACAATGGAGCTTCTAAAATCATACTTTTTTTTGAGTGAAATGTTTTAAAGGGGACATATCATGCTAAATGCACTTTTTTAGCCCTTAAATGCATTTTGTTGTATATTTGGAGTGTTTAGAAGTACAGAAAAGATGAAATTATTCTCTTCAGGTGCTTCGTTGATATCTTTATATTCTGTTTTGGTCATATTTTTCAACCGGTTCAGATTTTCCTGTTATCTATGACGTTTTGCGAACTAATGGTGCGTTCAAGTCATCTCGTATAGATCGTATTTACGAGTTGAACGCACTTGAACGCCACCACAATGTCGTAAATACCAGTGGGGAGCTCGGGATTTTCTCTAAGCTCCGATCTTTACGAGTTGGGGGCGTGTCAGTGATTAACATGGCGGAATACACAATACGTAAAGGTATTTAGCTGTGATATTGTCAGGCTTTTCTATTAACAGCTCAGTTAGCTAATCGCCAACACAGAATATGATAGTATTATAATACAACAATGCAACATGTAACGATGTGTTGGCAGTGGCTTCATAAATGAATTAAAAACATAAAAATACAAAGTACACCTGATGCACATTTCTTTGTTCTTCATTTTCTAGAACTAGAGTTTAAGAACCTTACTGTATTTTTGTGTAATTAATTAAGAGAAAGTACTCCGCCATCTTGCTCCGACGAAAGTGACTTGAACGCACATGCCGTTATAAGCACGACTTCCCACCTCGTACGTACAAACTTCCCAGGAGGACTTGAACGCACCATAATACGTCACAGTATTTGCAGTGGAACTGCCAAATAAGGACATTGACTTCCGGCCCAACACTTCGAGCAATCCGCCATTATTATTTATCGCTGCAATTTTGTAGTCCAAGCTGGATGCAGAAGTTACGAAAGGGTAAGTTAAAATGTTCGGTTGTTGGATGTAGTAACCCACACGCTTCATTACACCGTCTAATGTAGATGAACTGCCGCGCTTGTGGCGCATGTTTGACTGAAAGAACGAGCAAAGAGAGAGAGAGAGAGAGAGACCCGGTCGCGCGGGCGCTCTCTCTATCTCTCGGAGCCCTACAGTCTATGGTGTAAACATGACTTCACCGTCTCCAAAAGACGCTGTCTTGCTCGCTCTCCCTCGCACATATTAATCAAAATAAATCGACACGGTGGTAAAAGGTCGGAAGACCAAAGTTTCATGTGTAAATACAGTAACATACCATTGCGATACATCCATATGAAGACGTTGTTCTGCAGGTTCGTCGTCTACATTTTTATCTCGCTCCGGCTCCGACTCTGGCTCGAACATGTAAGGCTGGCTGGACAAGTCTTCCGTTGTTGACATTTTGTTAATAACGTGTGAATAAAAAGTTTCTGTGCCGCTAGTAATCCTATCTCTGCTATCAGACTACAAAAATGGCCGAACGGGGTGGAGTTGAACCTCTGCAACCTGGAGAGGGGGCGGGGTATGAAGTGTCTCAATGTTTTTTAAAGAGACCGCACCAAAACGGGTTGCTCTGAGACGCACATCAGAAAAGGGGTAAAAAGGGGGCTTGTGGAGCTATAATAATGAAGAATTCAGACCCAAGCATTGCAGTTCCGCTTTATATAGACTACAAATGTATGATTTATATGTAAAAAGGAACAATTTAAAAGCATGATATGTCTCCTTTAAAAAATCTTCACAAAGCTCTGAAGAGGCCTCAGATAAAATAATCGTAGTCAGGTTTAGAAGAAAGTCAGTCGTGTCAAACAGGACTTTTGGTCGCTTCGCATTGTCAGAAATTAATTGAGAAAAGAAATTCGATTTTGCCTTCTTTGCTGCCGTTTGACAGTTGAACAGACTTTGATTATTTCACTCTTGTCCGAGAGTGCGGGTGACATCATTTAACCACGGCTGGCCAGCAACCTTCATCTTTTTGCGCTTAAGCGGAGCAACAGCGTCCAGAGATATACAGGATGCTTCATAAAATATCAAGCATTCAGTATCTGTTTCGTTCAGAAAATTATTATTAAAATGTGCATCAATAACCTACAGATTTGAAATCGAAAAACCACGAGACAGTACAAAATCTAGTGTGTGACCCAGATTGTAAGTTGGACCACATACAGATTGTACAAAGTTCAAAGACTCTAAAATAGTTACAAATTCTTTGACCAACGGTTTAGAAGGGCTGCAGAGATGAATGTTAAAATCCCCAAGAATCAATAGTCTATCAGCCCGAGTCACCAGATCAGAGAGAAAATCTGAAATTTTATGAATAAAATCCTTATTGCATTTTGGGGGTCTGTAAATCAGAGCACATAGCATAGGACCATTTAAATCAACATTCAATAACTGGACTTCAAAACTGGAAAAGGTGTCCGTAGGCACAGACTTGCATTTGAAACAGTTTAAAAAAATTGTTGCAACTCCATCACCATGTCCAGAGGCATGAAAAAAACACAGTCAGGAGGAACAATTTCGGCAAGAGCCATCAAGTCACCCTGTTTTAACCAGGTCTCAGTCACAAATAAAAAAGTCTAAGAAGTGAGATGTAAACAAGTCATTTAAAATAAAATATTTCTTCGATTTTGACCTTGCATTCACTAAGGCCATCTTTACAGTAGCAGGACAAGCAGACTGAGAGAGAGCTGAGAGGTGCGTGTTTGAGCAAACTAATGTTTCCAAGATTGACACTCTGATTTTTACCATTTGACCCGATGGAAGAGCGGCGATGTGGCGATCAGATGACCGGGATATGATCATTATCCTGAGACACAGTCGAAGTCCTCACAAAGGGGGCACGGCGAGATCCACGATGGATGTACCTGTGGCGGCGTGTAATTCCCAATGCGGCGCAGCGGTTGTATATTCCGCCAGAGGGACGGCAGAACGAATTTAGGCTTTGTAAGTCCACCGAAGAGTATCCACGCATTCAGATCCTCCGACTCATTCAACCATAGCGATATTTTATATTTACATACATTTTAAAATAATTTAAACTGGAGAGCAGCAGCAGCCAAACACGCCAGCGTTCGCTCGGACCTGAAACCAGAAGCAGAAGAACCTGCACGCGTGGGAATTACATGTGTGATCAATTGTTCAGAGGCGGACAGAGTACACAGCTTCATTACTTGAGTAAAAGTACAGATACCCCTTGCTAAATTTTACTCAAGTACAAGTAAAAGTACTACAGTCAGATGTCTACTTAAGTAAAAGTACTGAAGTACTTGTTTTTAAAAGTACTTGAGTATCAAGAGTACAAGAGTACATTATCTAAATATTGTATTACTACTGCCACAGTGCTTACATTGGTAAACACAGCAAACACTTGAAGCGAAACTATCATTAACTTGTTCAGAAAATTGAAATAGTCTGGCGAGGTGGGGCCACGGGTTGGCACATTCCCGGGATGGACCTCATCCCTCAGCTTCATCCATTGGGATGGACCACATCCCTCAGCTTCATCCATTGTTTCGACCATGGTTTCGTCTCTTATCTAAATCTGACCATGGAGTTGACTTTGGCGGAAAGCTGAAGGTGATTGCTGATAGGCTGTCCCAATCAGTGGCGCCTGCACAATCCAATCACGTTTGAGAGGGAAACAACAAATTGAGGTTTTCCGAGATGTTTCTTTTTTCCAATTTTTTTTTTTTTTTTTTTTTTTTAGAAGTAACGGGTACTCACGGTTATGGATAGAAATGTAGCGGAGTAAAGAGTACAATATTTGCCTCTCAAATGTACTTGAGTAAAGTCATGAGTACTCCCCAAAAATGATACTCGAGTAAAGTACAGATCCCTCAAAATTGTACTTAAGTACTGTACTCAAGTAAATGTACTCCGTTACTGTCCGGCTCTGCAATTGTTCAAATGTTAAAAATGGTAGGCTGCAAGAAGCTTGTGATACAAGTTGTCTGTGCTCGGATTTGCAGCGAAAAAGAAAAAAAACGAAGAATAGAAAAGAAATGTCCACAAAACTGTCGGCGAGTGAAAATTGGAGCTAAAATCATGCAGAATGTACCTGATAATAAATGAAGAGAGAAGAGTACCCACTTGGAAAAAAAGTACACTGTCTAGAACAGGGGTGCAAAACTTAGTTCCTGTAGGGCCACAGCCATGCAGAGTTCAGTTCCAACCTTACCTCAACACACATACCCGTAGTTTTCAACATTGGTGAGCCATGTGCCGCGACAAACGCATTTGATTATTATACTTGCTTGACATTGGAGAAAGTGACAATGTTGCCTACTGCACTTCACATTGTTTAAATTATTGCAAACTTGTCTGCATGAAGAAGAGGCAACATTCACATACTGTCAGTGCAAATCCGGTATTTCTGTATCTGATTGGTATCTGATCTAAAATTATTGACAGTCCAAACTGTGTATCTCAACTGTTTAGATCTGATTTGTATGTCCCATGCCGCTCTTTTGTTTTCTGGAAAATCTGCATTGGTTTCTATGGCAATGACGTTGTGTTGGTAGATATACCACAATAACAACATCTGACCTTTACATTTTACGTGGCGTGAGGAAGTCACATAAACCACGTGAAATCAGTCCAATGGTGTGGCGGAACGTCATAGGCGGGTGACGTCACGAACCAGGAAACTATTAAGCCTGCCCAAAACACAGCAGCGCTAGCTTCGTAAAAGTCTGAAGTAGTCGCTGACAGGCAACATAGGAGATATGGCAAGGCGACCAGTGTCTCGTTCCCTCTTCAGGGAACCGAGGTTACAGTTGTAACCGAGGCATTACCTTTCAAGGGAACTCGCGCTGCATCAATTGACGCTAAGGGAACGTCTATACCAACGCCACCATATCGAGAAGTATCTGTCCAGTGTGAAATTGCGAGGAGCAGCACTAGGAGGAGAGCACCGGACCCTGGTGTAGAGTCCAAGTTCAAAAAGTAGAACCTTACATATATGTGCGGTGAAGACCACCTTGCCATATCACAAAAATCTTGGAGGGCAGTGCTTGCAAATCTCCTATCCTTTTAAGAGAAGTGATAGCGAGGAGGAATAAAGCTTTCAAGGTCAGAAACTTGTCCAGAACCTCCCCCAATGGCTCGAAGGAAGCCAGGGAAAGGCCTTGAATGACAATGGCCAGATCCCATGTCGGCACCCTGGTGCGAGCTGCAGGCCTCAGCCTCAGAGTACCACGGATGAAACGAGACACCAAAGGGTCTTTACCCAAAGACATTCCACCCAAATGAATGTGGTAAGCACCTATGGCCTCCACATGAACCTTTAAAGTGGACGGGGGTAGACAGGACGGGGGTTAACCGCTCCTGTAGGAACTCCAGCACTGTACCAACCGGGCAGTTAACTGGGTTCTGCCTACACCATGAAGTGAAGACTCCAGCTTAAGGCATAAAGTTTCTTCGTGGAGGGAGCTCTGGAGTGTAAAATGGTCTCCACAACCTCAGTTGAGAGACCTATCCCTATGAGCTGGGCAACTTCAGAGGCCAAGCCCACAGGTTTCACAGTTCTGGGCAGGGGTGAACAATCGAGCCCCCTGCTTGGGACAGAAGGCTAACTCCAGTGGAGGCCCGTTGAGGAGAGACACTAGATCGGGAACCATACTCGGGCCGGTCCAATCATCTTCGAGTGTAAACAGAACGATTTGCATCTCACACTCCACCCCGCACTCCGAAGCGTATGTAAGCACCAGTTGTTTTTCGCTGAGGAGCCGAGCAAAGACCCGGCGTTCAGCGGTGGCCCGGCAATGGTGGCGACAGGACGTACGTGTCTGTTCCCTCCTTCAGGGAATGACGGTTACATATGTAAACGAGACGTTCCCTTTTAGTTGCATTGGGATCCCAAGTAAAACACCACCTATTGCGGACAACTTCTAGCGCCCACCCGTAACAGACAAAGAGCTGGTCTGAGGTCCTGAGGCTTTGCGTTCTGTTCAGAGCGCGAACGGGACAGAGAAAAGCCAGGGCTGGGTCTGCCTCCTCCAGGGGCAGCACTTGCAGTTTCACTACCTGGTCCCAGAAGGGAGTGGTAGGAACCTTGGGCACATATCGTCAACTGAAAATGCATGTAGGTCCCCTACCCTGTTGATGGAAGCCAATGCAAGCAAGATAACTGATTTCATAGACATAATTTTTAATTTAACTGACTGCAGAGGTTCAAGAGGCTCTCTGCAATGCGGTAAGCACCAGAGACAAGTCCCAAGAGGGTTTAGAGGTGGAGCGAGGCGGATTTAATCTCCTCACACCCCTCAGGAACCTGACGATCAAGTCATGCTTTCCCAAGGACTTACCTACTGCATTGTGATGTGCGGCAATCGCGGAGACAGCCTTCACTCCAACCCATCTTGCAGGTAGGAAAGCACAGTACCGATCAAACATCTTCAGGGGTCTTCTCAGTGAGAAGAACACCACTCAACGAACAGGTTTCACTTTAGGGGGGGGGCGTAAGCGTGCCTCGTAGAGAGCTCTCTTGCAGAAGTGATGGTGTCTATGACTGCTTGTGGTAGATCACCTTAGTCCTCCGCATCCCGTCCAGAGACCAGACGTGGAGATTCCAGAGGTCTGGACGCGGGTGCCATATGGTGCCCTGTCCCTGAGAAAGAAGGTCGTTCCTCAGAGGAATGCTCCAGGGAGGGGCTGTCGTGAGGAAAACTGCTTCTGGGAAGCAGGTCCGGTTGGGCCAATATGGGGTAACTAGCAAGACCTGCTCCTCGTCCTCCCTGACTTTGCACAGTGTAATCCTGTAATCCTCAAGTCGCCCTGGCTATTTGCCGAAGTAGCCCTCTTCTGAGCACAGAAGAGGAACTAGATCGGGGTATAGTTGAGGGGACTCCACCTCGTTTGAGGCACTGTAGTCTCGACCGAGCGCATCTTGAGTGCCTACTGATGCGCTGGGGTTACCGTGACAATCAGAGCTGTCAGCCTACAGTTCGACGGCACATGACACGCTAAGCGTTCAAGCCCCTCATGAGAAAGGCGAGACAAACAGCGTGCCGACGTGATCATGCTCTCATGAGAGAGCATGAGCCACCCACGAACGCAGTCTCAGCATGTCTATGCCCAAAACATTTGAAACAGTGTTTGTGGCCGTCAAATGAGGATAGGAAACGACCGCATCCAGAAATGCGCAGTCATACCCATGTTGTACTTTCAGGCAATAGTTCTCTCACAGTGCTGAAGCACACAGGTGAATAGCCGCAGCAACACTGGCAGGGAATTGTGCAGCCTGCTACAGTGAGTAATCACTGTGCTGTATATAAACAGCGCCCTCTTTGAAGACGCCCTCACCGTACCAATGCTGTGATAACAGCAGTTGAGAGCTGTGAGCTCGCGACCACCGCTGAAAGCACTGTCTCACCAACACCGGGTGGAGAGGCTTCTTCCTGAAGAACGCTTGTTAAAAAGATACACTCTCAGAGACTGCATACAGTTAAACTGCTTGGCTCCAAAGCAAATGACAACTGGTGCTTGAATGAACTTCCTATTTATACCTGTGCTGCGGGACAGAGTGTGAGATGCAAATCTCACACGCCAATGTGCATTGGCTTGTTCTGTTTACACTTGAAGATGATTAGGGCTCTCTGACGTGGTCCCAGTACGTTGGTACGTCTACATACATAGAACGTGACCCACTGAAAGGGAACAAGAATGTTCTTGGTCATCAAAAGAACCAGAAATGACATGAGAAATTGCACAGTGTGAAACTGATCCCTGGACTGGCAGAACAATCAGAAGCAGAGCAAGTGAACAGAGAATTTACCAAGCTGGTATTCGTTGTGCCAAATGAAGGATAACCATTACTGTTTTCGTTACGCCTTTACTTTCATCTTCACAATGCAAGGAGTTTTTTTTTTTTTTTGAAAGAAATGCAGAAGTGTACAGCAGAAGAAAACAGGAAACTGATGTGTGCCAAAAAAGTTAAAGGAACACTCCACCGTTTTTTCATATTAAACTATGTTATTCCCTTAAATAAGACGAGTTGATACATACCTCTCTCGTCTCAGTGCGTGCACTCAATCGCTCTGGCGCGTGGCGACACTTTGATAGCACTTAGCTTAACCCAGTTCATTCATTAGGATCCAAACAGAGATGAAGCTAGAAGCGACCAAACACCTCCACGTTTTCCCTATTTAAATACAGTTACATGAGTAGTTACACGACCAAGTATGGTGACACAAAATAAAATGTGGCACTTTTCTAAGCGGGTAAAAAGGATAACTATAATGTATGGCGGAATAGCACTTGGGAGCACTTCGACTCGGCGCAGTAATATCATCACTCCTGAAAAATCCTCTCCCCCTCTCCCTCTCACTTCTGTCATTAGAACCAACGTGACTTTTTACTGCGCCGAGTCGAAATGCTCCCAAGTGCTATTCCGCCATACATTATAGTTATCCTTTTCACCCGCTTAGAAAAGCACCACGTTTTATTTTGTGTCACCATACTTGGTCGTGTAACTACTCGTGTAACTGTATTTAAATAGGGAAAACGTGGAGGTGTTTGGTCACTTCTAACTTCATCTCTGTTTCGATCCTAATGAATGAACTGGGCTAAGCTAAGTGCTATCAAAGTGTCGCCACGCGCCAGAGCGATGAGAGGTATGTATCAACTCGTCTTAGTTAAGGGAATAACATAGTTTAATATCAAAAAACGGTGGAGTGTTCCTTTAAGAATATGAAGGTTGAAGGCCCTGATATACTTCAAGCAACATCAAAGAACTGGTGTTGCGTCATTAGAAAAAACAAGTTCTGGAAAAGTTTGCATCGGCTGGTAATCCTTTGAACTACCATTAGTCTGTGGCGATTACATATTAGTTAGGTGATTACTATACCGTAAAACTTCAAATAATAGCCGAGTCCCAAATAGACGCCTGTCTCTTTTACACGCCTGGTGTGGCTACAGGTTGGGATAAATAAAAGCCGGTCTCAAATAGAGGCCTGGTCTGTTTTTTAGTTTCGGGTTGTATTTAATCTTCTAAAACCCGTCAGATCGTCTGTTTAAGCCAGTTCTATGGAGCAGATTGCGCACGCAAGAGAGCCCTTGCGGCAGGCAGAGTTAGCGGAGGCCAGAGAGGGAGAAGTGGAGGAGAGCGATGAGGAGGAGGAATTCGCCAATGAACTTGTAGTTGAGTATCGCGGTGATGATGATAGTGATGAATAGGGTCCTTTTGTATCACATGATTTACGGTAGTAGAAAATTAAGTTCTAATTCTGATTGAAAGAGACACTGACACTATTTTTATTTTAATTTAATTTAAATTAATTTTTTATACTGCTTGCTTTAAAACAATCAGTTGTATAAAGTGCTATAAATAAACGTGTCATGCCTTGACTGGAGCTAGTGTAAAAACATCACAGTGAACAGATGCTTTCTTAACTGCTTTTTTTCCTCACCGCTGTTGTTATTTGTGCGTTTATTTTGTCATTGAAAGGAAAGTGTGCAGCACGTTTACATATTCTCATATTTTCATGCAAACGCTGGTCTCAGCAGAGTGGGTGGCATCAGAGTGTTCGCTAACCGTATACCGCTGGTCACATATTTCAAACTTCTTTTTACCCCTAAGCAAAGAACAAAAATAACTTTTTCGTCAGTATATCAGGGCTTTAACACTTGAGTAGTGAGGACTCGTGAAAACATGGGTCTCTCAAATAATTATTTTATATATTTAGGTCTGACATATACATACATACCTTTGATATACATTTATTTGTACTGAAATACTAACAGACACTGTTGTGATTTGGAGGATGTAGTTTTGTGGTTAAAGATATGGATGCTGTCCAACTACAAGGACTCTGGGCTAGTTATATTTCACATAAAAGACCTCTCATTCTGTGACATCTAGGCCCAGTTTCACAGACAGGGCTTAGATTAAGCCAGGATTAGGCCTTAGTTCAATTAGGACATTTAAGAAGCTTTTTTAAATGTGCCTCAGATTTTGTACTGGTGTGCATCTTGACAAAACAATGTCGTATTTTAGGATATGTCAGTGCATGTTGATTTCAGTTAAAACAGCTAAAACATGCATTTTAGTCTGGGCCAATCTGTTAAGAGTAACAGTGAAGGATGTTGGTGAACTAGTAGGTATTGGCACACATGTCTTATGTACAAAATTTTACATGGACTGGCTCCTCCTGTATTGCGCCAGTTTGTAAACACAGCACCAAATGCTTACAGATCTACAAGGAGTGCAGCAAGAGGTGACTGCATTGTCCCGTTGAGGAAGTCAGTGCACTTGGTCAAACAGCTTTCTCAGTCAGGGCTGCTCGTGAATGGAACCTCATTCCAATTCACATTAGGAATTTCAAAACTTACGCTTCTTTTAAATTTAACTTAAAGAAGTGGCTAACAGGTAGTCAGGATTACTATTACATTTGACATGAAATCTTGCTGCTACCCTGTCTTCTCTGTCCTGCCTGTTTGTTTGTTTATTTGTTTGTTTGTTTTTGCTTCTTGTGCTATGCCGATGAGGCTGTCTGGCTCATTTGTGTTTAGATAGGTGAAACCTCTGTTGTTGGTTATTGTCCCAGCTACAGTGGGGAGAACAAGTATTTGACACACTGCCGATTTTGCAGGTTTTCCCACTTACAAAGCATGTAGAAGTCTGTAATTTTTATCATAGGTACTCTTCAACTGTGAGTGACGGAATCTAAAACAAAAATCCAGAAAATCACATTGTATGATTTTTAAGTAATTAATTTGCATTTTATTGCATGACATAAGTATTTGATACATCAGAAAAGCAGAACTTAATATTTGGTACAGAAACCTTTGTTTGCAATTACAGAGATCATATGTTTCCTGTAGTTCTTGACCAGGTTTGCACACACTGCAGCAGGGATTTTGGCCCACTCCTCCATACAGACCTTCTCCAGATCCTTCAGGTTTCGGGGCTGTCGCTGGGCAATACGGACTTTCAGCTCCCTCCAAAGATTTTCTATTGGGTTCAGGTCTGGAGACTGGCTAGGCCACTCCAGGACCTTGAGATGCTTCTTACGGAGCCACTCCTTAGTTGCCCTGGCTGTGTGTTTCGGGTCGTTGTCATGCTGGAAGACCCAGCCACGACCCATCTTCAATGCTCTTACTGAGGGAAGGAGGTTGTTGGCCAAGATCTCGCGATACATGGCCCCATCCATCCTCCCCTCAATACAGTGCAGTCGTCCTGTCCCCTTTGCAGAAAAGCATCCCCAAAGAATGATGTTTCCACCTCCATGCTTCACGGTTGGGATGGTGTTCTTGGGGTTGTACTCATCCTTCTTCTTCCTCCAAACATGGCGAGTGGAGTTTAGACCAAAAAGCTCTATTTTTGTCTCATCAGACCACATGACCTTCTCCCATTCCTCTTCTGGATCATCCAGATGGTCATTGGCAAACTTCAAACGGGCCTGGACATGCGCTGGCTTGAGCAGGGGGACCTTGCGTGCGCTGCAGGATTTTAATCCATGACGGCGTGGTGTGTTACTAATGGTTTTCTTTGAGACTGTGGTCCCAGCTCTCTTCAGGTCATTGACCAGGTCCTACCGTGTAGTTCTGGGCTGATCCTTCACCTTCCTCATGATCATTGATGCCCCACGAGGTGAGATCTTGCATGGTGCCCCAGACCGAGGGAGATTGACCATCATCTTGAACTTCTTCCATTTTCTAATAATTGCGCCAACAGTTGTTGCCTTCTCACAAAGCTGCTTGCATAATTGTCCTGTAGCCCATCCCAGCCTTGTGCAGGTCTACAATTTTATCCCTGATGTCCTTACACAGCTCTCTGGTGTTGGGCATTGTGGAGAGGTTGGAGTCTGTTTGATTGAGTGTATGGACAGATGAGTGTATGAGTGTCTTTTATACAGGTAACGAGGTCAAACAGGTGCAGTTAATACAGGTAATGAGTGGAGAACAGGAGGGCTTCTTAAAGAAAAACTAACAGGTCTTTGAGAGCCGGAATTCTTACTGGTTGGTAGGTGATCAAATACTTATGTCATGCAATAAAATGCAAATTAATTATTTAAAAATCATACAATGTGATTTTCTGGATTTTTGTTTTAGATTCCGTCTCTCACAGTTGAAGTGTACCTATGATAAAAAATGACAGACTTCTACATGCTTTGTAAGTAGGAAAACCTGCAAAATCGGCAGTGTATCAAATACTTGTTCTCCCAACTGTATATTGTTTTTTGTGCATGTCCAAAAAATGTTTGTTAAATGGACTGACAGTGTGTATGTGTGTGTATGTGTATGTGTGCGTTGGTGTTGTTGTTGATATTGACCAATTGTTCTATTTTATATGTTGGTTTAGTACATTTTTTTATTCATATTAACCTGTATATAATATTTCAATCCTTGTTTTTTTGTTTTGTTTTTTAGGTGTGACATATTAAGATCTGTCCAGGGACAGCAGATGTAAAATAGCCTTTTGGCTAATTTTGGCAGACTGTACATTTAAGTATGTATTATTAGTGTGCATTGTCCCTGTTAAATAAACCTGAAATAAATAAATAAATACAAATTGAAAGAGAATTTGAAGAATCTAAGAGATATTGGAATCAAGTTAATGCAGCTGACCAAAAGTAGAAAATTCAGTAGGCTCACTATCTTCAAGGAAGACCTCATGCCAATTCCAGAATAGTTCAACCTTTTCATAACTCAGTCCTGATTGGGGTCAAGACTGTCGCTATCCCCATTATCTTATGAGACTGATTCTGTTCAGCAATGGTAGACACCAGTAGCACTCTCTCTCTCATTCAAAAGTGCTCATGGGAACAGATCAACAACAACAACCAATATCTACCCTGTGATGTCAAATATTTCTCTTTGCTAATGGACAGCAACAGACTGCAATTGGAAGACTGATTTGGAAATGTGAGATCCAGGGACAACAGATGGGGCTGACATTATGATGATGAATACAGATGTGCCAGTCAGCTTAAGGACAGACTTCCTGATGGATTCTGGGTTGCCTTTAGATTTCCAGAGATCTTAATACAGCATAAATGTCAGAAAAGGATGGACTGAAGAAACTTTTCCTTACCTGCCGAATGTATCCCAAGCAACAGTACATGTTTAAATAGCCTTGCGGCATTGGTGAAACCTGCATCCAGTGAAACCCAACTATCCATTTAACAACTGGCTCAACAGACAAATATCAGTTTTCAATTCATAACCCAAATGGAGAAGTTAGTCCACAGTATGCACCCATGAATTAGGACATTCCAACTTTGTAAAAAAAAAACTAATTTTCACCACCAACGAAGTTCCAGTCAGGAAACGCCCGTATAAAGTACATGTAGACAAGCAGCAGTTCATTGAATCCGAAGTAAATAATCTGTTGATCAAGAAGATTATCATGGAATAAAAAACAGATCCAGCAAAAGTGGATGCAGTCACCTCATTTCCAACCCCTCTTTCATTCAAAGACATGCAACGATTCATTGGACTCGCAGGTTTGAATCATCACTGTATTCCACATTTCTCTGAGAAAGCTGCCTCATTCCATGCACTGAAAAAAATCCACTTGGTTATTGTCAGAACAATGTCCACATGCATTCAGCACAATAAAACTGGATTTAACCCATGAACCAGTGTTAACACCCCCGGATTTCAGTAAACCTTTTAGAGTGCAAACAGATGCTAGTGAGGTTGGGTTAGTGCAGTACTTAAGGAAACAGTAGGTAAAGAAAAGGTTATAGCCTATAGCTCTTATTTGCTACAAGGAGCAGAGAAAGTGTACTTTTGTCTGAAAAGGAATGTTTAGCTGTAATTTAGGTTGTGGAAATATGAGACCATATTTGAAGGGACGTTCATTTACAGTTATAACAGACCATACAGCACTGACCTTGGATTTTTAGCATCCAAAGACATCACCAAGCCTCGCCAATTAGACATTGAGATTACAAGGGTTTCCCTTCACGATAAAGTATCTTAAAGGTCAATGCGGTGCCTGACATTCTGTCCAGAGAACATAATGACCATACTTCTCATGAAATGATTGGAGTAACCAAAGCCACATAGACCGATGTATTACACAAAAACTTGGAAATGGATCTAGCACAAATCACCACGGACCAACAAAAAGACCCAAAGATACAAGAACTGATTCAAGAGGTACAGTCCTAGGAAAATTCAGAGCCTATCTGCATCCACTATGTGATGCAGAATGGAACAAGGACAAAAAATGCAACTGATGATCCTATTCAGTCAACATGAAGCCCTGTTACATTATGCACATGACATTAACTTTTAAAACGATTAAAATGACTTGATATAGCATATTGGCCCAATGTGAGAAATAACATGTACCACCTGTCAAAAATACAAACCTGAAATAACCAAGTTGTCTGGTCATGGGGGGTAATGAGGGGTTATCCAGAAATTGACAACTTTTTATCACCCACAAACCAATCTTACAGAAAGAGTTAACCACAACCTCAAAACAATGATTGCCTCATGTTGGTGACCAGCATCAACAATAGGAAAAGTGGATAGCAGTTCCATTATGCACTTAATACTGCATGGCATGAGAGCACTGGTTTCACACCCGCAGAGGTTGCATTGGGACAAAAATTTAAAGAACCCACAGAAAGAGCCATCCACAAGCCACCTGATCCCTCACTGACTGACAACAGCAACTCATAAGCTTGGTCAAAGCAAACATTGAATGAGCTGTAAGAAATTGTAGTCTGCCTCGATCCAGATTCCACTCCAAAATATATTTTAGAATAAGCTCATCCCCAAAATGGCTTAATTATAATAGAGATGAAGGAAGTGAAGTTATATTGTTTCTTCACCATTTGGGTTGATCACATCCTGAGAAAATCATCAATTGTAGAATGGAAATTGGTGTGGGACACAGAGAACCATCTCAGACAATGGGGTGTCACAACTTCATTAACATATTAAACCAATGTGGGGGTAACCCTTTATAATAACGTTCAGTTGTAAGTCATTTATATAAGTGGTTAGTTAATGATGAACTATTCATTTTCAAAACATTCATAAAAGATTAGCAAGTGATATACTAACATTTTATGAATGTTTTGTACATTCCGTTACAAGTCATTTACAAGTGATTAGTAAATGATTAACTAATTATTTACAAAACATAACTATGCATTCATAAATGATTAATAAGTGATATGTTCATTATTGTATGTATGTTTTGTATATTCAGTTATACGTTATTTACAAGTGATTAGTAAATTATTAACTAATTATTTACAAAACATGAATATGCGTTTCATAAATGTTTAATAAATTATGTGTTTGTTTTGCCTATATAGCAATTAGAGGGTGCAGAAAGTGTTGTAAATGCCTTGTATATACGTACAGATAATTTGTAACAGGTAAGTAATAGTGTTCAACACAATGATGTGTAAACGCATGAATAAATCATTTACAACACTTTCTGCATCCCCTAATCTAAAGTGTAAACTATTCATCACTTGTAAATGTATTACACATCATTTGTAGATTACCACGACAAGAACCAATAAGGCATAAGATCAACGAATGTTATCTACGAATGATGTGTAACACATTTACAAGTGATGAATAGTTTACACTTTAGATTAGGGGATGCAGAAAGTGTTGTAAATGATTTATTCATGCGTTTACACATCTATAACAGGTGTTGAACACTGTAGTGTGTGCTGCAGTGTAAGTGCTGACTGGTGAGGGTATAGACAGCTGTCTTTAACCACTGTGCAACTGATGTGAGCAAAACATTATTTATTTTTTTACAATTTAGTAATCATTTATGAAACGCATAGTCATGTTTCATAAATTATTAGTTAATCATTAACTAATCAAATGTAAATGACTTGTAACGGAACATAAAATGTTAGTATATCACTTGCTAATCATTTATGAATGTTTTGTAAATTATTAGTTCATCATTAACTAACCACTTATAAATGACTTACAACTGAACGTTATTATAAAGTGTTACCCTAGAGCAGTGGTTCTCAATCCTGGTCCTGGGGACCCACAGCTCTGCACATTTTATATGTCTCCTTTATCTGACACACCCAGTTCAGTTCATAGAGCTCTTTCCTAACGAGTTGACGATCTGATTCAGGTGTGTTAAATGAGGGAGACATACAAACTGTGCCGAGCTGTGGGTCCCCAGGACCAGGATTGAGAACCACTGCCCTAGAGAACACATCACATTTTGTGAAGACTTCAGATGATGCTAACACTTGTGAAGACTTCAGATGATTCCAAGTTCGCCAACTTTAGACCGACATACAAAACTATCAGATATAATCTGATATTATAAAGATATAATCCTTAAATTGCAATCATTATGATTGCTACAAGCTGCAATCATTGATTAGCATGTTCATTATGTATGCTTAACTTATTACATGATTTTTACTAACCACATAACCTGTATTAACTTGTTAGTCATTATTAATGAGCTGATGAGTTGAATCAGGTATATTAGATGAGGGAGACATACAAAATGTGCAGTGCTCCTCCAGAACAAGTTTAGGGAACCCCTGCCTTACTTAACATAATACTGTAATACAGAGTTTCCCAACTCTGGTCCTGGAGACAATAACTATTTTGAATGTGTCCCTTAACTGACCCATCTATTTCAAGTCTTATAATCCCTTCTAATGAGCTGATGAGTTCAACCAGGTATGTTTGATTAGGAAGAGTCTGAAAATATGTGTGTATGATTGTGGCTGGATTTAACTGATCACTTGCAGTCAGGGGAGGAGTTGAGATGTGAAGTTGGACAATTTCTGCTTCCTGTATTGACGCTCATATGGTGTTTGCGTAATTTATCAAATACACAGACAGTTCAGACTTTTTTTTGAAGCAATGGAAACACTTTATGTACTGCTTAATACAGTGCCTCTATGTACAAGAATAAAGTTTATTTATTCAAAAGTTTATTTTGTTATAAAAACACAGATTTGTGAGGATTAGTGCAACTGAAGGTGTCAGTATAAAAAGAAAACGCACATCATTGTCACTGATGAATAATCTGTTTTGTTCATCATCATAACGTCAGCCCCATCTGACATTTCCAAATCAGTCTTCCAATTGCAGTCTGTTGCTGTCCATTGGCAAAGAGAAATATCATACCGCGTGGTGGTGGTGCCAATATCCCTGTGTGGGATCCTTATTAATCTAGGTCATCAGGGTCATCAGGGCCTCGCCAGGACCAAGCAGTGTCCCCGTGACCACTCAGCCCAGTCCGCAATCTCCACATGCCAGCTTTGCCAAAACCACAACAGAAGTGCCAAAACACATACACCTCCCCTTCAGCCCAGACCTGCCACGTTTAGGGATGGGACAGTATGAAAATTTCATATTACGATTATAGTGACCAAAATTATCGTGATTATGAATATTATCATGGTTTTGTTAAAACGAGATGAAAGTGTTCAAAAAGAACTGATGCTCACACTGAAAACAGTTTTATATTTGAAAATCAACAAACAACAAATAAAACAAGCAGCTCTATGCACTTTTTTAAGCAATGTTCTATTCTGTGGCATTTCCTTCCTTATAATGACCGTCATCAATAGCAATGCATTATAACACAGCGTACATCCATGTATCACAACGGACGCGCTCTCTCGTTTCATTCAAATACAACTTGCCGTCTTGCGTCTCCGTTTTTGATTGTATTGAAAATGAAATCAGAGTTGATTTATTGTTTACAGAGTTTGATAATATTGTTGTGATCATCTTGTCTGGACGATTGTGTTGTACGCTGTACAAAATTGATTTATAAACAGGTAAGATTTAAAACATTAATCTTCAATATGTCCCCGTAATTATGTGGTTAAAAAAAATCGGTGTAATAAGTGTACAATTATATACATTATTATCCCTTAAATGTCACTCTTAATAGTCTTGTTTGAACTTGTTAGTTCGTCTTTGGCTCAAACCCACTTGCTGCGATTATTTCCCAGACGTAGTTTTGGTATTGAGGTCAAAGTTAACTTGCCTTGCGTTCGCTATAAACAGTGGGTGATGGTCACACAAGACGACTCGGCAGATATGAAGTGTTTCCCCCCCTATTGTAGCGACTTTTTTTGTGCATGTTCTGCAGACAGGGTGACCATCCTCGATTAAGTTTCTCTCAGGACTTTTGTAAAAACCAAAATATGACCACACCTCAGATTTGGTCCTCTTAAAAGGCTGAAAAATCTCCAGAGCACGGTCACTGCCTTCCGCCATTCCTTCTTGAATAAAAAAAAACAACAACATTGTGCGCTGCGCCTGCGTCAGACTGTTGCTGGCTGGACATGATTTACAGTGAGTTATTAAAATCGCGATAATCAAACTCAGTTTTAATGATAATTAAATTTGAAACGATAATACTAACCGTCAGTACATTTTATCGTGGTTTATAGTGAAACCGGTAATCGTCCCATCCCTAGTCACATTTTGGGTGTTTGTTTCGTGTTCCTGTCTTTTGTCTGTCATGTGATCCCCTGGTTTTAGTTTTGTGATCCTGCCATGTGTTCCCTTGTCTGTTGTGTCATGTTGTAATTGGTTTATTGTTAACTGTTCACATGGTGTCCCTTGTCTTGTCATTAGTATTGTGTGTATTTAAGCCCTCTTGGTTGCCCTGTGTCTTTGTCGAGTATTGTTTGTTCTATGCCCCAGCTCCGGTATCTTGTTTTTCTAGTCTGTGTTCGTGTTCGTGTTTTAGTTTAGAGTTTCCATGCCTCGTCATGTTTTTGTTTTATGTTTAATCTTGTATTGTAAATAAATTGCGTTTGGGTCCTCATCTCAACTTGCCTCCAGTGGATTTCGTAACAAGACCACTCCCTTCTTCACCATGGGAGAAGGTTGGACTTTCTTGCCATGACATTCAGCAATTTTGGCAACCCTTTGGAAATTGTAACGGTTCAGACAATGGCGTATATTGTACATCCCTTGCCTTTGCTGATTTCCTTGCAAGCAGGAATATCAAACATGTTTGTACCTCCCTGTACTTTCCTCAAGCTAATGGGGCTGTGGAGCACATGAACCGTGTCTTGAAGGATTGTGTTCAAACGGCAAGGTTAGAGGGTAAGCCCTGGAAAACTTCTATGAGAGATTTCTTGCTCCATTATCATGCCACACCTCATGCCACCACGGGTGTTACTCCCTGTGAATTCTTTCTTGGGTGCAAACTGTGAACAACCATACACATTCTACCCACTGGGCCCTCTACTTGTACTAATGCCACAGTGCAAGCTTGTGTCCATGCCCGCCAGCCTCAAGTCAAAACCCACACTGTGCAGTAAAGCCATCTGCTTTAAGACCACAAGATAGATAGAGCACGTGTGAAGATACTTTCTCATGTAAAACAGGGTGGGTCAAAATTCAGTCTAGCTTACAATGTTGGGGAAAAAAGGACAGGACACGTATATCTTTAAGCCAGGGACACACCAAGCTGCCGGGCAACGCCGGGCAGTTTTTTGAGCATCGGCCGACTTAGTTCTTTTGGTGTGTTCCGCACTCTTGGACATCGTATGTTTTTTTTGTTTTTTTTGCTGATTCAACATGTAGAATTGGCGTCGGGCTGTTGGTGAGAGCAAACTCTGATTGGCTGTTCAGTTTAACGAACAAGTCAGTGCACGAGAATAAGAGGAAAAGTGCTGAAAGCAAGCAAGAAGTTATGACGGCACAGACAGAAGGCTAAAAATGTTCTAATTTTTTACGTTATCTTACCTGAACATTCCACTGCGCAAATATTTTCATAACATGAGTAGAGTGGAATAAAGAACGTGATCAGCATGATTTATGTTTAAAACGGTAAGCAAGCGCTGCTTTGTTTATGGTTTGTATACCTGCAGTCTTAATTTCGCTTTCCCTTTTTGAATGACGAATACGAATATATAGTGAATATATCTGGAGACGACTCGTGCGCTGTGTTTCGTGCTGCACACACATCCAAAGCGCGCTCACAGAAAAAGGGATTTTGAACCATTCAAGCACAAGACGACTCGTGTGCTGTTTTCTGTGCACATTATCACAAATCACATTAAAATAACTTTTTCTGTAGGCGCGCTTTGAATGTGTGTGCATCACGGAACACAGGACACGAGTCGTCTCACGCTTGAATGGTTTAAATCACATTAAAATGGGCGCACACTTATCAAATCGCCGGTTCTTGGAAATTTGGAACCGGCACAAAAATGTATCCAGTTCTCGATACCCATCCCTACATAAGAGTAAGATAGCCTTCCTCTCTATATCAGATCAGCCCCATCTATTTCTGTTTTTAAGTCTATTTTTATTTTTTTATAAAAAAAAAAAAAAAGTATTTACTTTTAATATTCCTTGATTATGTTGATCCGTTTTATCTTTTCTCATTGTTGAAAATGTTCTGTTGTCACAACTGGTGAAGACAGATGCCAGGATGAATCAAAACAAAGCTTTAATGATGATACTTCAAAGGAATAAAACTCTGGAATTTAAGGATATGTTAAGTATGGTACAGGTAACAGGTAACTCTCTTTCTGAACATCTCTTTCTGATGCTGGTCCCAGGACTGAAGAGGATTCTGAGACTGCCAAGTGGATGAGGATGATGATGATGGTGGGGAACAGGAGTGCAAGTAAGTAGTCAGGTAAGTCACAGGTATGAGCAACGAGACCAGACAATGGGTGTTTGTGAGATGGTCATTTACAGTATATGTCAGTCCTTGATGAGTGCAAAAGGTGGAGGTGATCAGAATTCTGGGGATTGGGAACATGTGGGAGGAGCTGAGGAGTCTAGCACTGAGGGATTGGATGGATTTGTGACAGTACCCCCTCTCCCCACGAGCAGCTCCTGAGGACCGGTGAATGCGACAACATGGGCGACCTCTACCTCTGTGTGCTGAACGATCAGTATTTTGGTTGTGTAATTCTGTTAGGAGAGCCGGATCAAGGATATCGTGACGAGGGACCCAAGATCTTTTGTCGGGAGTCAAGGATGGTGTGGACAACATACACCAGTCCTTCATCTAACGCCAGGGGAGGAGGTTGCAGTGCCAGACCCTGTGGGAAGAGGGACGAGAGAGATGATAAGGTTTAAGAAGGGACACATTAAAGATGGATGCTATACAGTACTGTGGTGGTAAGTTGATCCAGTAAGTGGCATCATTTATTTGGTGTAAAATTGTGAATGGTCCAATGTATCTGAGCTTGTGACAGGGCAGTTGGAGGCGAATGTCCCTGGTAGAGAGGCAGACCTCTTATCTGGGTTGACTGGGGTATCTGTTCTTCTGAAGTCTGCCTAGCTCTTATGCCTCCTGACCACTCTCTTTAGATGAAGTCCCAGACCCTCTCACTCTCCTTGAACCAGTGGTCCACAGCTGGGACTTCTGAAGACTCTCCTGACCAGGGAAACTGGGGAGGTTGGAAACCGAGTACGCACTGGAATGGAGTGAGACCGGTGGTTGGTTGACGAAGGGAGTTCTGTGCATACTCTACCCATGTGATGTAATGACTCCAGCTGTGTTGGTGATTGTGGTAATATGACTTCAGAAAGGAGCAGATCTCCTGAATCTTCAGTTCTGTTTGTCCTTTAGATTGTGTGTGGAAACCTGAAGATAGACTGACACATATAGGAGCTGGAAAAACGCCTTCCATACCCTGGATATAAATTGTGTGCCTCTGTCGGACACTATGTCTTCAGGTAAGCCACAGTTTCTGAACACATGATGGAAAAGCACTTCAGCTGACTCCATGGCTGTTGGGATGTTCTTCATTTGGATTAGACGGCATTCTTTGGACCTGTTGACTGTCACAAGAATACATCAGATTCTGAAAGGTCTGGGAAAGAATGGGAGGTGGATGCAGTTTACAGGTTTTAGGTAAGTGAGTTTTGAAGATGGCACAGGCTGGACATAGTTCATTGCACATAGCCCTGAGCTTCCTGGGTCATTTATGGCCACCAGTAATGGTTGCGGAAGAGAGAGGAGGTTTGCTGACTGCCTGGGTGTCCTGGGCCTAAGAAAGAGTGTGCAGAATCCATGAGGGTAAGACACAGGGCTGATGGAACATAAATCTTACCCTTAGTGATCCATTCATCCAGATCCCACTGGATAGCGTTTAGGAGGATGGCTGAAGGGAGAATGGGTTCTGCAGCCACAGATGGTAGCTCAGGAGAATTTAAACGGGATAAAGTGTCAGCCTTGATGTTCTTATCTTATCTTATTAGTCTGTATGTGACCTTGAAGTTAAATCAAGTGAAGAATAATGTCTGGGATTGAGGTGGCAGGCTTCCCAGAGGCAATATAGGTTGCGATGGTCTGTGATGCCCTCAAAGGGATGTGTAACTCCCTCCACCCAGTGTCGCCACTCCTTGAGCACTAGGTTGATGGCTAGTAACTCTCTGCTGCCTTCTTTTCTTCCTTGAAAAGAAGGTGCATGGATGGAGCTTGATTGGATTCCCCTGATGTGGAGGTATCCACCTCGACCATGAAGGATAGTTTAGGGTTTAGATGTGTCTGTGTGGGGGCGGTAGTGAAAGCTTCCTTGAGTTGATGGAGTGCGACCATGGCTGTGGGTGTCCAGGACAGAGACTCAAGATTATTGCGGAGTAGAGTGGTGAGGAAATCTTATTAAAATCTGCAATGAATCAACTGTAAAAGTTAGCAAATCCTTGGAATCTATGCAGATCTCTAACAGAGGATGGAAGTGGCCAATCTGTTACTGCTTTTACCTTTTCCCTGGTCCATCTTAACTCCTGAAGCATTAATGATGTAGCCCAAAAACTGGATGGATGGTTGATGGAACTCCCACTTCTCTCTCAGCCATTGGACGACCTGCAAAGCGTGGAGGCGATGGTCAACCTTGTTCCGGAGATAAATCATGATGTCATCGATGTAGACAATCATGAACCGATGTAGATAATCCCGGAACACCTCATTCATGAATCCTTGGAAAATGGAAGGTGAGTTGGACAGGCAATATGGCATAACCAAGTATTCATAGTGGTCTGCATGTGTTATGAAGGTGGTATTCCACTCATCTCCTTTCTGTATATGAATGAGGTTGTACATACTGCGCAGGTCCAGTTTCGAGAAGATGAATTCATCCTGAAATGCCCGGTATTCTGTTGGAATCTCCACCTTCCAGTCTTGAACGGGGCTCTCAACTGTAGTTGCCAGCACTGGAAGGAAGAGTTGATCATCACGATGGTTAGGTTTTTTTGGTAGATGAAGACTTTAAGATTTAAAACATCCCGTTCCCCAGGAAATAATCTCTTCAGAATTTCAGGATATGTTGAGTTCATGCACTTGAAGCCACGGGCGTCCAAGGATGATGTCGGCAGTAAATCCTTCCAGCACCAGCAGCGAGATGGATTCATGGTGAGTGCAGCCAAGGTGAAGAGTCAGAGGAGGGGAGCAGTGAGTAATGGTTCCTTTTCCCAGGGTCATACATCTGATCGAGTGGATGTTTTGGGCCTCTTGACAAGGAAATTGTGGGAGGTTGAGGCAATGGAGGATTTTCATGGATATGATTTGATTGCTCCTGTCTGCTGATCAATTGCTCCTGTCTGCCTCGCTGCCTGCTGTGAGTTTGTTTGCTTCTGTGCTGTAAGCTCCGTCTTAGCCTCGTATTTCTTTCTGTTTTGAACCATCATTTACTATCATTTCTAGTTGTTTATACTACTAAATCCATCTTACCCAACATCTCAGATTAACCTGACATCGCTAGCTTCCATTATTATTAGTAATTTTCTAGCCTGTTAACACCCGTGCGCTCAGTTATTTATTTATTTATTTATTTATTTATTTTTGCGCGTGCGCGCGCCTTTGAGTTCATAAAAAGCCCAGGGGCCTCATTTATAAAACTGTGCGTAGGAACCTTACTAAAAGTGTACGTGCGCCCGAAAGCCAAAAATGGCGTACGCAAAAAAATATTCAGACTTATAAAACCATGCGTACACCACAACCTGCGCAGAATTTACTTTATAAATCCCAGTCAGCGGAAGATTGTGTGTACATGCGTCTCCACCCGAAATAACCATATATGGAGCTTACAACGCCTAGTTTTACTATGCAGATCCTCATCTAGATATCATTTGCATATGATTATTCATCCACGTGATAACTTAAACGTTATCACGTGGATGAATAATCATATGCAAATTATATAAACGGTACAAGAAACATTACATTAATACAAATCAAGTAGTTGTCTATCCTTGCCTTGTTTTTGAATAGCCTACATAAATCAAATAGTGTAAAATACATTTCAGAGAAAGTTTTTCTCAATCTTTTCCACTTGCCGAATTGTATTTTTAATTGATTTATATTTTTAATGGAAACAGATAGGCCTTGGGCATTATTTGCACGAAACTATTTTCTCAGACAATCTGGTATTATCATGATAAGCAATTAACTCTGTGGTTAAAACATTAAAGCACGCCACAGGAAAAGTGTTCAAAAACAATTGCATTCACAACAAATATTTCTAATGATTGAATTTAATTTTTTTTTGTAACTTCAGTAATGATTTCATGTTTAAGTGTTTAACTCCATTAATTTGAATGGCATATTTAATATAAATGTTTATATCAGAAGTATTTTATTTATTTAAACTGTTATTTGCGTCAGTTTCACTAAACGGCTCAACACGCTCGCTGCCGCGGACATTTAAGAAGGAATGGATATTTGATTCAAGTGACAGGCTTGGTGATTGAAATTGTATTTGTATAATCTTTCTGTATATGTTTAATTTTCTTTAGATTTTCTGTATAAAAGTGACCAAAAATACATTTAACTCCAGCTCACCATCGGTGTCGCCAAAGTGCTCCATCTCCAAAACGTTCGTACGCATGGGTCAGAGTTTGCGTGCAGGTGCGCAAATTTTCCCGTCAAGTTTTTCTTTATAAATCCCACCTTTTGCGCAGGAACTGGCGTACGCATGTTTTCAGCCCCGTTTTGTGCGTACGCAAGCTTTATAAATGAGGCCCCAGGTAAGAATCAGTCAACAAACATGGTGAGTAATATCTTGTCCTGTTATTGTTTACTGTTGCGGATAAAAAAAAAACACACTCTTCTGTTCCGATTACCATAACAAATCGATTTGCCCCGCTCAGTGAAACACCCACTGAGAATTCTGTTGATTGTGCCCTAGTAATTGGTGATTCAATCACACGGAACGTGAAAATAGAGACACCAGCCACCATAGTCACATGTTTGCCGGGAGCCAGAGCGCCTGACATCAAAGCAAATAGAAAAGTGCTGGCTAATACTAATCGTAAATTCTCTAAGATCATTATTCACGTCGGCACTAATGATGTTCGCCTCCGCCAGTCGGAGATCACCAAAATTAATATTAAAGAGGTGTGTGAACTCGCAAGTACGATGTCAAGCACTGTAATTTGCTCTGGCCCCCTTCCTGTTTGCAGGAGTGATGAGATAGTTAGTAGATTGTGTTCACTCAATGGCTGGCTGTCGAGGTGGTGTCCGCTTAATAATATAGAATTCATAGACAATTGGAAAAGTTTTTGGGGCAAACCTGACCTGTTGAAAAGAGATGGTATTCATCTGTCCTGGGATGGTGCTGCTCTTCTCTCTAGTAATTTGGCTCATAGTCTTAGAGATAAAAAATGACAAATTGGGCACCAGGTCAGGAAGCAGATAGACTGGCTTATTAACCGACTGTCTGCTAGCGGCCTCGCGTCACCAGGGTCAGATAAATCCCATCACATAGAGCCTCTTTCACCTAGATATCATCATATAGAGACTGTGTCTGTTCCCCGAATTTGGAAATCCAAAAAACTTCCAAACCCATCTAAGGTTACAAATGTAATTGATGTTCAACAAATAAAAAACAGATATAATACAGATGAGCAAATGCTAAAGCTTGGGTTGCTGAATATTCGATCCCTTACTCCAAAAGCACTCATTGTTAATGATATGATTTCAGATAATAACCTAGATGTGCTGTGTTTGACAGAAACCTGGCTAAAACCAAATGATTACATTACTTTAAATGAGTCAACCCCACAAGATTACAGTTATAAACATGAACCTCGTCTGAATCGCAAAGGGGGAGGTGTTGCTGTAATTTATAGTAATATTTTCAATACCACTAAGAAATCAAGTTTTAAATATACTTCTTTTGAAGTGTTGGTGCTTAATGTAAAAATATATAGTGTAAACGATAAATCACGTTTGAGATTTGTGCTGGCTACTGTATACAGGCCACCAGGGCACCATAAAGATTTTATCAAAGAATTTGTGGACTTTCTATCAGAATTAATATTGACTGCAGATAAAGTACTAATTGTTGGTGATAATAATATACTTTTATTTTTATTTATTTATTTATTTGATAGGGACAATGCTCATTGATCAACAAACAAGTTACTTGCTGTAAACAAGCCAGAGTTAGCTACAAGTGCTAGTTTCCATCTGTTATCCATACACATAGATAATGAAAATGCATTGGGATTGGCATTTAAAGACATTGTAAACTCAATTGGAGTTAGACAACATGTGTCAGGACCTACTCATTGTCGTAATCATGCTCTAGATCTAATATTATCACATGGAATAGATGTTGATGTCGTTGAAATTCTGCAGCAGAGTGATGACATCTCAGATCATTATCTAGTCTCGTGTAAACTTCATTTAGCCAAGGCTGCAAAGCCGACTCCGTTTTATAAATATGTTAGACCTATCACTTCTCCCACTAAAGATTGCTTTATCAATAATCTTCCTAATCAGTTTCATCATCTCAGCATCCCAGATAGCTTAGAAGAACTTGATACTGCAACAGAAACTTTTAATTCTCTCTTTTCCAGCACTTTAGACACAGTTGCTCCGTTGCGCTTAAAGAAGATTACAGAAAATAGTCCAACGCCGTGGTACAACGAGCACACTCGGGCCCTTAAGAGAGCAGCCAGAAGAATGGAGCGCAACTGGAAGAAAACAAAACTAGAGGTATTTCGGATTTCATGGAAGGAGAGCTCGATTACTTACAGAGAGACTTTAAAAGCTGCTAGATCTGCGTATTTTTCAACCCTATTAGAAGAAAATAAACATAATCCTAGGTATTTATTTGAAACAGTGGCTAAACTAACGAAAAAGAAAGCTTCAAGCCCAGAAGTTTCCAAGCAACACAGCAGTAATGACTTACTGTGTTCACTTATAAGATTGATAATATCAGGGACAAAATTATAACTATGCAACCGTCTACTACAGTATCGCATCAGGGAGTGCATTTTAGTCTCCCTGAGGAATAATTTGATTCATTTATTGCTATAGAAGAGGAAGAATTTTGCAAACTTGTTTATGTTAGAACCTATACCAGGGGTGCCCAATCCTGCTCCTGCCGATCGACTGTCCTGCACAGTTCATCTCCAACCCTAATCAAACACACCTGCTTTTAATTTTCAAGTGATCCTGAAGACCTTAATTGGTTGCTTCAGGTGTGTTTGATTAGGGTTGGAGCAGGTGTGTTTGATTAGGGTTGGAGATGAACTGCGCAGGGCTGCGTTTCCCAAAAGCATCGTAAGCCTAAAGGCGGGCATACACTGTGCGATGTCTGTGCGATTTCAGCAAGGTACCTACTCACACTGAACGAGTAGATCGCATGCGATGTAAAGCCAAAGCTCAGGATTTCTGTGCTCACACTATACGGTCCGAACGTCGAGCTGCGACTTCACTGCTCACACTATACGTGTGAAATATGCGCGAATCAGCGCGATAAACCTTCGTGCCGGGTTGCGTCTATAGACGATATCATATCCAGAGATATTGTCAAAACAAGCATCAGCTATCAATATCAAGATGATTTAGCATTTCCAATTTATGTATTAAATTATTATTAGTATTATTGTATATTATTATTATTATTAGGGAAGGCCTAGGCTACTTTTATTATTAAAGTGATAGGCTGTTAAATTGCCATGCAATAATTTCATAGCGCATCACCGCAAAACCAATGCGCTGTGAGGATAATAAAATATCACACAGAAGCTTACTCCTCCTCATTGAAAATTGTCTTAAACATTTAGGTCGATTACAATGAATTATAGGCATATAATTAATTATTAACCGTGAATAATATGTCCGAACACAAACAGCTTTATTTCAAAAACATTGTAAACAACAACTTAACAAATTAATAAAAGTGGCAAAGTGTACATCGCAGGTGGCTTGGAAGAAGTGGGTAATGGTTAATCCATTAATCCAGGTTAATCGCCTCTCATTTCCCCCTGTACACTGCACGAACACTGCAGGACAAACGACGCACGACAAAGCTGAAAATCGGCCCGACCCGAAAAAGAGTCGCACGAATCAGAATTCGGCTCAAAATCGGACGAAAATCGCACAGTGTATGCCCGCCTTAAGTAGATCGTAAAAACGATCGTACGACTGATCTTAATATTACGGTCTGTTTCCCAAAAGCATCGTAACTTAAGTAGCACTTAAAAATCATCATAGATCTACGAGTGCTCTGGAGTAATCGTAAATCCCCAAGTGCATCGTAGGAAGACAGAGTTATGATGTCACCTCCAGGACAACCGGCAGATTACACTTTTATGTAGATTTAACAGATTAATATATGGTTTGGATTGTAGGACTCTATTGTACTCGTTTTTTGTTTACATGAATTTATAAATGAAATAATTAAAAAGGGAAGACAAAAATAGAAATACACATCTAAATTAAATGAATGAACAAAACAATTCATAAAAGAAGTAATGTGGGAAATATGCTTTAAAGACTGGGCAAAATAGGGATGAATTAAAAAAATCTGTCAATGACTTGCTGATGTGCACGAAAACCAGCCATGTATTGGGCATTTCTTGCGGACCTCCTTCCCTGATTTTTGAACACCCCTGGTTGCAGTTAGTTTGCAGTGTCCTCCCAGATGTTTTGTTTTTCCTTATTTGTATGGTGTCCTTTAAATCTGTTAAAAATAAAATCTTTGTTTCGCTCTATCTCCTCTAAAAGGACATTAATTTTATCTTTTTGAAAGGTATCTTCTCTTGTTTTGTTTTTTATTCAGCCATTTTGTCAGTGCCTCCGCCTGTATAGGTGCTTTATATAGACTTGTCTTGATTTCTTATCCACAACAAATGACGATTCTTAGGTTAAACGTTCAGAATACGATTCCATATAAGGCGACGCTTAAGTAGCATGTAGAACGTGTTCTCGCGTGTTCATGTTAAGTGCATTTTTGGGAAACGCACGTGGAATTGCGGCGAGCGTTCGTAACCTTGCACGTACAGAGCGCTCTTAAGAGCCGGCCCAGGACAGTCGATCGGCAGGAGCAGGATTGGGCACCCCTGCCCTATACCGACTAAGCTACTGAAAGAGATGCTCCCAGAGGTCATAGATCCTCTTCTTAATATCATTAATTCGTCTTTGTCTCTAGGATACATACTAAAAACCTTTAAGCTGGCTATGATTAAACCACTTGTTAAAAAACCGCAACTTGATCCTACAGAATTAGTCAATTACAGGCCGATCTCGAATCTTCCTTTTCTGTCAAAGATACTAGAAAAAGCAGTATCCTCACAACTGTGTTCCTTTCTTGAAAGAAATGATATCTGCGAGGATTTTTAGTCCGGATTTAGACCGTACCATAGTACCGAGACAGCTCTCGTTAGAGTCACAAATGATTTGCTCTTATCATCCGATCGTGGTTGTATCTCTCTATTAGTGTTACTCGATCTTAGTGCTGCATTTGACACCACTGACCACAACATTCTTTTAAATAGACTAGAAAACTATGTTGGCATTAGTGGAATTGCACTAGCATGGTTTAAATCATACTTATCTGACCGTTATCAGTTTGTTTGATTCTTGCTTGCTCGTTATTTGCTTTTGTCTGCTGTTCACTCTGTACATGCTACCATTAGGAGATATCATTAGGAAACATGGAATTAGCTTTCACTGTTATGCTGACGATACTCAGCTCTATATTTCTTCAAAACCTAACGAAACTTTTTCACAAAACCAATTCACAAAATTTACGGAATGCATAGCTGATATAAAAAATTGGATGACTAGTAATTTCCTACTTCTAAATTCTGAAAAAACAGAGATTCTAATTATTGGACAAAAAACTCCCACACGTAATAATCTAGCATACTGTCTAACACTTGATGGCTGCTCTGTTAAGTCTTCGTCGTCGCTTAGGAACCTGGGTGTGCTCTTTGATACCAATCTTTCATTTGAAAGTCACGTGTCTAGTATATGTAAAACCGCTATATAAATGAAGATGACTTGACTTGACTTGACTTGACTTGACATGAAGTTCCCTGCTGAGTCTGAGTCAATGAGGGCTTGTGCTAAAATAGATAGGGTAGCAGCCGTAACTTATACATTCGTTTGTGTTAATGATGAGATGTAAGGTTGGATTTGGACTGCACTCACCGGATATCTTGGAGGTCTGATGGGACAGTTATAAAGGAGATTACCATTAGCTCCACAGAATAAGCATAAATGATTTTGGATGCGTCACTGTTTCTCTGAGGGTGAGAATCGTCAATTTGCATAGGTTTGGGTGCTAGTGCTGGCTTCTGCACATGTGCAATAAATATACAGAACTGAAGAAAATACACCTGAGGGAGCTGATACTTACGGAGTAATCAATAAGGAAATCAGAAATCCATGAATACAGAAAAAGAGACCTAAATAGAAGACCAGTGCCAGGAAATATAAAATAGCCTGAACCATAACAACAGTAAGAAGGCATATCAGACCATGAAGAAACTAACAAATGTGAAAAAACCCAGAGTGTCCACAATCAGTAACAAGGCAGATAACTGCCTCACAGAAGAGCAAGAAATCCACGACAGGTGGATGGAGTACTGCTCTGAACTATACAACTACACGCCCAATGGGGATCCGGCAGTACTGACATATCCCCAGATAAATAAAGACAGCCTTCCTATTCTACGAGAAGTAGTTGAAGCAGCAATATGATCTTTGAAGAAAGCAAAGTCAGTGGGAGTGGACAACATTCCAGCTGAACTGCTACAAGCAGGGGGAGAAACTATGATCAATGCTCTTATCATTTGCAACAAGATCTGGCAAAATGGGGAGTGGCCTACAACTTGGACTACTTATCGTAATGCTTCCTAAAAAGGCAATCTTCAACAATGTTAAAATTATCGTACCATTAGTCTCATTAGCCACCCAGTACTGAAGATAATACTGAAAAGGTTGGAATCTCAAGCTGAACATATAATCGCAGAAGAACAGGCCAGATTCAGGACAGGACGTAGTACCACTAAACAGATTTTTTATTTAAGAATCATCTGCAAGAGTTTCTTGCAACATCAGCAACATCTTTATCATGTGTTCGTGGACTTTAAAAAAGCCTTTGACCGGGTTTGGCATGCAGCTTTGTGGGTGACCATGAGGAAGTATAACATCAGCCCCAACCTTATTAGATTAATCAAGCACCTGTATGAAAAGGCCACCAGTGCAGTCCTCCACAAAGGAGCTATTGGTAGTTGGTTAAAGACGACAGTCGGTGTACGTCAAGGATGCCTACTTTCTCCTACTCTCTTCAACATCTTCCAGAAGCGCATCATGACTGACGCCCTGGAAAACCATGAGGGAACCTTCAGCCCAATCACAATCACTGGAAGAACAATCACAAACCTCCGTTTTGGAGATGACATTGATGGGCTAGCTGGAGAAGAAAAATAACTGGCTAGCTTGGTAGAATGACCACCCATGCCTATGGAATGGAAATTAGGGCTGAATGATTAATTGAAATCGAATCGCAATCGCGATTTGAAACGTTGCGATTAGCTAATCGCAAAAGGCTGCAATGTGGATGCGATGTGAAAAATATGTCCCAGAGCAAAAGCATGACTGCACTCTTTGTGTGGTAGTCTTACTAAGCAACTGAGTGAGGGCACTTCTGTTCTACCCCATAGAAGCTAACCATCTACTGGATAGAAAGTAGTGTTAATTTCATTAAAGAAATCTATGACAAAAAATGTTTGTTGACGACCTTTGACGACGAAGACGAGTTACCACCAACATCATTATGTGACTAAATAAACATACAATATCCTTGACGAAAGACAAGACTAAATGTAGTAAAAAATAAATAAAAAATTAAACCAAAACCCCTCTTTGTGAAAAGAGACAAATTTAGTTTGAAAAATTTAAATAAACAAAATTACTGTTTTTAACAAGCCGCTATGAGCATTCATTCAATCAGAGCGATCTCCATTCTCCATTCGAGATTTTCTTCTTAAATGAAAGTGTCATTCAGTTGGTCTGTGTTCTGTCACGAGGTGCTTGTGCTGTTTGCTGCAAATAAATCTGCGATCAAACCTTCTCGATGATGAACTGCAATAAATCCAAACATGCATCTCGACTATAGCCTATTGATTGTGGTTGCTGAATAACTGCACTTTTCACAAGTCTTTTTTGCTCTCGTTTTAATAGAAAAACATTAAATTAATGGATTTATTAGATTGGATTTATTAGATTACTAGGAATTTCACTGTTTAAATTTTTGAGAGAAGTTTTTAGTTTTACCAGTAGGCATATGATAAATAGCCTATAATAAGTCAGGAAACTAGATAAGGTAAAATAAACCATGTGCATGGGTTGACATTCTCTTGATTTGTGCTTATAGTTGAAAGTGCAATAATTCTGATGAATATACATTTCTCAAATGACAACAATCGTTATGATTATAATTTTGAGCAAAATAATTGGGATTATCAATTTAACCATTATGCAGCATGACGAAAACTAGACTAAAATGCTCAGATATTTAGTCAACTAAAACTTGACTAAACAAAAACAGGACATGGTTGAGGAAAGTACATATGACTCAGGATTGAGACAAAAAAAAAAAAAAAAAAGAAGCTTACAAAATGAACACTAATAGAAAGGCACACTCCATTTGCTAGACTACAAGGCAGTGGAGGGGTGTAAAGTTAAAGGCATGTTGTACTCCTTTAATTTAGAGTGTGTGCTGCACACTATTGAGAATATTGAGCTGAATCTTGACTTTACAAAATTAAATTACAAATCAAATCACATAATCTGTCAGAAAATGGCATCAATATACACATTAAAGTCAACGGGCAAGTACTTGACCGTACATAATTTTAAGTACTTAGGAGCTATAGTCTCTGACAAAGGGTCCAGGCAAGAAGTTCTCGCCAGGATAGCTCAAACAAATGCTGCACCGACGTGCCTTAAGCCCATCTGGAGAGACAAAAACATTGGTCTTGGACTAAAAGTGAGATTACTCACAGCCGAATTACAGAGAAGAATTCAAAGCATGGAGATGAAGTGCTACAGAAGATTCCTGGTTATTTCCTATCCACAGCAAGTCACAAACAACAAAGTCCAGCAGACGATCAATCAAGCCATCGGACCATATGATGACTTGCTCGTAACTGTCAAGAAGGTAATGCTGAGATGGTATGGTCATATCACCAGATCATCAGGCCTATCAAAAACTATCCTTTAAAACACTGTACAAGGTAGCAGGAAGCGATGGAGACGGGAAGAGATGGGGAAAAAAAGAGATGGGAAGATAATATCCGAGAGTGAATTGAAGACTGAATTGAAGCTCAGCCAAGCTATGAGAACCGCAGAGGACAGAGAGAAGTGGAGAGAGCTGGTCAATAGAATATCTGTGGTGCCCCAATGTCCTCCTAAGGGGGGTTATGGGACATGATGATGATGATGATGATATGCTGGTGCTGGCAGCAGCTGGGGATTGCAGGGCGAAAACCTTCAGTTGGCAGGCGGAGATGCATTGGGATACACGGATGGAACATTGGATGAGATTTTCCAGACCAATGGTGTCATCGTAGACAGAGAGTTGCAGCTGCAGCGGTGGTTCGAGACCCTGGCGATATGCAGTAATTAAAGCTGCCTCAATCCAGCCACTTGCTGATGTCAGAGTGCGAAATTGCAGAGTGTACTTAGTCACAGAGGATTTTCCTTCACGTAATTTATACAGCTGATCATGGACAGAAAGTAAGAAAGAAACAACTTTGGTTGTTTTTAAATGTGCTTTATAAATAAATATTGATTGATTGATTGATTGATTGACGCTCATTTTTGTAGTTTCCCCTATTAAAGGCAACCATGTTGCAGGAAGTTTTTTTCAAAGTGACATCACTGCACATTATTACATGACTGGAAGTGTAATATTGTTCATAAATGCCTGTGAATTTTAGATTGGGTACAGTCTGTGTTTGTTTTCTTTTCGACCTTGGCCCAGTTGTTCAAAAAGTTTAATCTGGATCAGATTTATATGGATTTGGAAATCCCATGTTTTGCTACCCATGATCAGATAACCCAATTTTGTGCCGTAAAAAAAATAAAAAAGACTGAATTGGATCACCATGATCAAGATACACACCTTTTCAGATTACCAAATTACTAGTGCTCTAAATAGGATCACATGTCACAATGTAGGCTGATAGTTATGTAAAAAACTACAGGCAGAATAGTCACTGTGGGGTCACTTTAAGTGTTTTTATAAAAAAAAAAAAAAAAAAACCTTTTCAGTTCTTTACAAATAATCAATCAAACACAAATCTTCTCTGAGGAATACAAAACATTTGCAAGAGAAATCAACAGCATTAACATATACATTTTTCTCCCATCTCATAAGTTTTTTCTTTCAACATGTCCCTTTTGGGCTCTGTAGCCTCTCATCTGACCTACCACAAATAAATAAATCAAATATATGTGCAATAAGGGATGCAGGTGTTAAAAACTACTTTTGACTGGTTCCTCTCTGATGATTGTGTGATTAAGATACAATGATTAAAAAAAAGTTGGGATTATTTTATGGCAACAAAATCTCTCTCTCTTTTTTTTTTTTTTTTTTTACATTACTCTACTGAAAGGCTAACACGCAGTCTATGTGTGTACTTTATCTACTTTATCACTGTAAGAAAATTAGTATACTACGTACTAATGTTGTATTATTTGACCAATTTTACATTTTTCTTACATTATGTTCCTGAAATCCACCCTATATCCACCCTTCTGCTGGGATAAGGATGATCCTGATTTTATTTTATTTTGTTGGATCTAAGGTATCCCAGGCCTTCCTAAAATTTTGAACAACACATACTGAAGTTTTGCTCCAGATCATACCAAGATTGGATCTAATCCGATTTCACAATCCTTTTTTTCTTTTTCTTTTGAGCAACCCATTTTAAAGATTTGATCCAATCCGATAACCGAAATCCGATCAGATTACTTTTGAACAACTTGGCCTTGGTATGGATATTAAACCCAATGATAGGGTTCCCAGGTTTGCATAACACAATTAGCCCAATGTCCAATGAAAACTACCCTATACATTTTCAAACTAAAAATTATCGTAAAAGGGTAAAAAAAAAAAAAAAAAACTTTTCATAAAATATTTCACTGGCTCCCTACCAGTGCCCCTTCCTTACAAAACTCTAATCTAGAACAGTTTTTGGTAGATTGTATAATGGGTACATTTTCAATACAAGTACTTCAGTCAAATACAATTTGTGCAATATGTCAAACCTTTAAACTGTGCCTAATGATTCACATATAGGTTATATATTTATTGGAGTGTGTCTCAGTCAGCTCCCTAGCTCTCTATATCATGAATATGTTTTTTGTGTACGAATTCTGGCACTGGCAAGTACCCTGATTCATTACACATTGGGACACTGCCTCTATTTCCGACAACATGACAACGTCCTCATTGTAAAACGTCACTACTGGTATTTATGAACATCTTGATCTTTCTGACATTATTTGTTTTTGTTATTTAAAAGCACATTATGATTAAATACTTTGAAATGTTGCAGGGACCTGTAAAAATCGGCCGCAAATTGTTAAATAATTTGTTAAATAAATGTTAGCTAGATCAGCGTTTCCCAACCGGGGTGCCGCGGCTAAAAATAGCTAAAATGTGTAACATAAAATAAAAAAATAAAAAAAAATCTATATCACAGTAGGCCTATAAGGCAGTTCTTCCATGTGGTATTGAAAATTGATCAATTTCAAGGTATAGTATCAAAGTAGTATCGTGACAACACTAGTGTAGGGTGCCACACATTCTTTTTACATTTTCAAAGGGTGCCTTGACTGAAAAAAGTTTGGGAAACACTGAGCTAGATTATGCTAATTACCTGCCTAGTGATGTATGTTCATGCTGAAATATATAATTAAATAACTGGTTTTTTTTTTTGGTTTTTTTTTAACATCTGTTGCATGTCATGATGTGTAGTTGGCTCAAGGTGATTTTTGTTTAGTGTTTCTGAATTCCAGTTAAGAGGACATAGTGACCATCGATGCTCCCTGGTTTTAAACAGTGAACATTCAGTGCACTGGAAGAATTTTGCTACTGAGACAGCCCTTAAAATGGCTGACTCCCTGATCAGTGCCCTGATTACTAAACTAGGAAGCTGATTGAGACGCACCCTGGTATTTCTCTTCATGTCATTCACTGCAATATGGTCATAAATATGATGGATAAGTGGAAAAGTCTGACTAAAACAGATAAAGGCTATAAATTATGTTAACAAAAATTAATGCAATTTGAATATAATAACTTTAAATGCATACAGTGTCTACACTGCCAACATGCGTCACACCATGTCAAAACTACAGTAGATCGCTCAATTTGACAGAACAAGAGTAAGCACTCTCATAATCAACGGAAGTTCATTGGATAACAGGATAAACTGGTTCCCCATAATGCCCTGGTTATATACGATACAAAACATAAGATAAAACATATGTTTTGGTAAAAAATATTAGTAGTTGTAATCAAGAGTGCATGTGGTGGTATATTATTACATGGACTATAAAATTCGGAATGACAGCAAATTACTTCAGGCTCTTGCAGGGAATCTGTCCTTGGTGCTGAATCTGTGAACCCGTTTACAACAACAGAATACACTGTGGCAGCCATCATTATTCTCCCTTCCGTGCACTATTGTGCATGTATTTTCTAATATATATATATATATATATATATATATATATATATATATATATATATATATATATATATTAGTCAGAAATAGATTATAGTCATTAAAATAGATTATTTAGATTATTGAAATAGATTATTTAGTCAGAAATAGATATATAATCTATTTCTGACTAAATAATCTATTTCAATAATCTAAATAATAGTCAGAAATAGATTTTAGTCAGATATATATACATACATATATGTATTGTATTGCATTGTCATGTATTGATAGCATTTAATGGTTGTCTTCACTGAGGTGTTGTTTGTCTTGTAAAGACCTCTTATATGTTTTGCACTAAGGCTCCAAGAGATGCACTGTTTCACATACGACACAGAACGACAATGATTCAACTTTAACTTCTGAAAATGCTGAGTCCATCTTTTTCTCGACCATTTGCGCTTAATGACAAAAAAGCACATAGCCCCAAAATCATTCCCAGTTAATGAAATCTGGGGGGTTCTGGGAAATCTGGGAGAAATCAGTTTCTAAATTTTTTCTCAAATATAACAAGGAAATGTGGAAAACATTGATGTTCACTCGAGTCTGAACGCGTCTTATCAAATTGTATAGTAGGTACTTTAAATCTGCAAATGAGCCAAGACTAATCAATGCCATAAAACAACGCAAGCAATGGAGTTATAGGCTAATTAGTTCCACATACCTGCGCTGAGACGTGCCTGTGTACCTCGCGTTCTTCAGTTCTTCTCTGATAAAGCGCAATAATGCAAGCAAATGTTCAACAGCCTTTATCTCATCACAGAGAGGTTTGCTGAAGTCAGACGAACCTCTAGAACCCTTCATACATGTTTATGGTGAGACGCGCCATTCGGCTTAATGTTGGTGATGCTCTAACATCGCACTCCCTCTCTCTGCACGTCACTGACCGGTCACCGACTGACAACGACACAACGGCTGTGTGTATGCGTAATGTGTCATTACTCCAGTGTTATTGGTTTTAAATATGATGTAGAGTATGGCATGCTTTTCATGTCTGTTGTTATGTTTTGGGGGATGTAGCCTATTTGGAGTAATGTGTTATTGTTGTAGCTTAGAGCCTGACTTCTGGCATAAAGTTACCATTTCACTTAGGAGGGGTTGTGTGACTGACATATAAAACAGCAAAACATAGTTGTTGTTTTTTTTTTTTTTTTTTTTTTTGTAGTTTGATATTTAGAGTCAGTTAAATCTGTGATCGATAATAATAACAAAAACAGCATGTGACCAGTAATAAAGTTACAGATCATTCAATAATCTAGATTTCCCCAGACCCCATATGTCTCCTATTAGCACCGGGGCTTTGGAACAGGGCTTTTGTGCACAATACAAATTGTGCTGGTCCATGGGCAGTCTATGCACCAGACAGATTTAGGTGGTGTGTTTTGGGTATCAGTACTCTGTTGGGAGATTAATGTCCTGCTTCACTAATAATTAGATAACTTAAAAGTAAAATACCCCAAAACACAGGCTTGTAAAAGTCTGAAATTGGACAGACAGACAGACACACACACACACACGGTTTACTTTGTGGGGACTCTCCATAGACGTAATGGTTTGTATTCTGTACAAACTGCATATTCTTTCCCCTTACACTAACCCTACCCCTAAACCTACCCATCACACAAAACTTTCTGCATTTTTACATTTTAAAAAAAAAACTCATTCTGTATAATTTATTAGCTTGTTTCCTCATGGGGACCTCAATTTAGGTCCGCATGGTGACACGAGTCCCCATGAGTCTGTGTGCATTCAGGTTGAAGTCTCCACTGGGATAGAAAAACATGTACACACACACACACACACACACACACACACACACACACACACACACACACACACACACACACACACACACACACACACACAGCTGTCTATTGTCTGTATAGGGTTTTAATACAGAGTGGAATTTCGTGGTTTACAGCTAATTCATTTTTGGTAAGAGAACTAACAATGTCATGAGCAGCTGAATAAAATATTCAGAATGACCATTTAATGCTTCTTTTGACTCTCTTAGCATGACATTTTTATCTGCACCCTGCTCTGGTACAGGAGAGAAGATCACAGATCACCACAGCCAGTGTCAGGATCATCTTAAAGAAGGGACATCTACAGACTGAGTTTCATTTTCCCTTCTTTATTTGCAATATCATACATTAGGTATAAATGGCAACATGGATTGCTTGGAAAAGCATAGATTATGTTAAGACAACAAAGGCAGGACTAACATACACTGCTACAAAATACAACAGTTTACATGTTTTATTTATAGGTTATGGATCGATATTAGTATAGGAACAGAGATAGTGCTTTGGGATCAATTCAGGACCTTTCTATTTGAGAGACAGAAAGAGAGCAAAATAAGGCATTCTGTTGATTCTGTCCTCTAAATGCTAAATAAAACAATCTTCAACTCAACGGATGTCAATAAAACAGGTCGACTAAATCACACAAAGCAAAAGGACAACAAAGTGATGTACAATACCAAACACATAAAGAACAACAAAGAAATAGGGAAAAATGTGATAAAACAAGGAGCAAAATTCTTGCTTTCATCTTCTACAAACACATAACAAAGTACAGGAACACATGGATTGCTGATTAATGCAGAAAAGGTCATTTTATTGTTTTTATATTTTGGGTGTCAAAAATGATTAAGAATTCATTATAATTGACGAGATGACTATATTTGACAGTACTGTTCACACAAAAAATTAATTTCTGTATTTACTCACTCTCATGTCATTCTAAACCTGTATGACTTACTTAAAATTAGATATTCTGACAAGTTTTTCTTTTTTATTCAATGCAAGTCAATGTTCAAATATCAAAAACAATCTTCAAATATCTTCTTCGCAGAAGAAAGAAAGTCATGCAGATTTTGAATATCAGAAGGGTCAGTAAATATTGAGACAATTTTTATTTTTGGGTGAATTATGCCTTCAAGGGGAAGCTAAACACCCGAGGCAAAGAAACAAGCAATAATATTAGCAGTTCGTTCATTCATTTGTTCATGTATTCAATGATTTATTCAGCAGCACAGGAATAGTGAGGAGTAGGTAAGGCAGATGAATCATCTACAGTAGAGGAAACTCAAAGCATGCCACGTTAAACCTGTTTTTAAAAGAATGGCTTTGAAACTTTCTTTACAACAGCCAAGGTAGTGCACATGATTGATTGGCAGATAAACAGAGCAAGAGATGCAGTACTGCCATCTCAGGAGCAGTAACAGCATTCAGTTAACAGTACAGCTACATGAGACTAGTGCACAAAATACTGGATTGAATAGTGGCTACGCAGTTAGTGCAATACTGCTCTTGCTGGGTTCAGCATGGCACTGACGCAAAACAGGTTTTTGGAGTGACACAAGAAAAGAAAGAAAGCTGGGAGTTTGCATAAGAGTTGAAGAAAGATAATTTAGCGCTGAAGGGTTTCTAGAGCAAGATCAACATCTTATTAAATCCACAGAAATAAAAGGGAAGACAAAAGTGAGCTGATCTAAACTATAGCCATGGTGCCAAATTTCCATGTATTTGCGGTTAAGTGGCAAAAAAAAAAAAAAACCTTCAACCTGACAAGTATATTAGTGCTAGAACAAACATGACACCATGTGATTTAAAATCTAACCAAGCTGATTTTCCCATCTGAGTAATTTATCTAATTCTGACATTTACAAAAGCAAAAGATGGGAAGCAGGACAAACTACATCACAAAACTACAATATGAAGACATTAAAATATTTAAAATGATGTTCAGAGTTTACAATATTAACTATGTGAAAAAAATATTTTATATGCATGCCTGGTTCATTCTACATGCTGTAATACTCTTATAATCTCAAATTTAATCTTCCATTGATAGCAAAACACGATGCACACGATTATTTTCAAGTGGATCCTTTCCGTACCCAAACATGCAAGCATAGACAAGTTAGCAGACCATAGTAAGATGACAGCAGCCAATCAGCTAACACTTTAAAACCATGGAATCCAATAAGGTATGGAGTACCCAAAATGTAGCTGGAAAATCAAATGGGGAAACCACATTTGTAAATAATTTCATTATGCAAAGTACAAGGTCATTTCCATGTCATTTTACAATGTTTAGAGCAGTACACATCAATGATAACAATTACACAAATATCTACCTGAATATTAGCATTATATCAGCTGACTGTGTGATGACATGGTTAATACAAAATTACACATTTAAAAGGGACAATGATCACAAAAGTGGACTATGAAAGTTACTAAAACATGTAAACCAGCTGATAATTGTACTTCTGTTTTATGTTAAAGCAAATTCACTTTCATTCGTTTCCCTCAGTTGTAAATTTGCACTAATGACATACCTTTGTAATGTAATGAAGTCACATTTAGTTGGTATAAAAAGGTTCTTATATTGTTTAAATAGCCTGTATTAAGTATTAGCAAAAAGTTGAAGCAGCAGGAGGAGAAAAGTGTCATAATGATGTTACATTTTACAACAAGTTGTGTTAAATCTAAACAATGGTGTAAAGGTAATTCTGCAGGTACAGCAGAAATGAACATTTACAAATCAATTACTTGTATGTGATTTATTAGTCTTTCTCAATATCGCACATTACTGAAACAAAATAAACACCACACACACACGCACACACACATGCACGCACGCACACACACACAGGTTTTTCTCATGTTCCTAGGATATTTTCTAATATGGCAAAAAGAGGATATTTTAAAACACTTGGTGAGTTTAAGGGTTAACAAAGTTATACCTTTTTAATCTGATATTTTATATGGGTAAAATGTATCTCTGTTTACTGTGAAAGAAAGCCATTTTATATGAACTGACATATATATTAATTATTAAAAAAAATATATCCTAAAACCTGAAATTTTTCATAATTATTTCACGCATCTAAAGCTCTGTTGGCTTGTGGATTGTGGCAATTCTTGGCACGCTTTTTACCATAAAACAAACAAAAAGTTGTTAAACTGTTTTCATACCTGAAATATGTGCAAATATAAGACTGAGAAATGTTCAATATTTGATTTAAACATTTAATGACACTTCCAATGAGAAAACACTGAAGACTCCAAAAAGAGAGTACTGAAACTGACACCAGAAGTACTTCTGTAAATAGATTAAGATAAATTGGTATAGTGCTAAGGGGAAGTCAGTAACCCCATCGGCTTTGGCGATTACCTTTAGAAAACCTGAATGGGAAGACTGTTTTAGGAAGCACACAACTCTGAATCTGTTATGAGACTTGGGGCAGATGTGGTGAAATCATTCTGTCAGCCACCAGTGGTTTGAGATAAGATGGCCTCCTAGACTTTTAAAAACTGATCTGCACAAAGCCAGATAGTCAGTTTGTGATGTAAACAGCCCTTCCTAAACAGAGTTTAAGTGTTACTCAGTCTTTTTTTTTTTTAATCTCTTAAACTATTTTTAATCATTAAGGTAAACTCCTCGACTGGCCTAAATTGAAATAATGCAAAACATAGGAAAATGATTTGCTAGATTTTTTAACATAAAAAGACAGGACGTCCTTTGAGATAATTGTGGTTTTGGTTTAACGTTAGTTACAGTACAGATAAAAGGGTAAAAGGTAAGGGCAGAGTTTTGGGGTAGTTGGTAGATTCACATTCATTCCCTCTTTTTCCCGTTTTATTCACTGTGAATGATGGAGGGATGGATGAATTGAGGGTTGACAAAGGAAAATCCATCGAATTCTGCCTGGTCGATGTTGGCGATAACCAGCTCGTCAGGAGGGGTCAGTTGTGGCTGTGTGCGAGTGAAGAACTTGTCAAAGTTCTCTGCCCCCTTTCCACACTATAAAACAAAAAAAGAGGTAGCAAGTGAGAAAAAGATTACAGAAAAGAATTTTTTTTTTTTTGACAAGGTTTATTGTAATACTAAAGCCATGTAGTTTTAATCACAGTCTCAGAAGATGTATATAATTTGACACAAATGGCAAAGTCATACGTTTGTAAAATAGATGTTGTATGGCAGATAACAAACATGGTTAATAGTTGTAACTGTTTTATCTTCAGTTTGAATTCTAAATGTAAGGGATTTTAAGTGATTAGTTTGTAGGAAAAGTGTTTTAAGTGTTTACATTCTTTGTAGAAAATATGGGATTTTGATGCCTATTCATACTTCTGTTCCCAATTACTTCATGTCCAATGCACAGATTAACACTCCTCAGATTTCAGATTATATGCCCTAGTTCCTCTTCATCTGGATTATGCAATTGGCTCTACTAGTTTGCACAGCTGTGGAAGCCAGACACACTGACACCTGACAGTAGCTTCTGACATGAAAACTCTGCTTTAATTCATTAAAAGTAGTGTAAAACATAAAATGTAATGTGAAACTTAATGTATTTATTTGTTAGAATCTTATGTGTGACAAAACAACATTGTAATCACAATAGGCTCATAGTTCTCATTTTCTATTTTCCATGATAGGCTCATGAATACTTTTGTACCTCAGAGCATCTTGACAAATTAACTAAACTACTCTAAGTAGGAGGTATATTAATTTAGTAGACTTCTTTAACCTCCATACAATGTGTATGAAAAGGTACCAAGGAACATTTATAATAATCCTATTATTATGACGAATCAATGATTCAAGGTTCCACATAAATTATATATACGTACATGTGTGGGTTATAGGGTGTGCACTTTTCAGCCTATTCATGTTAAAGCTTTCACAAATTGTTTTAATACAAGATCAACAGCCAACATTTTCTTGTATGATGTCACTTAATGTTTAAATGAAGGCTGTCAATTTAACGCAATAATGTATTACAATGAACTATTAAAAAATATATGTGTAGAAATTTGTTGCATTAAAATTGTTCACTCAAAAATGTTAATTCTGTACATTTGCTCACCCTCATGTCATTCCAAACCCATAAGACTTTGGTTAATCTTTGAAAAACAAATTAATAAATTTTTAATGAAACCTAGGAGGTTTCTGTCTCTCCACTTACATTCCTACACCTACATTCGATTTTATGATAATTTCTTAAGAGAGTTGTACGCAGGTTTTTTTTTGTGTGCATGCGTTCGTTCACGAATCATATGTACGCAAAAAGAGGTGTGCGTACGACTTTCTTCCAGATGTGAAACCTATACATCGCAAATGATCTTGAAATTGTGCGCAGCAGGATTGTTTCAGATCTCCGCCATGTAAACGCCCCCTAATTAATGTCATTAACATATAAAAGAGCACCCGTCAACATCCAAATACCTGCAGTACTCTGACTCTCTGCCACAAGGAAAAGTGTGTACACCTGCTTAAAACCTGACATGGTGCAAAGACCGATTTTATAAATATGAGCGTTGGAGTGGATTTTAGTGTACGCACACTCCAAGTTAAAATCCATGCATAAGCACATTTTATAAATGAGGCCCCAGAAAACCTCAAATTAGATGATCCAAAAAGGTAATAAGAAATCAATATGAATCTAGTGGTTAAATCTTGAGACCAGATATGATCGCTTTATATGATGAACAGTTTAATTTAGCCTTTTATTTACATCTAAACAATGATCGACACACATACATTAGAGCACGTGTGTGCGTGTGATGCATTAGAACCAGTGAAGTTTGTTCTAGCATGTGATGCCTGCACAAGTTTCTGTTTATCATATTTGATGCTCTCTATGTATGTGTTTATATGTGAATAAAAGCCTCTCTTAAATTGTGTTTTGAAGATTAGCCAATGGTTGATGGGTTTGGAATGACATGAGAGTGAAATGTTGACAGAATTGTCATTTTTGGGTGAACTATTCCTTTATCGTGCCTATGTATGTAAAGGAAAGAAAGAAAAGAGTTTCCTTTTGTAAAGCTGTCAGATTCTATAAGACATGCAGCTCAAGATGTGTCTTAAAATAGAAGACACCCCTCCCCCTTCTCATTGTATGACATATTTGAAAGGAGAGATTAATGGTGACTCAAGCACTGAAAGATAGTCAGACATAAATTCCTGTGTCATGCTCTCTTATGAGGCAGATTTTACCATTGGTTATGAATTATGAAAAACTGAGGAGGAATTTGATCGTGTTCTTACAAGCTCTTAAACACACCAACAAACATAGGCAAAGGATAAACAATGTAAACATCCAGTCATTTAAAGCTGCAACTGTCATAATCACACAAATACAGAGACCAGTTTTTCGACACAGAGGTCCATGTAGGACACTCCCTACGTCAGCAGTGGAACTAATGATTGGCTAAATGTTTGAAATGGTAGCTGTGGTGAATTTAGCCTGTTTAACCCCCACCATTAGTGTGAAAGGGACATGGGGTCTGTTCTCTGGCCTACTTTTGGCCATAGGAAGTAGCTGCAGTTCAGCTTCAGGATGTCCTGAGGGCATGTTAGGCAACTTTAGAAAATAAACAAACAAACAAAATAATATTAAAAGTGAAGGGTGATGTTTATAACATACTCACACATAAAACATAAGAAAAAAAAAAAACAGGACATTGCGAAACACACACACACACACACACACACACACACACACACACACACACACACACACACACACACACACACACACACACACACACACACACACACACACACACACACACACACACACACACACACACACACACACACACACACACACACACACCCTCAAGACAAACTAACCCCTCTCTTCTTTTCTGTTTTGTCCCCTGGGATGTGACAGAATGCCCTATTCAATGATATATGTATGGGTGAGAATGTGTGCTTGTGTAGGGGTAACAACTACAATGTGACCCACTTTAGAAGTCATATATGTTTGCAGACTGCTTTTGCAGCTCATCCCTCTCTCTCTTTCTCTCTCTCTCTCTCATTCCCCAGACACATACGCACAACTGTACAATGGACAGTTTAATTTAAAGCTATTTAATATGACAAATGGCTCTATCGCTATCCTTTTAGTATCTTGGAAAAATATTCTCACAGTCACTGTCTCAGAAAAGCAATTCATGATACGTTTCACCAAATAACAGTGAAAAACGTCTCGAGTTACAACTGTAACCCTTGTTCCCTGAGAAGACACTGCGTCGGAAACTACACTTTGGGGAACGCCCTAAGCCTAACACGTCTGAAGTATGAACAAAACTAATCCAATCCTGATTGGTGCTGCGTCGTGACGTAGCATGTGACGGCATACACAGAAGCTACAAAGGGTACACAACAGAGTTAGCTTCTGCGATGAAGCAAGTCGCTCCCAGGCAAAGGGAGGCCTGGCAAAGGGACGCCGTGTCTCGTTCCCTTCACAGGAAGCAAGGGTTACAGTCGTACAGTCGTCCAGACTATAAAACCTTGTAAATGTATAAGGGGTGGCCCATCCAGCAGCATCACAAACTTCCTGGATAGGGGCCCCTGAGAGGAGGGCTCTAGTGGACGCCATGCCTCTGGTTGAGTGAGCCCTTACGGCCAAAGGTGAAGGCAGACCGCAAACCTGAAATAGCCTGAACTATCCAGTTGCTGATGGTCTGTTTGGAGGCGGGGAGCCCCTTCTTGGGTGACCCGAAACACACCAGCAACTGGTCCGACTTTCTTGAGAAGACCTCTGAACATAAATATTGAAGGGCAGCTATTTTCGTCTTGTTTCTCCGGCAGGGAATAATCGAAAAAAAATTCGGTATGCGGACACGAACACTGCCTGGCCGTAAGCCTTTGGGGCGGACACCGATGTTTCCCGAAGCACACTTGACGGTGGGATACAAACATCGATTTCCTGAGGGCTCCATGGAAGAGCGAGAACTTGGCGCTCCCGAGGGGGCACCCTCAGAGGTCTGCGCATAGCGTCAGGACCTCTTACCCGAAGCCGCCTTTGAGAAAATAACAGTCCTCAGATCTGTTTTCTCTTTGGAAAGCGTCGGGCAAGAGTGTTGCTTCGACCCCCAGGTTTTCTCAGGGGGGGCTCGAGAGGCAACCACTCATTCGCTTCTGCTTAAACTAGGAGCTCGGCTCATAGTGTGTGCAGGCAGCCCCCTTGAGAACTGCCCATGCATGATCTGCTCCCAGCTTAGTCAGATGATTATTTCACCTTTTTAATTCCTCAGAATTAAATGCAGCCATAAACACCAGACAAGTGAAACACAGTCTGAATGAAGATAATATTCATTCATTTATTTAACCGGTCTCGTAATCTACACGTTGCATCGGCAACTCAAGATACGAGCATCCCCCAAAGACGCAGTGCGAGTTCCCTCGAAAGGGAACTAGAATGATCAGAACAAAAAGGGCATAGAAATTACACATCAGTGTCAGAGTGGTTATCATTGTTCTTTGTGCTACCAGTGTTGATATGAGTATATATATGTATGAGTATATATATATATATGTGACTATATGAGTTTTAATAGATTGCAGATCAATCAATACTTTTCTTGTTCAGAATTTTTACAGAATAAATGCAACAGTAAAAACCTGTTACCTTTTTTAGTAAAGTTACCTTTACCATATATGGTGAAAATAGTTCTGGACTGTTATTTTACGGAAAAATACTGTCAATTTATGATTTTTGCAAATTAAAACTATGAATTATTGTATAATTTAAAGGGAAAAACAGTTAATAATTTTGTTCTTATTTTTGTCCATGAGGATGTTTTGTATTATTTAATGTTTATACTACGGGGCTGTTGAATGCTTGAATCTGACTGGTTGACAAACGTTCTAAGGTGTGCAATTATTTTCAGGGAAACGCACGGCTAAAGTAGTTCCAGGCAGGTCTTGACCGCATTACAGTTCCATATCACTTCGCATAGTTAACTGTAATAACGGAAAATTGGATACAATTCATAACAAGAAAAAAACATGCAGCCCCATGTGCTTGATCTGCCATTTTGATGTCTAACTTCACAATCAACGGAAATGTGCAGTTTAATTTGATTAAATAAAGTATATAGTCATATCTATAATCAATAGAAAATTAAACTGAATATTTAAATAAATTGATAGTCCTGCTGCACGGGTTTTCCTTATTATTGCAGATAATATAACAAATAAATAAATATTGTTTGGCCTACTTGTTAAAAGGGCTTTGTGCTTCATTTATTAGGCTAGCCTACTGTCAATAATAGAAAAAAAAAGAATAACTAAATAATTCAAACAAATGAATTAATAAATAAATAAATAAAATAATATTGACGCACATTCTTTTCTGTCACATTACTCTCTCTCTCTCTCTCTCTCTCTCTCTCTCTCTTTCTTTCTTTAATAACTGCATTAGTCTGCTATCAGTGGCTCAAACCTCCGTTACTAGATCTAAAATTATGTTTTTGAATTGGCAACGGAGGCTTGGGATTAGATGAGTAAGAAATTAGTCCAACACACAAGAGCGTTTTAATGACAAAAACTCGAGAAACATCTTGAAATATATCATCTGAACAATGCTTCAAAGTGAGGTAACCGTAGTATAAGCAGGATAATTGACTCCGGGCCGTTGAATTATTAGAACAATTAGAACGTCGTCAATTACTCCTTACATATTGTATTGTTTTATGTTTTGTTTTTGTGTATGACCCTGTGCAACATCTTTACACAATGAGATCAATGAACACAATGAACTCTGATTCATTGTGTGACTTACTTATTTTACTGCCTATATTATTATGGTGGTTATCAGTACATTTTAAAGTAAAAGCCAATTCTGGTAGTTCTTAGCTTTCTTTTACTTGATGAAATATACAGTTAATTTTTTTTTTTAAATATACAGGAACCGACAATGCCATCCTGTAACACCTGAAACCGTGTCACCTGGATGTACAGTTAAGGAGAAACTTTTCTTTTAAAACCTAATTTTTTATTTTTACAATGTTTCTAGAACAGTTTCTAGAGCAGCATTCTTCTAATTTACGATTGTTTAAAAGTTATGAGACATGCTGTCTTTCCCTGATGCAGAAAAAGTATTTAATTTAGATTTAGATTATATTGTAATGCATTACTGGCTGGATGTCTTGCAGTCTTACTAAAGAAGTTGAACCATTGGTACAATAGTTAGCTCCAAATCCATCATAAAATACTTCCATTTACATATAAAGCCTTACGTGTTGTATACTATAGTTTGTCACTAAGATCACAATTGGATCAATTTGGCTAAATAATTTTTTTACTGTATATGATACCTTCGTTCAGGGGCCATATACTAGGTTTTAACTTGATATACTTATGAAAAATACCATACCATTTAAACCACAGTAAAAAAGGATCATTATTTCTGAAACTTTTAGTCAGTCAAGATGGATGAATAGGCCAACATTTGCATGCAGGACCACTTATTTACACAGTGTCTTTTCAGTGATAGAAAACTTGGCTTGCTCAATCATGGTGAGGTAATAAAATAGAATAACACCAGAAAAACAATGAGAGTAAACTTTGTAATAACAACCCTGTTCAATCCCTGCAACACTAAATAACTGTATCTGTATCTTAATCTTAATCATCATAAATAGTTGAAACTCAGTACGAGCTTTCTTAATTTTTTTTCAGTATATCAATCAGAATAGCATTAATAAATTAGGGATGTCCCGATCCGATCCACGGCATCGGTATCGTGCCGATACTGGCCCAAAACACTAGATCGGATATCGGAGGGGAGAAAAATAATTATCTGATACCTATGATCGATACCTATTAGGGGTGGAACGGTACATGTATTCGTAATGAACGTACATTCGGTGCATGGATTTACACGGAGAATACACGGCATAAAAATAAATAAAACTCGCATGCACATTAATTAATGTGATACTGTTAGATACGCGCATAGACATATGCGGGAACGCGCGTCTGTATCGCTTCAAACGCTCGCTTTATCATTATACTTGGACGCGCGAATGGATTCAAACTGTTCAAGCATCGAACTAGACGCGAATTTGACGCTCTATTCACGTTTGGTGTGAACGCAGCAAAATGAACAGGCTGCGATGTCAAGATTGCATTGCTGGAATGTGTGTGTGTGTGTGTGTGTCAGAGAGAGAGAGGCACGGGCGCGATCGAACAGTGGAAACATAAAAACATACTCCGTCATTTTCATACAGGACATCATTAAAACTGCAAAAAGTGTTTACACATTCTACATTGAATAAAAAAGAAAATCAAATGTGTTTTTAAAAGTAGTATTATTTTATACAGAAATAAATTATTTATAATTCAGATGAGAATAAAGTTAAAGTTAATTAAAATTTTAAGGAAACAAATATATTGATCTGAAATATAGCAAATTAATTTTAAACTCATTCAGGTACAATTACCAAACATATCTCAAGGTCTTTTGAATAAAGGGTGGCAGTCTTTCATTATCATCTGTTGTTGTGGACTATATACTGGAGAAGTATTTGTTCTCCATTTGAGTGAGATGTTTTTATGTGGCTAATTGAGCAAAGTGCTTCCATATATTTTATTATTAGTAGTATTAGTTCAAGAATAAAATAAAAATATCGGATTGATATCGGTATCGGCAAATAGCCAAAGCTGCGGCATCGGTATCGTATCGGAAGTGAAAAAGTGGTATCGGGACATCCCTATAATAAATACATAATAAGTCGAAAATGTATAGACTTGCATAGATTGTCTTACCACTTTAGGTTTGAATGGAGGCTGTACTTCTCTGTTTTCCAGGCGTTCCCAGTCAATCCGACGGAAGAAAGCATGTTCCCTAATATCTCTCTCTCCCTCTTGGCTGCAGCCCAGGCGCTTTGAAGGGTGTTTTGACATCAGCTGCAACACAAGACAATAAAATATAATCATTACTGTCTAATCAGGAAAAGCCTCAAAGTGACATAATTATAAAAATGATCAAACAATAAATAAATAAATAAATAACTATAATATGAAAATCAGAGGGAAAAGGCAAAATATAACACATCACACTACATACAAAGTTGGTTAAAGATTAGTCAAATGTGTTTATTGAACATCTTGTATTCTAGCAATTGGTTAATGGTTAAGTAATCTTGGTAGTTTTATTAACCCATTAACTGTCTATTGTCCTTGTTACATATTATTTAAATAATAATAAATAATAAAATTAATACATGTAAATTGTATGTATGTATACATGTAAATATGCAGAAAAGCTGAGCTTGTTTGTCAATAAATTATAGTTGATCTCCGAATGCAACGTAACAGGGAGGAGAGTAAAGATGGAAAGCTCCATATTTAGTTCCATATAAATTCACAGATAATTTGTTGTTTTGTCGTTAGTGAAAATCAATATTGACCTTGTATTTGAAAAAGGATGCTCATATAAGAAGCAATACTAAAATTCAGAGTCAGTTCATTCACATTCAGAGATCGACTATTTTTGACTGTCAAAATGCCGGCGGACACAGCTACAGTGAGTTGTTCCAAACCTTTCTTTTTAGTAAACTCTGTGTACACAAACAATGTTCTCAATGCTTAAGTTCATGTGAAGAGCCCCTGGTGATACTTCGAGCAAAAGTTTCATGTTGTGTCGAGCCTTCTTAGTGTTTTAAAAATAGATAAAAATAGTGCCCCAAGCACTCCCATTCAGAAGGCAAATGGACCGAAAACAAAAATACAGTCAAACTTAAAAGTGGCGTTTCCATTCTAATTATGCTTTTAGGTAGATTAACAAAAAGACCCTAGGTTACATTTTGGCGAGAGTTACCCTTTAATAATCCACACAGGTTAAACACACAAACAGACACACAAACAGAACTGAACTGAACTTAAATAGTGAGAGGATAATGAGATGATTGATTAGTGCACAACTGAAACTAATGAGAGTCCATGACAACAAACTAACTAAGGAAAAACGGTAGTGACTGCAAACAAGAGTCCATGTGGTGTGAGAGTGTGACAGTAACATAATATTGTAATGCATTACTTATAAAAGCAACTTTCCTCAATAATAGACCGATGCAATGGACTTCACAAACTTTGGCAAGTCCAGCAGCTATTTGGTTCTAAAAGGCACACATTTTAACAGCTTGCTAACAAAAATAAAAGTTTTCATGATTTATTATTATTATTATTATAAATGACTTAAATTTGCCAGAAACATAAATTTCAGGCAAGTTTCTAAATCACGATCCCTCTATAAATAGGCATTTCTAGGTCAGCTTCTGACAGCCACTATGTATCTATTAGTAAGTTGCGCAGCTTATAACACACACACACACACACACACACACACACACACACACACACACTTCATAATACACAGAAATGAAAACAGATGATAAAAGTGTGACAGTGTGTGATGATGCAGATCATCAGCTGTGTTGGGTCCTGCTTTCACCATCAACTCTTTCTCTACCTAACAGGATGTTCTAATGAAAAAAGCATCATGGTATTAAAGTACATTGAAGTATACTGAAAAATCCGATATGTGAAAAACGCCTCCCTGAAGAGGGAACGAGACGTTGCGTCGTAATGACGCTGTGAGAACATTCTGCGTGATTGCGTCGTGAAGCACTTGTGAAATCAGTCCAATGGCGTGTAGGCGGGTGACGTCATGGCAGGAAGCTATAAAGCATATTTTCTTCTGGAAACAAACTTTTCTGCATTATTTTTCTGTTATCTCTGTAAAGCTGCTTTGAAAAAATCTGTATTGTAAAAAGTGCTATATAAATAAATGTGACTTGACTTCTAAACCTGCTTTCTGGCCTCAGCCAAATATATCCATAATTCTGGGGATTCAAAGTCTGTAACTCTTAAAGGGCACCTATTATGCAAAATCCACTTTTATACTGTGTTTGGACATAAATGTGTTGGCCACTGACTGACAGTTCTGCATTACCATAGTTTCCGCCCTCAGCAAGTTGTACACTATCTGCCATTTTCTCCGTGCTCGAGCAGCTGTAATGACAATGTCTCGTAAGCAATTGCGATGTTCTGTTGTTGGATGTAAGAGTGAACATAAGAGTCATCATAGTTTTGAAGGTAACATGCCACAAAATATACCTAAATTCGTTTATGCCTGCGCAAATCATTTCACTCCAGACTGCTTTGTGAACGAGGGTCAATACAAAGGGACAAAACAAAACACAGGCTTTGCTAAAAAGTTGTTACTCAAGGATGGATTAGTACCAACTGTTCGTGATCCAGCTTACAGTCTCCAGATCGATACTGGTCACGGCAGTAATGAAAAGGAAAGCGCACACTTTATTACAGTTCACAGAAGTTGTTTTACGGATATAAAGTTTACCAGTTTATTAAGCACCCCCGGAAAGGCATTAAGTCTGTATATATTTGTTTACTGTTAGTTGTAACGAGTGGTTTTGTGTAATTCGCTGTGTATGTTGATGAGTCATACAAGGGAGAGAGAGAGTTTATGGATAAGACTTTAATGCGCACCTCTTGTACTGTGATTTATTCAGCTCTCACAGTGATTTTCTGGAGTGAAAATGGACACTTCATCTTTTGTGTGACTTACAATAAATTTCATAAAACTGATTAGTCAAGTTTTGTCCATCATCCGGACGGGGTCTGCTACAACAGGCTTGTAGTGGATAAAAGCAAGGTGACAACATAAGTTGTTAAACTTAAGCGTAATTAAACTTAACTATACCTGTTCTATCTCCATGCAGCATATATTCTCTGGCTCTGTAGTAGGGGTGTAAAAATTAATCGTTTTTACGTGCATCGCGATGCAGACGAGGACGATTCGGTATCGGTTCAGTAATAGACCATAACCGATTATAATGTACTGACGCTTTTCTGACGTCATTTGTCGCGTACGTGCTTTGTTGCGGTAGCATTCAATGGCAGAGGGAGGCGAGACGCAAGTGCGAGAAAATTTAAAATGCTCCAACTACTTTAAAAGCCTACATCTGGGCACATTTCGGCTTTTATGAACAACCTGGTAAGCACGACCTGCAGAAGACATGCGCTGTGTGCGCTCATGTCACGCACAAATAGAATATGCAGGAGGTAATACCACTAACTTGATAAACCGTTTTCACCCCGAGCTCTTAACGCCTGGCAGAGTCTGACTGCTTTAGAGTAAGCAGATGAGCTCCAACGCCGAATCCGCAGCCAAAAATAAATCATCCACCCGCCCCAATAACTTTCTCTGATTTAAGTATCCGCACCCAATGATCAAATTACAATTATTCTGTGTTACGCGTGATTATAAATGGATGATCGTCACCTTCAACAGTGGATTCGGCGACGGTTGATGCCCGCATCTTTAATGGTAACATAATACACTGATTAATGAGCGCTGCTTTTAAATGAACATCTCTTTAAAACAAAATTTATTTGACAGATTTTCCTTTTCTTAATGGCATAAACAAGCTTTACTCCCTTGAAACTTAAACTGTCTGGAATGTCACTGTTTCTGTCACTGCGACTTCCCGAACAGGCGAGCACACGCACAGACGCGCGCACACATCACTTTTGAAGTAAAATTTAAAAGCAAGGATGCGGTGCATCGCGATGTATCGTGATATCGAATTGAACTGAATCGATGACATGATAATCGTAATCGAACCGAACCGTGAGACCAGTGTCGGTTCACACCCCTACTCTGTAGGCATTGTCCGACTCCGGTTTGAACTGAACACTGCTAGTACAGTTTCTGACATTTTATTGTGTAAGATTGTCCTGTTTTGTTGCCACTGGAGCGTGAGCGCTTGAAGCTCTGCCTTCTTCTTGAAAGGGGTCTGGGAGCAGCAGCTCATTTGCATTTAAAGGGACACGGCTCATTTTTGCTCACCCCTGGCAATTTTAACATGCTATAAAAAATATCTGTGGGGTATTTTGAGCTAAGACTTCACATACACAGGCATCAGAGACTTATTTTACATCTTGTAAAAAGTAGCATAATAGGTGCCCTTTAAGTCAAGAACTCTAGAACTGTTTCAGAGACAAAGATGCAAGACAGAGACATCAAAACAGAAAAATGATGTATTGTTGGATTTTGACTTTCTGATTACATCCTTTCGACCTTGAATGCATTTATTTACCATAAAAGAATAAATCTATAGCACATATCAGGAACCTCATTAGAAAGAGAGAAAATATGGAGCCAGGAAGAGTAGTCATGCTGAAGTTCAGTTGGGCTTTAGAACCTGGAACATTTTTTCTTTATGTGGCAGAACTCACCCCTTTGCAGATGGAAACTGCTTCTTTGGACATGGCTTTAGGGTAAGAGACGTTGTGCTCCATAATGGACTGGAAAAGTTCATCTTCATCCTCACCATCAAATGGAGGCTTAGAAGAAGAAAAAAAAAGAAAAATCAACATAAAATTTAAATTAATATTACATATATATATATTTTAATATTAAATATGGGTTCTTAAATTGTTGCACTCTTCAAATGTGGCATTATAGAATTTACCTTAAGCTGACCCTTACAAAAAAAGTATACTGGCGTCACATATAATGGGAAAAACAAGATAAAATCATTATGTTTGAACAAGGTGGTAATACCATAGTATTATTTGAAGGACCTTATAGTACCATTTAAATGCATGGCATATGAATATAGGAAAGAAAGCGTACCTTGATATATATACTAAAGTACCATGATATCATCACCCGATACATTATTGACAATTTGTACCACCAGAGTGCTTTTTTATTATTACATTATTAAAGGCGGATCAGACCAAGCACCAAAACACACTTGTAGCCAATCAGCAGTAAGAGGTGTATACACTCATGAAGGGAGAGTAGAGAGAGCTCAGTGCATAAGACAGACATTAGCAGAACAACTATAGAAAGAGAGATGGCAGAGAAAAATGCAAAAGAGGAAAATGCCAGGTGAACATAACTTTAAAAAGAAGGGTTACGATCAGGCAAAAGGTAGCACCCACGTTAATATCAAAGAAGCTTTCCAGCGCTGGAGAGACCTTAAGAAGTGGGAAGGCCGAGGTTGCTTTATTTCTTCTCGATACGTGAGTAACGTTGGTTTTGCTGTGTTTCACAAAAATTAACACTAGTTAAACCCTGCCAAACACTAGTTTTAGCAATAGTTCCGCGATTATACAACATGCTTGTTGTAACAGATTTTGCTGCCGCTAGGGGTGATGCTTCCCCCATTAAAGGTTCTATGGTGCTCAACATATGCCACTAACATCAGGATGTATTAACCATTCTATCAGCAAAAAAAGAATAATTTCGCTGTCAGTTTGTGTTGAATAATTTCGCTGTCATCTTATCCATGCTAGGCTGCATGGATGCACAGGGAGTTTTTACCCAGAGCAGAACCATACCGCCAATCCTAACTGTATGCTAATTGTCAATCGTATTTGACGATAGTGGTCCTGACAGAAATTAAGCTTAGCGTCAGTTCTGGCAGGTCACGTTAGTCAAGCTCGCATCAGCTGACTCTCAGCTGATCCACGTCTACCTACAGGAAACCGATGCCTATCACTGTATACATATTAGGGGTGTAACGAATCGTTTTAAGAACGATTCGATTCGTATCGCGATTCGTGGTTGTCGATACGATTCAAGGACGATATTGGTTCATTTAGAACGATACGATCCGAAACGATTCAGTGACTTGAAATCGATTCAGTGACTTTTTAGCCAAAAATTCTTGTAAGGGAATCAGATATCAATTAATTATGGATATAAACAAACAAGTAAACAACAATTAATGTCAAATGCATTCACATTTTATTTGAATAAAGTAGGACTGCACGATTATGACAAAAATCATAATTGTCGATTATTCCCTTGAAATTGAAATTGTGATTATTAATTACGATTATCACAACATTGAATGATGTTTTGAATAGTTTGGCCATGGGACCCACATTTCCCCATGGTCATCAAGCCGCGACCCACCTTTTTAGGAATTATATAGGCCTATTATAATACATTTGTTCACACAAAAATTGTTGACACACAAGTTCTGTCCCCCTTTACTTAACATACAAAAAAAAAAATTTGTAAGAATATGACAAATACTGATAAACAGTAGGCACTGCAAGGTTAAGCTATTAAATAGCAGTCCCAAACTAGTTTTTGTTAATACAATCTTGGTATGAGCCACCACAGTCATATAAAAATATACAAAATAACCAGTAAGTGGCATTTTGTTATGGAAACAACAACAATTAGGCTACCATGGTGATACACAATACTTAGAAGAACTGGTAAAGAAACATGGAAACTGCTCCTGATAAATAGCAACACACATGACGTACCAATAACGTAATTTATTGGTATTTTACTTTTATTTCTTAATTTACTAATTTACGATGTTGCATGCTCGCATTTCTTTTGCGCTTTAGTGAAGTGATACAGCGCGCGCCGGTGCATTTGCGCGTGCAATTAAAGAGTGCACGCTACGAGCACAGTATAACGATGACAGGACATGAAATTTCGTTTTTCTGAGGTGAGAGACTTTATTTCGTTACAAGTTATGAAAATAATGATAGAATAATGACACGGACATATAGCCTGACAACATCATCTGACCGCAGATCAGGGTTCTCAAGTTTTATCAAAAGCTTGTAGTGAGATCACATGCGGTTAGGGGAGGAGCCCTAATGGAGCCCCGCCCCCGCCGTCCGTCCCCGCCCCCCAATTTTACCCATTGTTCATAATTAACCAGCACAAATTGAAATTATAACAATTGGTAAATCTGATAAATGACAGAGCAATTAATCACATCAAATATACTCTTTAATGTTATATTTCAAAATTACAAATATACAAAAATATAACAAATTGCTCCAAACAGTTTGGAAAAACAAATCTTTTTGCATTTTGAATGTATCTAGTCGTAATGGTATAATGATTTTATTGTGTGGTGGGACATTGTGAACAAATGACATAGTATTAAGGTGTGTGTGTGTGTGTGTGTGTGTGTGTGTGTGTGTGTGTGTGTGTGTGTAAGTGTGGCCTGGTAAACCTTACATTATGGGGACAAAATGTCCCCACAAGGATGACAATATCCGAAATCCTTGTTCGTGTGGGGACATTTTTTGGTCCCCATGAGGAAAACGGCTTATAAATCAAAAAAGTTATGTTTTTTTGAAAATGTGAAATTGCAGTAAGTTTTCTGTGATGGGTAGGTTTAGGGGTAGGGTTAGTGTAAGGGAATAGAATATACAGTTTGTACAGTATAAAAATCATTATGTTTATGGAAAGTCCCCATAAAAAATTAAAACACTACATGTGTGTGTGTGTGTGTGTGTGTACACAAGAGTACACACTCCAGCTTATGAAATGTGTTTTGTGTTGTAAGTGTTTGTTGCACATTTTGACGCCTTGATAACATTTATATATTTAATGTTCTGGCCTAAAAATGTTAGACGAGCTTTCTTAATTCCAACTTACCTTCTCCATCAAGACGTGTGTTCGCGTGATGTTGTTGGTTACTTAGTAACGAACGTACGGCGGCCGAGAATTTTCCGTCAACTTCCGTGTGTTCGCGCCTATGGTTCGCGCATCTATGTAACGAACGCAATCTGGCCGAGATACGTGCTGGCGGCAGGAAACTTCACTTTGTGTGCCTGCGCCTCGTATACAACGTTATATATAAAGCTTGCAGGACAACTTGGTTGGCATTGCCTTTTCAGCGTGAGAAATACACGGTGTGGCGTGTGAGCGTGTGAACTGGTTGAATTGCGTGTGTCTCACGGCCAATGCGTGAGACTTGAGAACCCTGGCAGATACTGAATCTGGACAACACGTTTTGTTTTTTCCAAAACGTAATGACATTGCATGCTTGTAGTTTATTTTGTGCTTTATATATAGTGAAGCGATAGGCCTACAGGAGAGGACAGGAAAGTCCGTTTTTCTGAGGTGAGAGACTTTGCGCTGCTTGTTGTCTTTGCGCTGCTGCTGGCGCGTCACGCATGGCGACGACGTCACAGATAGGCAGACTGAATCGAGTAACGTTTAACGCCTTTATCATTAAAAGTGCTAAGAAAAACCATCCATATAAAGTCTGACGTGCTTAAATCCAATGCGTTATTTCCTAGTATCGATATAATCGATTCATTACCTTTTAAAACAATGTTAGATCGATATATGTCGTCCGGAAGGCCAACTTGCCGAGCACAGATCGATGTAGTTGGATCATAGGAATATAAATCGATACATCGATGTAGTTGATGAATCGTTACACCCCTAATACATATACTGTATAAGCTCCTTCAGTATTATCAACAGCTATCGCGTTTCTCAGGAGCTAATTACCCTCCTCCATCCCCAGCTTCTCCTCTCGTGCAGTCAGTATTTGGCATTCATATTGCCCTTTTAATCAAAATAAATCCTTGAAATATGTTGTACTTAAAAGTCTTGAATTTATGATATCTGCAATACATTCATGTTGGTTCTGTTCTGTTTACCCTAAGGGAGGGTTATTGCTGCTCTCACTGCTCTTATCCATGCTAGGCTGCATGGATGCGCAGGGAGTTCTTGCCCAGAACAGAACCATACCACTAATCCTAACTGTATGCTAACTGTCAGTCGTATTTGACGATAGTGGTCCTGACAGAACTATGACATGCAGTCTTTTGCGTGTTTGTTTTGATGATTTCAAATATCAACAGCGTTTACCAGAAATCGCTTACTGCACCTTTAACAGAAACAATGAGGCCAAATCAAAGCATTGGGAATAGAAGAGAAAAAACATGCTCAATAGACACCACCTAAAAAATTATATAAAAATTACACATAAAAGATACCGTCTCAGTAACTGTTGTAACTTCCGTTCCCTGATGGAGTGAACGAGACGTGGTGTCGAATGCTGACACTAGGGGTCCCTATAGAAAACGGCACTGCTGAGCTATGATGTACATGTCAGAAAACCACTGTGTGCCGAATAACAAGTATATTCGCAACATTGTAACCTACCCAGCGTCTATAGTGACATCCACTCAGCTCCGATCAACAAATCTGAATGAGTGATGCACGCCTGCTCCTTTAATACCTGTATGTACAGGGAAGTGGTGCATGCGAATTTCACTTGCCAATTTTCATTGGCCTTTTCTGAAATATCAGAGGTGTTTAGGGTGCGACCCCTAGTGTCAGCATTTGGCACCACGTCGAAGTGACTGACAGATAGGGAACTTTATATTGGACACCTGCACTAATAATAGTGAACAATAAAATAAAGAACCTTTGATATATGTGACCCTGGACCACAAAACCAGTCACAAGTCGCAAGGGTAAATTTGTGGCAATAGCCAAAAATACATTGTATGGGTCAAAATTATCGAATTATCGAAATAAATATTTTTCTTTTATGCCAAAAATCATTAGGATATTAAGTAAAGATCATGTTCCATGAAGCTATTTTGTACATTTCCTACCGTAAATATATCAAACATTTTTGTGAGTGAATGCAGCACAATCACAAACATAAATGGACAACTTTAAAGGTGATTTTCTCAATGTTTCGATTTTTTGGCACCCTCAGATTCCAGATGTTCAAATAGTTGTATTTCAGCCAAATATTGTCCTATCCTAACAAACCATACTGTACATCAATGGACAACTTATTTATTCAGCTTTCATATGATGTATAAATCTAAATTTCTAAATTGTGACCCATGTGACTGGTTTTGTGGTCCAGGGTCACATATACTGTATCATGATGAGTTATCTTTGTTTATGATATGGATTCTCTGATTACAGTAGTGGTGTCAATATTATATATATGCCTTAAAACAGAGTTGTAGCACATTTAAATTATTTCAGTTATATGCTGTTTAAAACCATCCAAACATTCTGGTTGTATCCGAACAGTATCTAAACTTCCATAGAGTATACTACAACAGAGCAATTTTTTTTTAAATTTATTATAAGACAGTTATTAGTAACAGTTGTTGATGTAGAATTTGATGGTTATACACTTGTGAACTCACTTGTCCCGCCAGCATCTCGTACAGCAGGACTCCATAAGCCCACCAGTCCACAGAACGGCCATATGGCTGATACGCTATTATCTGAAAACAGACAGCATAAAAAAAAAAAACAACTACAGATTAATATTAAAGATCAGCATACTATCAACATATTGTGTTAAATGTAAAATATCACACTACTGTTTCAGAACATCACTTTTCCCATCTTCCGCTACCCAGAATCTGGAAGCACATGTCCACTTCTCCACAATTTATCAAAAATAAATTGTATTCTTTGCCTTGTGATCCAGTCAAAATATTTAAACACCCCCAAAACAAATATAATTCACCAGATCAGCAAAACTATACGATAAGACATTCTTGTAGAAAGATTTTATTTTGTATTTGTTAAATTATATCACCATGGCATATCACCATAATGTTTCAAAACACGGCACTAATTCTTGATATAAGATATTTTTTAAGGGGTACAATTCTTTAAGCATGAAAGGGGACCATCTCCACTAAACAAAACCTAACATGTTCTTCTATTTAATAAACCAAGCAAAACTGCAATTAAACTTGGGTGTGTGCAGGTATGAGAGAGCATGAGTATGAGTAAATTATCATCAATAATGAAAACACACACCTTTTCTCACATCTCAGCTTAACTTGCAGTCAGCTTTCTTGGCTGATGTAGTTCACAGCACATTCAGTGCATGTGTGTTTGTATGTGGCATCACACTAATACTATGTGACAGTTCTAGATCATAGCTGTAGCCGCTCAAGGTTTTGTTTGTGGCTTTAGATGTTGAATCTTATGTTTCAAAATACAGAGAACCACACATCCCATAATAACACAAGCTAACTGTAACTGTAACTGTAACTGTTGTACTGAGAAAATATCAAATTCACAATAAATAATCACTGGGGTGAAAACAAAGAAACATCTACTAATATCATCTCTCAGCTCAATATTAACCAAACTCATGAAGCAAGTGACAGAATAATAGATGGAAACATAATTTCTTAGTAATTTCTTTGTTTTAACACTTTGGGCCCTATTTTAACGATCTAAGTGCATGGTCTAAAGCGCACGGCGCAAGTGCACTTAGGGTGTGTCCGTGTCCGAATCCACTTTTGCTAGTTTAATGATGGGAAAAATGGTCGGCGTGCCCGGCGCATGGTCTAAAAGGGTTGTCCCTATTCTCTTAATGAGTAATAAGTGTGTTTTGGGCGTAACGTGCAATAAACCAATCAGAGTCTCATCTCCCATTCCCTTTAAAAGCCAGTAGCGCTCGCGCCATGGCGGATTTGCTATTTACATGGCGGAATTTGCAAGCGGAAAAACTAATCGCTTCTCCAGAAAGCAAACAGATCTGCTCGTGCACGAAGTTAAAGCATGCAAGCAGACCATCTACAGGACAAGCCAGATTCCACCATATCTTTATGTACAATAATCTTTTACATTGTAATTCTTTTATTTTAAATATTTGGCATGTTTGTGTGCTGCTGCTGCCCTGTGTGTGTAATAAGAAAAGTGTACGCGCATTTAAAAAAAATAAAATAAAAAAAAACTGCACCAATGACTTTAGACCATGTTTTTGTTGGTCAATGGCGCAGTCTATATGAGTTGCCTCAAAATAGCATCGTGCCAACAAAGCGCCTGAACACACCTCGTTTTCAGACCAGCACGCCCATGGGCGCAAATGCATTAAACTACAGGGTGGGCCATTTATATGGATACACCGTAATAACATGGGAATGGTTGGTGATATTAAAGTCCTGTTTGTGGCACATTAGTGGCCACCATGGTCACCACCCATCTTGAGGAGTTTGCCCCCTCACATATACTAATGTGCCACAAACAGGACTTTAATATCACCAACCATTCCCATGTTATTACGGTGTATCCATATAAATGGCCCACCCTGTATTTAAACAACATGGCGCAGGACGTGAAAATGATAACTGTGTCGGGCTGAAACTAGCAAAAAACACTTGCAAAAAACACTTGTCTGGCGCTGCATTGCACTGGGTGTCTGATATGGCCCTTTATGTTCCCATGTGAGTGATAAAAGTAAACAGATTTAGTAGAGAGGCTCAGGTCAGAGAATGGATTTAAGCTCCAAACATTCCTTCCTCTTGAACTAAACTGTAAGGATCCATTTATTATATTAGTTAACTATATTAGTTAAAGGGATACTCCACTTTTTTTGGAAATAGGCTCATTTTACAACTCCCCCACAGTTAAACAGTTGAGTTTTACCGTTTTCGAATCCATTCAGCCGAGTTTCTGATATTTAGAAGAATATCAGTAACCAGACAGTTTCTGGTCTCACTGACTTCCATAGTAGGAAAAAATATATACTATGTAAGTCAATCCATAAATCCAATCCAATTGTTACACAAACACTCAGGGACATCAGAGACTTATTTTACATCTTGTGAAAAGGGGCATAATAGGTGCCCTTTAACTAATGTTAACAAATGAGACCTTATTGTAAAGTGTTACCATAATATTTTTGAGAAACAGGCCAAATTGTAATTAGCTTATTTTGAAAACAAAAACAGTCAGTGAGAGGTCCTCACTAAGACACACACACACACACACACACACACACACACACACACACACACACACACACACACACACACACACACACACACACACACACACACACACACACACACGCACATTACAAATTTACGGTTAGCCATGTGTGTTACTGCTGTTCTACCTTTGACACACTTTACACTCAAGTTAACATGCAGCTACGTGTTCCCAGATAACATGCATTACCACTGCATATTATGTAGGTCAGAGAAAGAGACAGAAAGAGAGAGAGTAATGCTATGAAAAATAGGGTGGAGGACAAACGGTGACTGACATACACAAGAAGACACACACACATTGTTTTTCTTTAATTTTACAGCTACAAAACTCCATGATTTATGTTTATGCCAGGCGAAATAGCACTAAACGTATGGTGTGCATTTATGTTTGTGTGCATTTACACCTTTACATATACAACAGAGTTTTAATGCCATGCAAGAAAAAATAAATAAAAATCCATCTAATAACTATAAATAAAGTTTCCGTTAATGAATTGCTAATGACTTTATTCTCATAATTTATTCACAATTGTAAAATATTATGACTTTAAAAGTCGTATTGCTTTAACTTAATTCTCATAATAAGAGGAGTTTACCAAACAGACTTTCACGGACTAATTTAGATTTTACCTTAAAGGTCAAAAGCAATCTAAAGGCCGGTTCACACCAACACGAATGTTTTGCAAAAATTAACTCATGTTTGTCTAAGTATTTGATTTGCTATGACTGATATTTACCATAAATGCTTTTGTGTTCATTGTTCAAAATGTTGCAATAAAAAAATAAAAACACAAACACAAGGGCAGCGCATCTTTCCATTTCTGCTTTTCACAGAAAAAAAAAAAAAAAAACTAAGTCAAAATGCATTTGAATGTTTTCAAACAGCCATTCAATTTGTATTTGCTATGATGTTTATCAAACAACACCAAATACATATAGAGAAAGAGAGCCAGGTCCAGATTCTTCCTTAACTATTTACTGTCGCTTAGAAAAAAACATTTTACTGTTTGTAACAGCAGTATCTCCAGACACATGGCTAAAAGTGTGATTAAAACTGATCGGACAGTTATTTGCAGAGCAATGGAAAAAAGGTTCTAACAACTCTCTTAAAAATAAAATAAAAACTGTTGCATTGACGGTATAAGAATTTGTTGATCTGAACTGACAATGTAAAAGGTCCATTTCATACCAAGAATGATGACTATGAAGTATTAGTTACTTCTATTATCCCCATGGGGAAATTTTTGTTTTAATGATTTTGTTTTGTTTCAACATGCTTTCACACAAAAAAACAAAAAAACAATGTACATTAGGGGTGTAACGATTCGTTTTAACAACGATTCGATTCGTGGTTGTCGATACGATTCAAGGACGATATTGGTTCATTTAGAACGATACGATCCGAAACGATTCAGTGACTTGAAATCGATTCAGTGACTTTTTAGCCAAAAATTCTTGAAAGGGAATCAATCAGGTATCAATTAATTATGTGCCTGCAATTAAAGAGTGCACGCTACGAGCACAGTATAACGATGACAGGACATGAGATTTCGTTTTTCTGAGGTGAGAGACTTTATTTCGTTACAAGTTATGAAAATAACGATAGAATAATGACACTGACATATAGCCTGACAACATCATCTGACCGCAGATACTGAATCTGGACAACACGTTTTTTTCTAATTTAAAACGTAACGACGTTGCATGCTTGTAGTTTATTTTGTGCTTTATATATAGGCTAGTGAAACGATATAAGCCTGCAGCGCGCCCGCGCATTTGCGCATGCAATTGAAGAGTGCGCGCTACTGCAGTACAGCGGCTGAGAGGACAGGAAAGTCCGTTTTTCTGAGGTGAGAGACTTTGCGCTGCTTGTTGTCTTTGCGCTGCTGCTGGCGCGTCACGCATGGCGATCATGTCTAACGTTTAACGCCTTTATCATTAAAAGTGCTAAGAAAAAAACATCCTTATAAAGTCTGACGTGCTTAAATCCAATGCGTTATTTCATAGTATCGATACAATCGATTCATTACCTTTTAAAACGATGTTAGATCGATATATGTCTAGATCGATATAACTTGCCGAGCACAGATCGATGTAGTTGGATCATTAAGAATATGAATCGATACATCGATGTAGTTGATGAATCGTTACACCCCTAATGTACATAAATATGAAAATCACACAGTATAAAAAATCTCAAACTCAACCCCCCCCGGGGTAAATGAGGGCCACTGTCACAGTGTCTGGTTTGTGTATTCCTGGGTAACCACTAGAGGTCCTCTTCCCCCACGGTGTCATCCACTCATAACTACATTTCCCATCATCCTGTTCTGTCACTCATTGATTCATTGCACACAGCTGTCTCCCGTCACCGTGTCAGTATCTGTGTGTATATATTCCTGTTTGTTTCAGTGTTTGTCACGGAGTCCTTGTTTTATGTCAACGCACTTCCAGAGGTCTGTTTGTTCCCTGTTCTTGTCTTGTTTCTTGTCTTGTTTCTTGTCTTGCTTTTATGGTTTTGACCCTTGCCTGGACTGGATACGATTGTGGATTACCCAATAAATATTACTGCACTTGGATCTGTCTTTCTCGTGTGTGTGTGTCGTGACACACACACAAAAAAAGAACACTTTCATTTAAGCATTTTGCAATCTGTGGCAAGAAGGATCCCCCCCCCCCCCCCCTATTTAAAATAAAAATAAAAAATCTAAATCTCCAACCCGAAGGTAATAGCTCAAACTCATAAAACAGAGGATTCCTATGGTCTGATATAATTTTTGTGGCTTTGCTAAGGTATTTTGTAGATTTGTTCTAGACCCTTCAGAGCAGTGGTTCTCAACTCCAGTCCTCGGGACCCACTGCTCTGCACATTTTGTATGTCTCTCTTATCTGACACACTCAGTTCAGTTCATGGAGTCTCTCCTAATGAGCTGATGATCTGGTTCAGATGTGTTAAATAAGGGAGACATACAAAATGTGCAGAGCAGTGGGTCACGAGGACTGGAGTTGAGAAACACTGCTTCAGAGGGATACCAAGTGGTTTACTAGCAATACTTAAGACTTTCCTTTGTGACAACTCACAGTGACATTTTCCAAATCAACAGGTGATGCAAAAGATCAAACACTTTAAAGGGGTGGTATAATGCCCTTTTCACAAGATGTAAAATAAGTGTGTATGTGAAGTTTTAGCTCAAAATACCCCACAGATATTTTTATATAGCATGTTAAAGTTGTCACTTTTTGAGGGTGAGCAAAAACGCACCGTTTTTGTGTCTGTCCCTTTAAATGCAAATGAGCTTCTGCTCCCAGCACAGGGGGCGAAGCAACAACAGCTCATTCTTAGCAGCTTCGATTACCTCACACAGGCATGCACTGAACATTTCAAAGACTTTTAGCCTTTTATGTTCAAACCGGAGTCAGACAAAGATGGAGAGACTCAAGAAGAAGTAACAACATGTAGACAACATTTCTGAATGGTTAGTTGATGTTATGTAGCTTACGTGTAGTTATCATCTAGTAATTGATTAACATATTCTATTGATCATCTGTAAATCGTGTTCCAGGGGCAGGGTTTATGCAAATTCTAGGGTTGGTGATGTCACTAACCTGAGAGGAATGTTGTGTAGTCCCTACCAGCCGTTTGCAGTAATTCTTAAAAAGCAATTTCTTAAAAAGAAAATATCTCCCTTTGCTTTGAACTTTGAGCGTTGTAACTTTGCAGATGTTGTTTATCCTCAAACAGCAACATTACACACTAACTAAAGTTAGAAAAGTGAAATCATAATCAACTACCCCTTTAAATAAAATAATTATATTAATTATACTATGAAGATAACAATAACAATATCATTCTGTTGTTCGAGCTCTTTACAGCAGGATGGATTCTGATTGTTTTTTTCATTCATCAGCTGGAAAAAAAGAATTCTGAAAGTGATTCCAACGCCATCGTTCCTCTGGCTGCTATCGTTCCTCTGGCTGCTATCGTTATAGTTGTGGTGTGGACTCTGCTATTCTTTTACATTTAGAATTATTTTTATTCGTCTTGGTGTGAACAGGCTGGTTAGGTGGGAGGGTTATTCAACTGGTTTAGTAGAATAGAGATATAGAGGGTCTGCTTTTGTATGTGTGGAGAAGTCCCATGTTAAAAAAAAAAAAAAAAAAAACTCCTTGTGGCTGCCTTTACGGCATGACTTTTAAAAGATTTGCTAAAGGAGACAACTCTGCCTCCCACTATCATGTCATGCCACTATGGTCTGAGTTTGTGGGGCAGAAAAAAAAAAGAGGGACAGAGAGAGAAAGATACTGTGTCACTCTGAGGATGTCACAGCAGATAAAGTCATTATTATAAAGTGTGGAAGTGCCACATAAAACTTTGTAAAAGAGCTTATGTGACAAAGGCAGAGCAGCTGACTCATGCTAGGGCCTGCTTTGGGAAATAAAGTTAAGAGGAAGTTCAGTACAGGTAAACAAGGAAAAGGGGATAGCCTCACACTGGTTTTGAATATGAGTATTAAGAAAAAGGAGTAAGAAATCATTGGAAATTCAGTGGCATTAACATTACTGTTAAACATTTAAAATGATGAGCCGCTGCAACAACTTCTGTTGGAGAGCCTCATTAACTGCGATGGGTCCTTTTCACAGTGTGATGACGCATTTCAACAGTTATTAACATCGTACATCTAGCAATGTTTTCATATTTAAATTAGTTTTTTACATTTATAAAAAAAAACATCTATACATTTTATTTCTTTGTGTTATATTATCTTGCCATAAAGTAAACTAGTTTCTAATACAACGGTTGATTTTACATCAGTCAGTCACATTCAATGTTATGTACGGATCTTGGCTTTGAGCCCAATAATCTTTGAATGGTAACAGAACAAGCCGATGCACATTGGCAAATGAGTTTTGCAACGCAAGCCTCTCCCCCGCTTTCGGGTATATAAGGCAGTGTGTGAACAATACCACACTTCAGAGCCGAGTGGACGTTGAATTACTCGGCTCTTCATTCATAGTTCCTGTGTATCAGAACAAGAGGGTTCTTGTTCCTGTGTTGGTGTAAAGTCATGTTCCAGCGGAGGTTGTGGTTGCTGAGTGTGCACAGTCTGGTGCAGTGGCTGTTCCCCTGAACGCTTCAACATCTCTAAGAGACAGTAGATTCTCTAAAAGAGTAAACACAGGTGTGACGTTGCATCGTTTTAAAGATGTCGTTTCACCTGTGTGTTTCTGGATGCGTCTGACAGCCACAATCTCTGACTCACATGTTTGGGCCGTAAGCAAGCTGAGGAGGCGTTCGTTGATGAGTCACCCACTGCGGGAAGATGACCATTGTGATGTTGAGATCAAGACCAAGATACCTGAAAAGAGGAGGAGTCCGCTTTCGGGCAGGAATTCCCCTAATACAAGTGTCCAGAAATGTTGTTGTCTCAACAGATACCTCCACCATGGGCTAGGGTGCTTGTATGAGACTTGTATGAGTCCTGGACAGGACCTTGTCTGCAGTGGCATATCAATTGCCTCGAGCTGCTAGCAGTACATCTTGCCCTGCGACGGTTTCTGCAGTCACTGCGGGACAAACGTGCTGGTCTTGACGGACAACACATCGGCTGTTGTGTACATCAACCGTCAATGTAGTCTACGCTCCCGTTGTATGTCGCAACTTGACCGTCATCTCCTCCTGTGGAGTCAGATGTGAATCAGATCGCTTCATGCCATTTACATCCAGGGCGAGCTCAATCATGCGGCTGACAAGCTCTCATGACAGCATACGTTCAGGGAAGAGTGTAGACTCCAACCCCCGGACAGTTGAGCTGATTTGGGAACTCTTTGGGGTCGCTCAGGTTGACTTGCTCATGTCCTCGGAGACAACCCACTGCCAGTTGTTCTATTCCCTGACTGAGGGGACCCTTAGCATGGATGCAAGTATGCGTTTCCCTCAGTGAGCCTTCTTGCACAGACACTGTGTAAGGTCAGGGAGGACGAGGAGCAGGTCTTGATGGTTGTGCCTTACTGGCCCACCTGGACCTGGTTCCCAGAACTCATGCTCCTCACGACAGCACCTCACATCCATCAAGAGGGTGGGGGCCTGCAGGCATTTTTGGTCGACGAAGCGTGCCTGGAATTCGGGCCAGCCAACTCTCATCCTGAGACCTGGATACGTGCCCAAAGTGTCCACCATTCCTTTTGGGGACAAGGTGGTAAAGTTGCAAGTGCTGCCCCCAGAGGAGACAGACCCAGCCCTTGCATTGCTGTGTCCTGTTCGCTCCTTGTGTATGTACATGGGCCACACGCAGAGCTTCATAAACAGCTCTATGTCTGCTATGGAGGCCAGCAGAAGGGAAAGGCTCTCTCCAAACAGAGGTTGGCCCACTGGATTGTGAACACCTTTTGTCTTGGCGTACAAATCCAAAGAGAGTTCACTCGACTCGTGGTGTTGCTTCCCCCTGGGCGTTGGCACACGGTGCCTCTCTGGCAGACATATGCAGAGCTGTGGGCTGGGCGACACCTAACACATTCGCAAGATTTTACAATCTCTGAGTGGAGCTGGTTTCTTCCTGTGTGTTGTGTACAAACAGGTAATATGCGGGAAGTTTGGTTCGGTGTCTCGCTTACTGCGCCATTCACCTTTGAGGACAGGATACAAGTACCTATTCTGCTCCCCTGGTGAGTTCCCCGGCTGGTGAACCCTGGTGGAGTTCCTCCAGCATCCCCGGCAGTCAGATGCGGTGAAGGCATTTGACGCCAGGTCTAGTCCTTGTGTGTATGCCCGGTTGGTCAGCCCCTGTACTAGCCCATATGTTGTGATTCCCCTCCTAGGTGATCCCATATGTGTATTCTTCCATGGTATGGCTTCCCTGTTGGCAAGCCTGTGTCTTTCCTTCAGCAGAGTCCACTCTGCCATCTCTGTAACGGTATTGACTTCACCCCTGGACAAGGCGGGATCTACAACAGAGATCTTCTATATGTAGCACTGCCCTAGCGGTCAGTCCAAATGTGTAACACCATGTTACCTCCCTACGGACAGGATGTGGTCTCCGTAGCGTTCCTTTCAGTCGGAAAAGGCACGCTTTCCTGTTGTTATCCAATAGTCTCACTGTACAGGATGAATGAATGAATGAGGCATTTAAATAGCGCTTTCATATGTACTATTGTACACCCTGTAAAGGATAACAAGAGCTTCTGTGATTGACATTCTCTATGCACAGCCCTGTCCCTTCTTTCCACCCCAAAATGTGCGGGGGGACCAGCTGGCTTGCTCAGGGCGCTGGAAGAGGCAGCAGTTGTGGCGTCTTCAATAGGGATCCCAATTTGTCAGTTCAGTTCTGACGTAACTTCGAACATGACTTCCTGATAGGCAACATTTAGGTTACTAATGTAACTCCCGTTCCCTACGTCCTGTCTCCACAACTTCTGTACCTCTGCTGGCGGCCGGGACCCCCTCTTTCGTGTCTTGCGCTTGAAAATGGTTTGAAATCAAATTAAAATGTGCACACACGAAATTGTAATTTTATTACAAGTATCTGATTCCAGAATTGGAATCGATTTAACGATAACCAACCCTAGTTGGCGATTCTATATGCCGACTGAACGAAGTTCATTTAGTGTTCGTTGTAATGACTTCCACTTCAGAGAACCCTGGAAATGTGAAAAGGGTCCATGAAAAAACTTCATCAAATGGGTGGTACCAAATGCAATAAAACAATAAAAACAAAGTGTTGTGCTTTTTGCCAAATAAAGAAAAATAAACACGAAGCGAGTTCTGCCTTCTCTCTGTCAGTTAAGTCCATTCTGAAACGCGTCCGAAAATGAACAATAACTCAGCGAATACTCAGTCAAACAGGCATACAGACACACAGGCATGAAGCTTGAATTCTCTTCTTTTAAATGAAGTAATTTATATAAAAAACAAATATTCTCAGCTTGTGAAATCTGTATTAAAAGAGAGCGATTCCAGTCGAGCTCATTAGAGCTCATTCAAATGTAATGTGACCACGCCCCGGAGAGCGCGCACTATTCAAACGCAAATGAATGAGGCAATCCATGCAAACCTGTGAACGCCCCCATATCAGCTTGAAAAAACACAAGTTTATTCAGATCATTACTTGTTTACACCGTCTCGCAGCGCTGTGAGGAATAATAATAATGGAAAATGTACCTCAGAAGTGCGGGTATTTCGAGGAGCAAGGATCCGACTGAGCTGAGGAATACTGTAGTAAGTTTTTTTTCCTTCTCAAGTGAATCGCGTTTCTGTTTGTGAATGAATGAACGGCAGAGATGCGTGCTGTTTACCACAGCTCGCAAAAAGACCATTTAAATTTAAATCGCTTTCTGTGTGTGAATGAATGATGATGTTTTAGCAAACTGTATTGCTATACTGAGATGAGTAAAAATCGGCTGAAATATGTTGAAATAAAATGTAGGCTATTTGTATAAGCAACGTATTAAACTGCAAATTAACATTTATATGCCCTAATATTTCATAAAAACAACGTTACAGTCAGGCGAAATATGAAAGACAACATTTTGTTGACTAGATTTGGGTACAGTTTTTACTGTAGAATATACTGCCACATCAAATAAGCTTTTGTTTAGCAATTTCTGCTCATACGTTTTATATATATATATATATATATATATATATATATAAAATACTATTTTTGTCAAAAATAAAGTCATCAACTAAGATGTTAGCAGTTCCAATGTTGGCTATATTCAAACTAATGAATACATATGATAAAATGTAGGCCTATAATCATTTTTTTACAAAGAAAGAGTACACTTGAAATATTGTTGAAATTGTAATTATTGTTGTAATTGTAACCTTTTTAATAAAATAGCAAAACATATTTACAAGATAGATATATCTTTTGTCCTTGCATTGTGGCTCAGTCAGTGTCACACCTGAATGAATGGCTCATTATGCAGAGTGGGTGGGACATTGTATTCTCAGGTGTAAACTACTCCCCCTTCACGCCCCCCTCGCATATTGGCTTTCCAAGCAAAACCTGTTTTACACAATTTAAAACAATGTATTGGTTTATGTGAACGATAAAGCAAGACTATTTTCACATAATTTTGAAGCCAGAACTCGAAGCGACAACATCCATTAGTCAAAAGTCTTATTGACACATATTTAGTATGCGTTTTGTGGTCTTATTTCAGCAACTTTCATTTTTATTTTTTCAAATAACCACGCATAAACATTATTCTCTTAAAAATACAAACATCTACATTCATGTTGCTCACATATTATGGTAGCCCTGTTTGTGCTATATAGAGTGAATTTACACCTTTGCCATTATCATGTTTATAAATAACTGAAAAAAGCACAAATGTCAGGGCATGTCAAAACATCCCAATGGCCCCAAAAACACCTTAGACCCCAGAGGGTTAAGCAACCCAAAGGGACTAATTTATAATTCATTTGGCTCAAGGGTTCAAAACACTACGGGTTCAAGTTCTCTAAACACTTACATTTAAGTCACATTTACATTCAGCACTAGGTGTGAATCTGGCAGGACAGGTACTGCCCGGAGGAGACACGCTCTGTCACTCACCTCTGGAGCGATGTAGTCTGGTGTTCCACAAAATGTACGAGTGAACACACCCTCCACAATGTTCTCCTTGCACATACCAAAGTCTGCAATCTTAATATGACCCTCTGCATCCAGCATGACGTTATCTAATTTCAGATCCCTGAAAGAGATACAAATACAGTGGGTACGGAAAGTATTCAGACCCCCTTAAATTTTTCACTGTTTGTTATATTGCAGCCATTTGCTAAAATCATTTAAGTTCATTTTTTTCCTCATTATTGTACACACAGCACCCCATATTGACAGAAAAACACAGAATTGTTGACATTTTTGCATATTTATTAAAAAAGAAAAACTGAAATATCACATGGTCCTAAGTATTCAGACCCTTTGCTGTGACACTCATATATTTAACTCAGGTGCTGTCCATTTCTTCTGATCATCCTTGAGATGGTTCTACACCTTCATTTGAGTCCAGCTGTGTTTGATTATACTGATTGGACTTGATTAGGAAAGCCACACACCTGTCTATATAAGACCTTACAGCTCACAGTGCATGTCAGAGCAAATGAGAATCATGAGGTCAAAGGAACTGCCTGAAGAGCTCAGAGACAGAATTGTGGCAAGGCACAGATCTGGCCAAGGTTACAAAAAAAATTCTGCTGCACTTAAGGTTCCTAAGAGCACAGTGGCCTCCATAATCCTTAAATGGAAGACGTTTGGGACGACCAGAACCCTTCCTAGAGCTGGCCGTCCAGCCAAACTGGGGAGAGAAGGGGAGAAGAGCCTTGGTGAGAGAGGTAAAGAAGAACCCAAAGATCACTGTGGCTGAGCTCCAGAGATGCAGTCGGGAGATGGGAGAAAGTTGCAGTAAGTCAACCATCACTGCAGCCATCCACCAGTCGGGGCTTTATGGCAGAGTGGCCCGACGGAAGCCTCTCCTCAGTGCAAGACACATGAAAGCACACCTGAAGGACTCCAAGATGGTGATAAATAAGATTCTCTGGTCTGATGAGACCAAGATAGAACTTTTTGGCCTTAATTCTAAGCGGTATGTGTGGAAAAACCAGGCACTGCTCATCACCTGTCCAATACAGTCTCAACAGTGAAGCATGGTGGTGGCAGCATCGTGCTGTGGGGGTGTTTTTCAGCTGCAGGGACAGGACGACTGGTTGCAATCGAGGGAAAGATGAATGTGGCCAAGTACAGGGATATCCTGGACGAAAACCTTCTCCAGAGTGCTCTGGACCTCAGACTGGGCCGAAGGTTCACCTTCCAACAAGACAATGACACTAAGCACACAGCTAAAATAACGAAGGAGTGGCTTCACAACAACTCCGTGACTGTTCTTGAATGGCCCAGCCAGAGCCCTGACTTAAACCCAATTGAGCATCTCTGGAGAGACCTGAAAATGGCTGTCCACCAACGTTTACCATCCAACCTGACAGAACTGGAGAGGATTTGCAAGGAGGAATGGCTGAGGATACCCAAATCCAGGTGTGAAAAACTTGTTGCATCTTTCCCAAAAAGATTCATGGCTGTATTAGATCAAAAGGGTGCTTCTACTAAATACTGAACAAAGGGTCTGAATACTTAGGACCATGTGATATTTCAGTTTTTCTTTTTTAATAAATGTGCAAAAATGTCAACAATTCTGTGTTTTTCTGTCAATATGGGGTGCTGTGTGTACAAAAAAAAAAAAAAAAAAAAAGAACTTAAATGATTTTAGCAAATGGCTGCAATATAACAAAGAGTGAAAAATGTAAGGGGGTCTGAATACTTTCCGTACCCACTGTAACTTGGCAGTACATTAACATAGAGAGGGTGTTACTGAAAACAGGGGAAAAGGGTTCCAGACAAAAAAACTAAAAAAACTAAAAAACAACACTGATGTTTGTCTTGCTGTCTATTTAAAAAAATAAAAAAATAAAATCTCCCCCAGCACATGAGCACAACTCAAATTTAGTTCATTTTAATTAATTTCAATTTCACTGTGGGGGTTTCTTTTTTCCTGAAACAAGGACTCTGTCTCTTTCATTCTTGCTGACGTCAGTTCATGTGTTTGCTCTATTTCCCTAGGCCAGTTTATTCGCTCAAAAAAAGAAAATACAAAAATAACTAGGTTTAGCACCTAAAGAGAGTCAGAATTAAGTGAATTCCTGGTTGAAGGTTTGAGCTAAATAGCGATTTCTTATTTATTTTTTTAATGTTATTTGATCAGAGTCAAGGCAATATTTGTCACATTTCATAAATACGGTATGATGGCCTTTTCTTTTTTTTTTCTTTTTTATAAATCATAGAGACAAAAATTACCTTTACTACTGTATCTAACAACTAAAATCACACATCGTTCAGTTCATTGCTGTAAAAATATACTTTTAATTATTATCTAACCCACATTTTACACTTTCATTTAAATCATCATTGCATTTTCACAAAAAAATTGTGATTCCCCCAAAAAATTACATTATTTGGAATCTTTCCACAGCATTTTGGGAAGACAAGTAAATTGTCTCTATTTTTCAAAGAAAAAATATTTTTTTACTTTAATTATGGGACATATAACATATAAATAAAAATGAAGATCTATCCCTTACTGACCGGTCAATTTAGGCAAAATCTGCAACCCTATACCTTGAAACTCTGTTACCTAGGATGGCATGGTTTATTTATTTATTTTTTATGTTATTTATTGTTTTAATTTTATTTATTAATGTTATTAAATTGTTTTGGACTATACATTTTGTCTGTTAAATGTTTGCTACCTTTATTTGATATTTACCTCTAGCAAATTGCAAAATCAGGGTTTTGAACTATTTAGAAATGTCCAAAAATAAATTAACATAAAGCAGCTCACATTAAAATTAGGTTCACATCTTGAGGTTGACATTTAACATTTTCTTAAGGCTAAGGACCTCACTGACCATTTGACAGACAAACAGATAAAAGCTTCAGGTCCTTTTTTATTTTACCCTAGTGCCATAAGTGCCAATTATTGGTTTATAAATGACTGCAGTCAATCTGCCGATTACAGCCAATTAGCTTACACTTTGAAACTATTTACAGAAATATCTGAATGTGGATTTGAATGTGCATTTGAATGTGCATTTTATGTGTTCACCTGTATATGACTCCTTTCTTGTGCAAGAAAAAAAGCCCAACAGCAATCTCTGCAGCATAGAACCTGCAACAACAAGCAGATTATTTTACATAAATTTAAGCTTAAAGCTCAAACCAAGAATTCCAGATATGGTATGCACATGTATAAATACAATAAGAGAGTTGCTTACACTGCCTGTGGCTCCTTAAATTTGCCAACTTGCTGGATGTGGTACATAAGATCACCACCATTAACATACTCCATCACGAAATACAGACGATCCTATGACAAAATCACATCAAAATCAACTACATATGAAATTGTTAAGACAAACTTTGGCGTTGGACTTGTTTGAAAGGCTTTGTCTAAAAGTTTAAAAGTTAAGAAAAATCCAACCTTTAAGGACACCAATTTTCTTTGTGAATGAATAATGTATCGTAAATAAATAAATGTTCTTCCTTAAAATACAGGGTGCATAAGTTTGGACACCCGTATGTTAAATTCCCATAGAGGCAGGCAGATTTTTATTTTTAAGTATTTAAAAAAAAAAAATGTTTAGGATACTATGCATCCTGATAAAGTTCCCTTGGCCTTTGGAATTAAAATAGCCCCACATCATCACATAGCCTTCACCATATCTAGAGATTGGCATGGGGTACTTTCCATAAGATCATCTCTCAATGCAAATCAAACTAGCTATTAGGCTAACTGAAATAAAACCATGCCAATCTCTAGGTATGGTGAAGGCTATGTGATGATGTGGGGCTATTTTAATTCCAAAGGCCAAGGGAACTTTATCAGGATGCATAGTATCCTAAATTTTTTTTTTTTTTTTTAATACTTAAAAATAAAAATCTGCCTGCCTCTATGGGAATTTAACATAGGGGTGTCCAAACTTAAGCACCCTGTATTTTAAGGAAGAACATTTATTTATTTACGATACATTATTCATTCACAAAGAAAATTGGTGTCCTTAAAGGTTGGATTTTTCCTAATTTTTTAAATTAAGGCATTAAGTTCAGTTTCCAAAAGATGATTTTTTATTCCTCTTTTTAGTCAACTTTAGTATGGGTGTCTAAACTTATGCATAGCACTGTATATATATATTTTTTTCTTGTCTGTGAATATTAACGACTTTAGAGCTGCTCTGTTTCTTTCATTTCTCTTTCTCTGTCATAACAACAGTTTGTACCGTCACCTCACCATCAGTGGACATTATTGCTTAAGTATTGAGTTTTTGTTTGCCTTCTTTTGGAATGTTACCTAATGTTAGGAACTTTGATTTGGTGCTTTTCACTTGTTGGTTATGATTTTGGTGGCTTGAATTCTAGTTGTTTTATTAAAATCTTCAAGTAAATGGATCCCTCTCATTCACCCTGTCAATTCACATGCAATGTACATAAATGCTTTTTTTTTTTTTTATGAAATGTGACTATATTAAAATAAATACATACGAAACCTCATACAGTAAGTATTGTAACCAAGTATCACATTCACAAATTGGGAATACCACAAAAAAGTGTTTGTATTGTTTTGTAATATACTTATTTTTTAATCATTCTGTTCTATATATTAAACTTGACAAACCGAATATATACAAAACATCTGCCTTTCAGAATCAGAATTTGTTCGAATGATTCAATGCTCACAAAAATTAACATGCCTAAGACTTTTGCACAGTACTGTATATATATATATATATATGCAAAGATATTCATATAATTTTAGGATAACTTGTGTCTAAATACTTTTTGTGATCGCTTTAAATGTGTATTTCAGTTGCCAAACACAAACAAAACACAAACAAACAAAAACAATGCAGGATTTTTGTGAGTATTGAATCATTCTAACAAATTCTGATTCTGAAAGGCAGATGTTTTGTATGTGAGTGCCATTAGTAGGATTACCATTTAGCCCACAGACAAAGCAACTTGTTAACTGAGGCTTCTGTTTGAATGCAATATAAACCAGTTCGAATAAAAGAGTCCACCAAATGCATAAATAATAATTCAAGGAGAGAGTTTCTCACCACAGTCTGAAAGCAGGAGTGAAGATGGGTGAGGAATGGAGGTTTATCCTGCTGAGCTAGAACTCGTTTTTCCACCATGGTGCATTCGACATCATCATCCTGGATGATCACATCCTTCTTCAGGATCTTTATAGCATATAGTTCATCAGTAGACTTCATCTCAGCAAGTATCACCTGAGTATGGAATTAGCAAAAGCTCAAACTGCGAGTGAGGGCCATTAGCAAACCTATGAAACCAAACCATTTTCAAAAAAACAAAAAATCTTTGTCATGAGTCATTTTGAAACGAAATGCCATGATGCAAATGCAACACCTAAAATCACACAGAATAAAAATCACCAAATAAATAAATAAATATACAGGTATACAGTTTATATGGATAAATATATATATTGGTAAAAAAATAAAAAAATAAAAAAATAATAGGAAAATTAAAAGCATTTGTACATATTTTCAGACTAAACCTCAGTCAATCAGCACAATTTCCTGGGACCATAGTCCATACGCACCTCATTTGTGGAACATAAACAAATGGAAAAATAACAATTAAATAGCCTTATAAATAATAATATATACCAATGACTGAATTTGCATATAGAAAGGGAGAGCCAATCATATGGTGGTGAGTAAACAGTGGTGTGCAATTAGTAATACACCTAATAATGGGGAAGTGGTTGCAAACTCACCTTTCCAAAACTGCCTTTTCCCAATACTGCCAAGAAATTAAAGTCTGTGAGCTTGACTCTATCTATACTGCTGGAAGGTAAACTGGACCCACTGTCATCGAAAGGGGAGATGGCTTTTTTGGACGGACCCAATTTGGCTTTCTGCACACAGACAAACAATAACTTTAAAAACAAGTCAAAGGCAAAATTCAGATGCTTGAAAAATTCCCATGATGCAATTGGAATCCCATATGCAAGTGATGCTGGAACATGTTTTCATGTTTTCTGTCATTTATAAGGTGTTAATAGACCTTAGTCTTGGTAGAATCCATTTTAAAAAAATATTTAATTATTATTATTATATTATTTTTTTTGAAAATGAAAATGAGGCTATGATAGAGATAAATGCACAGTCTGTTTAATGGGTTGACTTAATTATGTCTAAATTTCATATCACGTTCATCAGAGTTCGCCACCAGGAATTGTTTTGGAAAAACATATTTTCAACGTTGCGTTGAATAATAATAAAAAAACCTGCTTTCCAACCCATTGAACAAATTGAATGGCTAACATTTTTGTGAAAAAATAAATATTGTGTCTGTCTACCCTGACTAAGGCCCATTAAGCTTTTAGAGATGCAGCCCAATAAAGCATAATCCACTCTTAGCAGCAGCATCTTCCTACCAATGTCCTATAACACAATCAATACACAACAAGGCTCATTCTAAATCTGCCTTCCTCATTAATTCTGGTAGTGCCCATGCAGTTTCCTAAGGCAGATGAAATTCTTTCCATCACAGCATGCAGAAGTCAGTCAGCGGGCCAAGATTCTCTGCCAAGCTGCCGGACTGGGCGGTCTTTTTTTTTTTTTTTTACAAATGACTACAAATTAAATTTGATATGCCTGTTTCTTGTTTTTGTCTGAACCTTCCTACTGAATGTTTTAAATTCTAGTGTTTTGACAGTGCCAGTAATATAATGCGACTGTAATATATTTTGACAAAGTTCTTTGTGAAATAACCACTCACTGGACTTAGTCCTATTAAGGGCATAGCTGTGGTGATAGGTGAGTCATCTAAACACAAGAAGCTCTAAAGTTTGGTTGTGAGGAAGTTGTTGTCATACTAGCCAGCCATGAGTCCAATGAGATTGTGGTGAATACAGACAACATCTGTCAAGCTAGTTTGTAACGGCTACAGAGATGACAGCTATAGGATGACAGTGAGGGGAGACACCAGAGCAAAGATTGGAGACCTGTATAAGCAAGCTCTGAAGTCAGGAACCTTTTCAGCCTTCTGTGTTGTTAAGCATTTTTTGAGCCCTCTGAGTTGGAGGTTAGGGATTATAGAATACATATGCCAGCATATCAGGTGCCTTGGAGTGTACTGAATTGCTTAGGTGGTGTATAGAAGCAGTTATAGGCACTCAGAAGACCCGAGGCACAAGGTGGCGATATTCATGACAATGCAAGTTTTATTAAGCAGTGGATTTGTCCCAACATTAGATCAAGATAGTATGAAGTACCCTTTCAGTCGCTCACGTTTGTCGTAGTCGACGTGTCGACTGATTGGGATCACGCTTAGGGAGCCTGTCATCTTCGAGTATTGATAAAACGAGCCAATGCACACATTGGCGTGCGAGCTTTGCATCCACGCTCCGCCCCGCAGCGTGGGTATAAATACGGAAGTGGATGCACGCACCACTTGTCTTTCGCTTCGAAGCCGATCGGTCTTCATGACTGTGTCTCTGAAGAGTGCTGATTCATTCAACGAGCGAGTGTGTGGGTGCTTCTTCTGGAAGTCTCTCCCAGTGCTGGTGGTTCTACAGTGTGAGTGCAGCGGTGGTCGAGAGCCTTCTGAGCTCTCAACTGCTGTTTTAACAGCATTCCTTTTTGTGTTTGTTTGTCTGACGGCCGGTTGAGGGCGAAGAAAGTGTGTGCTTCACTGGTACAGGTTGCACCATCCCTGTCAGTGTTGCTGCGATCATTCCCCTGTGTGCTCCGGCACTGGTGAGAGTTTTTCATTTCCTGAAAGAGCAACGTGGGTGTGTTTGCGTCTTTTTCAAGATGTCATTCCACCTGTGCGTTTCTGTATGTGGTCGTTCTTTGTCCCTCTATGACGGTCACATTAGTTGCATCACGTGTTTGGGATTACAGCATGCTGAAGCAGCTTTTGTGGATAGTTCATGTTCTCATTGCGAGAACATGACTATCGCGGAGTTGAGATCGAGACTCGCCTTTACCATGCCTCATTACTCACTCTATCACACCGCAGCCAGTGGAGCCTCCCGTTGAGCACGCTGGTCCCTCTGTAATGGACCGACCAGCCGTTTCATTCGGGGCCCCTCCAGAGGACAGGATTCCGATTGCAGCATCGGAGGGTGAGCTGGCCTCTGGAGATGATGACTCGGCTGCGTTATCTCCCTCTGGGAGTGTAACGTTGCCCAAGCCAGATTCAGAAATGTCAGCTATGCTGAAATGGGCCGCCGAGGCTGTCAGGCTTGCGTGGAATCCTCCACCGTGTCCCGAACAGTCTCGGTTGGATGATTGGTTTCTCGGGGCGGGCCACGATGGTTCTCAGCTCGTCGCCCCAGTGCCTTTCTTTCCCGAAGTGCACGGAGAGCTTACCAGGTCGTGGACGGCACCTTTGTCTGCCAGAAACTGCTTGAGTAGCTCCTCCCCCCTACTACCCTTGATGGAGGAGCGGATGAAGGGTTTCGAGGCTCTCACTCCAGTGGAGCGACACACCTGTGTCCGGTGGCCGCTGCCTTTTGGACAGGGGATTCTCGTCTCCCCTCTAATGCCTCTGAGTTAGCACGAGTCTGTTAGCACGCCGCTTCCTCTTTGCATGCCATGGCATTGCTACATGTCTACTAGGCCAAGGCACTCATGGACATGCATGAGGGTAGCCCAGATCGTGTGCTCATAGGTGAGCTCTGCACCGCAAACGACCTTCCCCCCTGGGGCACTAGTGTTGCGGTTTGCGCGATCGGTCTGGCAATGTCCACCCTAGTGGTCCAGGAGTGCCATCTCTGGCTCAACCTGGTTGATATGAAGAACACAGACAACACCGTGGAGACAGGTAGGTGTTGCATCGCACACTCAGACCCCGCTTCGGGCCGCCCCCGGGTCTTCCAAGCCAGGTCCCCGTCCTCCACCTCGCTGCCCCACACTGCGGCCTGTGGTACCCGTAGTTCCCTGGCCCGGTTCGTAGAAGCCTGGAAAGTGCTTCCCAACCGGTCCAGTCGGCTCCTCCGTACCATCAGACTCGGCTGTATGATTTAGTTCGGCCGGCGTCAGCACAAGTTCAGCGCTGTTCGCTACACTCCGGTGTGGAGCGAATGTGCACCTGTCATGCGTGCGGACATTGCAGTCCAACTAGCGAAGGGTGTGATTGAGCCGGTCCCTCCCAGAGTCCTGCACGGGTCCGATTTTGTA